>NC_143018.1:73282946-73616696 GCF_055824585.1 Amblyomma mixtum
CCACACAGCTCTCAGAGCCTAGAAAGCGGCTCTTGGATGACTAATGTCGCTGAACGCACGAAAAGACATATGTAGAATAATAAGCTCTTTTTTCCTGCTGCTGAAGGCGACACGGGCCAAAGATTATAATAGAGGCTGGGCGGTGGGAATTTCGTCGCGACCACGTATTTTGGTTGGCTTCGCCGCACAGCTCACGAGCGCGCGTGCCAAAACATTTCACCGCAATACAAGAACGCCGTACGGAGATTGAGTGAGCCAGACTGAAGGCAGTGGCGATCGCCGCTCTCTGGTGAATATAAACTGTTTCGCGGTTTCGTTTTCCGCCGTTTTGCACCGTAAACAACGGAACCCGATACCGCAGGCATACTAAGTGTACTAAGCGTTTTAACAATGCGACCATGTTACGAAAATAGAAACTATATACTTCACATGGAACCAAAGAAGCAGCGGATTGACAATGGGGCATGTGCCATTGCCGTTGATCTTGGCAACTCCGTTAAGGCGCAGCATAGCACCGAGCAGTGTGGAATCGTTCAGCGGCACATAATTTTCAGCGATGAAGGGTGCGATATCGTCAGACCACGCTCCGAAGCTGGCGAATTGTCCAGACAAACGCTTCATGCAGGCTCCGGTCGAGGCGGGATCAGTTTTCCGCGTGTTTTATGGGGTGCTGGACAGAGCATGTTGTGCGGAGTGATTTCGGTTTGGGCACCGTTACAAATCGGCATACTCAGCGAGGGAAGTCCAATGTAGGCCACTGAAGGTTTGTTATATTGTGTTGTAGGAAAAGCTTACTTCATGAAAATGAGATATCAAACAGATGAGTTTCTATGGGGCCTCAAAGAGGAATGGCTGTTTCTTCGTTGTATCCGTTATTTCATTATGAGCTGTTTCGTTATATAGAGGTTTTAGTGTATATGAATCGCTGTCTATCTGGAACATGCACGAAGGTTGTATAGCGCTTTGTGGCCAAGTGCGCATTAGGTTCGTCTCATTGCACCCGCGAAAGCCAAACGGAAACCATAACTTTGCACTGTGTTGCATATGGGAACACCGTAGAGCGTGAAGCATCGCGCGGAACAAGCGTAGTTCAGTTTACTTGAGAACATGCGCTTTGCTAACAAATCTTTATCATACTGCATTAACAGCAGTCTACTACATGGTATGCGCAGTTGCGAAGACGCTTGGTGCAGCGCATTCCGATATTGTGTTCGGTTTGTCGGGTACACGGCCCGTGTGTCAGATGCTCGAAATAAAAAAAGGTAAAGCAGGTTTAGCTTCCTGAAGCCATGGTTGGTGGGCCCTTTGCGTAAGGTAATGCTGAATATGACGAATGACCTCTCACGGCTTGGAGATGTTGGTTGTGAATAAAACTCCCGCCCCCTGTGGTCAGTAATAAGCCTCGTTTTGACACATTAATCCAGTAGTGCACCACTTAGCACCATCATCATCGGGAGCAGCAGCAGTATAATCAGCTGACTACCTCGCTGGACAAAGACATCTCGCAATGATGTCCAGTTAACCATGCCTTGCGGCAACCTAGGCCTCCCTATCCCAGCAAAATTTATTCACTTCATCCCACTACCTGTTTTTCACCGGTCGGAAGTAGCAAAACAAAGGTTGCCTTAAGGTAAGGAAAAACTTCCCGAAAGCTTATGCGATAGATGTCCACATGACGAATGCTTATTTGGACCAGTGGTCACAAAGGGCACATTACTCAGGGTGTCCCTTCCCAGGCCCTGGGTAACATTCTCTCTGGAGCGGAAATGAAAAGCATCGGTGTTCCGACACAACATGCCACGACGCGAAAGAACACCGGGCGAATTGCCTTGCGTTCGAGTTCAGGTCGCGAGAAAGTACAGCGGGCGAAGAAATACACGAGCGCTATACCGTACCGTCACCGGAGAAGAGACTATAAGCAGCTGTCGCTGTGATTTAACCGCGCATTCCAAGTTATAGACAGAGACGTGCCTACCATCGACCACCAGAGGCGCCGTCGCGCTGTCGATGCCGAAGTGGTTGCTGACCGTGCAGGTGTAGTTGCCCACGTCTTCGGCGCCCACTCTCTCAATGGTCATCACGGCCACGTTGTCCAGGACTGTGCGCGAGTACTTGGTCTTGCTGTCCACAAGGGGCTTGCCGTCCTTCGCCCAGGAGAAACGGAAGGGCTTCCGACCGGAAGCGGCCGCACACGTGACGCTCACCTCCTCGCCCAGGTTCACCATTTCCGGGAAAGCGAAGGGCTGGATTCGCGGTTTGTCTGTCCAGAACGAAGTCGGCATGCGCGATTGAATTTGTGATGGTATAGGTGACCATCATTCTCAAACAATGGCGTTCGTGAAGTGCTTTACCTGAAGGTGCAGCGCGCGTGCCGCCGAGGACGATTAGGGACGCGGCCACGATGAGTAGCATCGCACTTTTGATAGAAGCCAGTTTCTTTGGAAATGAGGCAGCAACTGCAGGAGACGTCCGGTGACTCAAGCAGAGCTTGCGTTGTGTGACCGAGCCTTATTTTTTCGAACCTTTTTCTTCTGGCTCGGAAACTGTTTCGTGGATGCCTAGCGCCATCTTGTGGGCATTGCAGGAACTAAACGGTAAAACGCGAGGACATCTCTCTTGTGTTGGAGGAACGATGGCGCGACCTGTATTCATTGGGATACCCAACCGTGTCAAGTATGTTTGCGTTGCTGGATATAGATTATCGCATGTTGAGTTGACATTGTTCCTTTGCGGTAAAGACGCCAACGAAGGTTATTTTTGTTGACAGGTCACGGAGCATATACAGAAATCCTTTCTTAGTCCTGTTTCACTCTCATCGAAGACTGCTGTTTCACGATTCACAAGAAGGTTTAGGTGTAGTACACAAGATGAAATTTCTCTGATCAGCCTGATGTCTGTGTTGCTCAGCGCTGTCACGTTTTTGCAAATGTTCCAGTGGCTCAGTCCGACGGTAATATGCATTTGTTCATAGAATGTGTATCGTCAAGAAAAGCGTAATAGTGAAGTTGTCTGTCTTTAAGCAGTAGTACTTATCGCTTCGCGTGCAGCTGCAAATTCTCTTCGACGCCCGAGTCTGTTCGGTCAAAAGCCTGGAAGCTACCTTTAAAGAGGCTGCGAAACACTGCTTGGCGGGATACTGGCAATACTTCAGGTGGATTCTTTGTCACACAGATGCTGACTTAAAAAGAATCACAGGAATCGATGCGCAGGAACGGGAGTTATTCAATGAAGAAATTTCAATATACAAGCAAACAAAACGCTGCCCTGAACTCGACTTTGGCGGGGCTTCCCACTCCTTTTTCGCCCTCCCAATGACGGCACCTGGCGCAACCAATCAAAACAGCCTGCCAGAGCACGTCGCGGAAGTTTGCACTCCATGGTTGCCTGCTCTCTGTAACTCGTTCTCGCTGAGACTGGCAGCGTCGTTCCCACGCCAGAGCCCTTGGTGGTGTATTTTTATTTTACTTGCTTTGCAGGGCTTTTATCTAAGACAAGTTGTTTTTGTTGATCTAATATGAAACGCAGACAGGTGACAAAATGTGTCTCTATTTATTCACACAATTTGCAGTATATTTACGGTTTGTACAATCATCAAGCTCGCGCCAGGTGATGTCATATCCGCTGCTAGAACCCGCCACTGTGTGGGGACACCATCAGAGCCATGAATTTGTTTTTGGGAGGACATTAAAATATTTAAAAAAACGGAATATACGTGGTATTACTGGCGCTAATAGCACCATTATAACTCACTGTATGCGATCAACAGGCAAAACAGTCAACTAAGATTGTGTTTCTGGGCCCCTTTAAAGTTCACAAATTCACCTCAGCTTGCCCAGCTGTGAAGTCGAAACGGAAAGCATTGCCAACTGATGATCCAGTCTGAACAAGGAAATGTGCTTGTGAGGACAGTTGATGGACACAAGCTACATATAGTCCCTGACGCGACTTATCTGAGCCTGAAGGTTAAGTTTATTGATATACCATGACATGCCACAGTAGCGTCCCAATGACGCGTTAAGGTGCGCTTCATCGAAGTTAAAAGCTGGTTTAGTTTATGGTGGTTTAACGTCTCGAAGCTACTCAGGCTATGAGAGACGCCGTAGTGAACCATATTTCTAAAGAAACATGTAATCCCATGTGCAACCTTTGTCAATTGCGCAGAGCCCAAGGATTGTTCTCCTGGGCTGTGTATTGTGACTCGTTTTGCTTCTACAGGGTTCCAAGTCTAGTGAAGGTGACATGAACTCTCCTCCGCGCCGCTCCGAAAGTTTGGACTTCCACTGAGTCTGCAAGAGCTCCAACGGATCGGAAGCCTTGGGTTCTATCCTTTTGACAAAGGTTGCACAGTAGTTCGTTATGGATTGGAATGCGATGGCGTCAACAGCATGATGCGTTGTTTTCTAAACCAGAATAAAGCGCTGTCGCAATGCAGGAGCAGCTGGGAAATAACGCTCTCCTGTATGTTCCTAGGGAGAGAACGTCGCTTTTCGGCATCGCATCGTTAACACTGCAACGCCAAAGGCGCTCGAACAAAACCATGTGCATTACAAGCCACATGGAACGCGTCTACCTTACTGTAACACTGTATTCTAAATGTTGTGTGCATTTGCATGATCCTTGTTGAAATGCTTTTGTCCCAGCTTTCGCGAACTTGAAGTTCTTAACATGTACAGGCTACTCTCTATCATTTCTTCCTTCGTGTCCGCTGAGTATACGGCATACTATTGTGAAGCCAGGAGTAAAGCAACGAACAGAAGCCACAGCATCCACCAGTTTGGAACCATGTTTCCTTTTCACTGCTGATAATCCATTTCCCCGCGTCACTATTATTATATAATAAAACATTCCTTTGTAATACAGACACAAGTGTCCATTGTTGTCGGCGTCGCGATGCTCCGCATCGGGACAGCATGGCGTACAGAGCAGACATCTCACCTTCTACCACTAGTGCGGCCGTGAAGCTGTCGCTTCCCACGTGGTTTGTCGCGGTGCAGGTGTAGTTCCCCACGTCTGCCGCGGACAGCTTCTCGATGGTCATGATAGCCACGTTGCTGGTCACTGCCGTCACGTGCTTGTTGGCAGTGTTCGCCACGGTCCTTCCGTCGTGAGTCCACGCGATTTCGAGCGGCTCCGCCCCTCTGGCGACGGCACAGGTCGAGAGCGTTTTTTGCCCTAGTTGGCTGTCCCGGGCGAAAGAGAAGGGCACGATGACTGGGACACCTGCGCGGGAAACGGTGAACTGAAACCCGGCACCCTGATAAGCGCTCCTTTTTTTTTGTGTGTGAATCAGAAACATTATAAGAAGAAATTGCAGTCAGTACATCGCTTACAAAAATTTTAGACAGTCTGTAGATTCTCTATAGACTTTTGCCTATAAAGTCTGCAGACCATCTACAGAGAAATCCTATAGATTAGTCTAGGGACGATAAAAATCCTATGACAGTCTATAGATTTATGGCCATGCACTTTTAGTAGACTTTTTTTTTGTAGACAGCGTATAGACTATGAATACACAGATGGAAATATCTATAGGAAGGCATTAGAGTCTATTAGAAGTGTACAGACCGTTTCTACGTCATTTTTACAAGGGTAGCCTGCATAGTGATTACCGCGGGGGCCTTATAAGAGAGCGCCAACACAACGCTGATGTATACCGTAGCCGTCCGCCGTCAACAGCGCATGCGCAGAACGGCCCTGAGGGGCTAGGCGATTGGAATTCAGGACACACAGTAACAGTGTACTAGAATTGTTTTGAATTAGAGAGCTTAAGCACAGCCCGATCCGTTTTAGCGGAGTGCCATCTGTGCATGCGCGCTTCCAAGACACGTCAATTGCGCATGCGCAAATGATTCCGGGTGGGTGCGTACGCTTTCCACTGCGCACGCGTAGTTTGGTCAACCCCCGCGGGCGGATCAAGGTAACGGGAAACACATCGCGCTGTGCTAAAACTCTCTAATTTTGACACAAGCGTGACCGAACGCTGTGTGCTCATTTGCTCCGCTCAATCGAACGCTTATTTAGCATACAGGGCCTTTAAGTTCAGCTTTTCTGCACACTTCAGGAAAACATATCGAAACGGCCATTACGATTTGTCAGATTTCTGTACACTCTAGACTGCATTAGTTAAAGGCACAGTTCTTATAAGCATGGCCATGCCGATATCTTTTGGTGGTAGTCCCGAATTCCGGTAGGTGGTAAGAGAGAACTGTGCTCACCTCTTTCTTTTCCGGCAAAACAGCCGGCGCCGAGCAGAACAACGAAGGCTACTCGCATGACGGCGTAGGCAGTGGAAGGGCACTTCTCCATCTCCTTGCGAGCCTGCTTTTCAGCCAGAACGTCGCTGTGCGCGATGAGGGTCGGACCGCAGCACACCGTTTGCGAATGCAGACTGGACATTCACTGTGACGCGACTGTAAGCCACCAACGCCGCCTTTTCGTCATGCTACGATTACGCTGCCCCGTGTGGACAAGTGGCGCCACACAGCGCAGCTGTGTCAAACTAAACGGATCAAGAGGTGCTTGCCGCAGTGTGCTCAACCAAAAACTCCGCGCTTTGGCTCTGCGGTCATGGCTTTCGGCTGCTGAGCACAAGGTCGTGGGATCGACTCCCAGCCTCCGTGCCGTGCGATGTCAGTGCACGGTAAAGAACCCGAGGTGGTCTGAACTTTTACACAGCCATCCACACGGCGGCTCTTCTCTCTGCCTCCGTTCAATCGCTCAACACCTTTCTTCACGGTACTGTTATTCAGTCTTGCTGAGAGAGCGCCACAGTTACTGAGCCTTTCATTTTGTCATAAAATAGCCCTATTTAGATTTTTTTCACCGCCTGGCGAACAATAACGCAGTATAGGTCGGCCTGGGCCTTAGAATTCAGTGGGCCGGAGGGTAGGCTCTCCAAAATATCTGTATAATCACCCTTTCCCAATAGGCCTGCCCTATAAAGGCCCTGAGAGAGAGTGGGCGAGGTATGGGCTTTTGCATGAGTGGTTGTGTGACCAATGTGGTGTTGAGAATGGGCGCTGTCGTGGGCGCTGGAATGGAGCTGTCGCTGTGATTTGTTCACACCCTAGGACAGTTAACCATCGGAGAGTTTTCATATTTAAGCTGCAGTGGACTTTGCGAACTATTGTCATGATGCTTGTATTTCCTTCGAATTTCCCATGCGAAAAAAAAAAGTCTGTCAACAGTATCACTACACTGTCACGGCCGCTCAATGGTCTATTGAGCGGCCGTGACACTGTACTAGCTCTCTGCGAATTTCAGTTCAGAGCCTAACGTTCAGGCTGTGAGCCACATGAGACTTGAACACCCCTTTTCGAAACTGGTGTGTCAATACTTAAACGGTGTCCAAATTTTAATTTTGATACGAAATATCTAATTCTTGTAAGAACATTTAAGACCATGCTGTTAAATGAAAGAAATGGCGCAGATAAACCTTACAAGCGATTGTCGCAAGTTTGTTTTTTCGTGGTACGAACAAGAACGTGTATGTATACTTTACGTGGACATAGGGATGAAGGTTTTTGGTATCGTGTAGGCGATTACCTGTCACATGACGAGGAAATACTGATCTCTTACACTTGTTTACGAGAACTACGTTACCGACTTCGTATAGCTGGCCTCCGCCTGACGTTGATCAGTGTAAAGCTGTGTACAGCTGCGACGTTTCCAAGCCAGCGTGCTAACTTAGTGCTAACACTCAAATATGTTGCATGCAATGCAGAGAACTTTAGTTCGTATAGGAATCTCCGAGTCTTTTCGATTCCCTCAGAATAACGCCAGCCTCAGCACCAAAATTTACAAGCAGCTTGGTTTCCTTCTTTTTACGAAGCATCACCTCACCTTCAACGGCCAGTACAGCCCAGTAACTTGCACTTCCAGCGTCACTTGCAACGCTGCACGTGTAGTTTCCGAGATCTTCCACGGCGACTGCCTGTATTGTCAGCGCCGCGACGTTCTCGGCTAAAGTTAGCACATGCTTGCGGGAGTCACTGGCAACCCTGCGCTCGCCATGTTTCCATTCGAAGCGGAAAGGGCCGGTGCCGCTCGAGACTACGCACGTCACAGTCGTCTTCTGTCCCAAGACAATGTTCTTCGAGAAGGAGAAGGGCATTATTTCTGGTTGGCCTGTGAAAAGTCGAGTGGTTCACTTCAGTTCTCAGCAAAAAGAAACAAAAAAACACTTTGCTAAATGTTAGACGAGGTGTTGCGGCTTACCTCCTATGCAGCATCCACACATGAACAGTGCTTGTGCGAAGCCTAAGATGATCGCGATGCGTTCCTGCCTCATTTACGGACGTTTACGACCAACCGTTCAGCGCCACTTGAGTCCAGTGAGCGAATGGCGACCTGCTTGGCGGCTAGAGAGGCGCGTCGAGAGAGCTCGGAACGGTGATGGACAACTAGCGCCGTTTAGAGGCCGGAGTGAACACTAGGCGTTCGCGGTGGCCAGTTTCTGCGTAGATCCAGGTTTCAGAGCTCTTCCTGCTACCTTGAGGTGTTGAACCTCCGAAGGTGCGACTGCTGTGGCTCATCGTTCATCTGCCCCGGCCCATTCAAGCTTCGGCTCTCAAGGGACAAATTTTCTTTATGCATACCCGGCGATGTGGCAATCCCAGCTGCGCGCGGCTGGCTGTATATCGATGGAGGCGAAGTTACAAGTCGCCGTTGTTATGCGACATGGCAGTGCACACCACAAAGCACCCTCTTAGTAGAAATTAATGCGGACCACTTCACGAGGGCGCCTCTTTCATTCCCTTTCCTTTCACGTCTTCGTTTATTCTTTCCCTCACGGCACGGTCCGGGCGACTACTCGCTGTAGTCCGAAAACCCCATTGACGTCACTATATGGTCCCGCATGATGTCGGTAGATGGCAATGAGATAGTAATGGATGATAGTTGTAGTGATAGCGATCGTTTTCGTTATGAAATGATAAAAGTCATTGCTAAATAATGGTTTGGTTTATAGGGGTTTAACGTCGCAGAGTAACTCTGGCTATGAGGAACGCTGTAGTGGAGGGCTTCCGGAGATTTCGACCACCTGGGGTTCTTTAACGTGCACTGACATCGCACGGTACACGGGCCTCTAGAATTTCGCCTCCATCGAAATTCGACCGCCGCGGCCGGTATCGAACCCGCGTCTTTCGGGTCAGCAGCCGAGCGTCGTAACCACTGAGCAACCGCGGCGACACTAAATAATGATGAGGGTCATTAATGACAATGGCGGTGATTGAGGCCTTTGAATTTGGCCAAATACCTTTGATCTAAAGTCATTTACCATAAAGGCCATTATCATTGTCATTAATGACCGTTCTCATTATCAAAGGTCTTTCGCCAAAGTCATTTACGGTAAAGGTCTTCTAAATAAAACCTTTTAGGTTGAAGACCTTTATGCCAACGGCGTTTAGGTCAAAGGCCTTTATGGTGAAGACTGTTAGGTCAAAGACCTTTATGGTTATACTTTCACATTCACATTACGTAAGGAGCTTAGTGCCCACCGCAACTTTGTGACAACGCGTTGCTTTTATACTGGTGTGGGCGTGAGAACAGTGCAGGAGAGAAGGCTGGTTTAGTTTAACCAAACAACGACTTTACAATTTTGCTTTCTCAGTAATGCATTTGATCAGCGCAGCACTTGCATGTGTTCCGTCACCCCGGCGTCCGTTCGTCAACGCAGTCAACGTGGGTGTTTGAGTTCAACCAATGAGAAGCCTCGGGTAGTCACGTGATCTGCGAGCGGGGAGCGCGCTTGGGCATCTCCGTGCTTGTGATTTCACGGCTCACGGTCACGTGGTCGGTGGCGTGACAGGCTTTAACAATGCCGATAGCGACTACACCGGATACACTACGAATGACCCACTCACAGGTGTCGCACCGAAGCGATTGCTCAGGTTTTGGCATGTACCCATAAGTGAAATCTTGCGCTCCCGGAAGAAGGAGAACGCCCCCGGCAATATACCCGCAGAGGCGGTTACATTTTACGCATTTTGGTTGGGATTAGTCGACTGTGGAATCTTTCGCAGTCAAAAATATCTAAAACTAGCCCGGCTACCTTGACTAGCGTTAGCTTACCTCTGACCACTAGTGCTGCTGTGTAGCTGTCCCGCCCAGCCTTGTTGGACACGATGCACGTGTAGTTTCCAACATCCTCTGCCGCAACCTTTTCCAGGATAAGGGCCACAATTGTGTCCGTTACTTGTTTGACGTACTTCGTGGCAGAGGTTCTCAGCGGGCGGTTGTCCTGGGTCCACTCGAACTTGAACGGCCCTTCGCCGCCGTAAACTGCACAATTTACTACGGCCTTCTTTCCGAGAATAACTTTCTTTGAGAAGGAAAACGGCTGAACCTCCGGAGGACCTAGAAGACATTGCGATTGCTTGTAGCATTCTTCTGTGTGCAGCGCGAAAGTTTGAAAATAGTCAAACAATCGAATCGTGTGAAACGACAAGTGCAATCACTTACCTTGTGCATTGGCCGAGGTCGCGATGATTACGAGTATCAGGAGCTTTTGCATGACGTAACAATCGTTTTCGGAAGCCTAGAGAAAGGTCTTGAGAAGCAGCAGTATCCGAGTACCAATACTCTCCCGGGAAAGTGGCGCTCTCTCATCAGCGGACCGATGTCCACGACTGATGTGCAAGCTGGCTCGCCGGAGAGCACGAAATACGTCAGTTCACTTCAGCGACAGACAGCTAGCGCCGCCTAGTAGGACGGTAGAGCACTAGCGAAAAGTTATGAGAAATGAAATACGTACGCTGGCTAATCGCTGTGGGCCGCCTTCTACTGGTGTTTTACTGAGTCGCCAGATGGCGGTACATTGAGAGGCTATACTGTAGATTCCTCTTAAAGAACGTTTTATTCCGGTTGAATCGAGATACTCGCAAAAAAAAAAGGGGAGGGGGGGGGGGGGGGGTTATACCCTCAAAATGAACGCGAACGCCGAAAGCGTACTCCTCTCTTCGGACCAGTGCCGATTAATGAAAACGACGGCTGTTAGGCAATCAGCCTGTCAAATTTATTATACGTAAACGTTTGTGTGCGGCCGAATACGCAGTGCCAGAGCTTACTATTGCTGCCTCGCGCGGCAGTGCGCACAGCGGAATGCGGAAATCCCGCAAGGAACTCTTCGCTATAATTGCTTTAAACCACCAGACAGTACAGACTTAAGTCGCCTCATTTTAATTTTGCAATTAGTCCCGAACAGTTGTCCTTGCCTGCGGCTACACGCAGCTAACAGCTGCGCTTTTTTTTTCCTTTTTTTTTTTCAAAGCGTGCTTGAAAGAGAGAGGTCATTCACTGCACTTGTTTGGCCTTGAAAGACCATCCGGATTCAAATTTTTCCTGACCACAGCGTTGGTTTCATTTCTGGTGATATGAATGTCGTCATTATTTAATCGAGATTTATGCGCTAATGTCTAGTTTGAGGCGCGCCATATTGATGTCCTCTGGGTTAACGTCGACTTCTGGACCCATACAGGGAAATTCATATTAGCGTTTAGCGTGTAAGATTTTCCCCTGCATGGTTATGCGGCCGCCATATAGTCTATACAGAACCCACGACGTCATGTTGTGTAAGAGAATGCGGTAGAGCCACTCAGCCACCGCGGCGCTAATGCTGACATAACACGTGATTTAACGTAACTGAAGCATATTTACCGTAGCCGGTGGTGTGGATGTGGTAAGAAAGTAGCGTTCAGTTCAGTTCCTTCACTAAGGTGGTCCTCAACGTGGTCCAAAAATTACGCGTGAGAAATCCTCACCTTCGACGATAAGTGTCGCAGAAGCGGTGTCGCTTCCAAATTCGTTGGCCACAGCGCAGCTGTAGTTCCCCACGTCTTCGGCTGCGACCCTCCGAATGGTCAGTGTGACGATGTTGTCCAAGACGGTCGTAGCGTACTTGCGTTCGTCGTTCGACAGAAGCCTGCCATCCTGTGTCCATACAATTCTAAAAGGCCTGCTTCCTCGGGTGACTACGCATGTCACGCTGGCTTCTTCGCCCAGATTCACGTTTTGAGGGAAGCTGAAAGGCTGCACGTGCGGCAGATCTGCGGAGTAGAGGGCTTTTGTAAACTGCGGTGTGACTGCACTGAGAATCGCCAACAGTGGTGCCATAAAGAAACTAATCTTACCTGAAGAAGCGGCGAGAGTACCGCTTAAAGCAACGGCGATAGCAACAAAGCAAAAAGTCATTGCTTTCTGGTGCGGAGGATCCATGGTATTAAGGGTGACGTCGTGGATGGATGACGTGCTGCCGATCACATTGCTCGCTGTCAACGCTCTGTTTGCATTGCAGCGCTGCCGCTCCTCTGGACGTTAGACACGGCGCGCAGTATGCAGGCAAGTGGCGCCGCGTGCCGGGATCATTTGCAACTAATCCATGAGGATGACAACAGGCGAAAGATGGCGATACCGCTAGTTTTACTTACAGTGCACATATGCGTTTGCGGCAATACAAAATAATTGTTTACAATGGCATAAATTCGCGGTGCCGGTGCAGCGGCACTTTTCATTGCGTCAGCCAAAAACGCCGCAGAGCCGCGTTTGCATGAAAAGTAAAACGTAAGCGCGGTGTAAGCGTTTTGCTGTCTAATTTCAGATATGCAGGACAACTGGGCGAATTCGGCGTCGAAGAATAGTTCAAGCACCTATAATTTTGTGCCGAAGAAAATAAGGAACGGCGATACTTATATGGTAAACTGCAAAAATATGAACAGATTATGACAGGTAGTGGAAAAACTAGTTCGGATTAATCATATCACCACCCCGCCACGGTGGCTCAGTGGTTACGGCGCTCGGCTGCTGACCCGAAAGACGCGGGTTCGATCCCGGCCGCGGCGGCTGAATTTCGATGAAGGCGAAATTCTAGAGGCCCGTGTGCTGTGCGATGTCAGAGCACGTTAAAGAACCCCAGGTGGTCGAAATTTCCGGAGCCCTTCACTACGGCGTCTCTCATAGCCTCAGTTGCTTTGGGACGTTAAACCCCATAAACCAACCTAATCATATCACCTCATATAACATATTGCTGAGGTTTTACAGTCGGGGACAAAAGTCTCTGGACCACGCATTCCTCAAACGAAGCCGGTAGCTCTGCTATTAGCCTGCGGCTGGAGACCACACTTGGGGGAGGGGGTGAAAGTAATTTTTTTTTCTTTCATCTCCGCAAGTGTGGTCTCCAGCCGCCGGCTATAAGTATAGTTGTCGGCTTCGTCGGAGGAACGCGTGGTCCAGAGACTTTTGTCCCTGACTGTACCAAACAGTGACACTTCTTCCATATTACATTGACGACAAGCATTTAGACTGATACAGATATATGACCTTGATTTATGTCACAAAGCCGCGTCGTACTTTAAGATGCCCGAATTAGCAACGGTACAATTTCCCGCGCCGCACCCTCACCTTCGACTACCAGAGGTGCGGTAAAGGTGTCGCTGCCGGCACTGTTGAACACGACGCACGTGTAATTTCCCAGGTCTTCTGCCGATAGCCTCTCGATGGACATCGTGGAAACTCTGTCCGACAGCTTCTTCTCGTAGCGTGATGTGGTGTCTGCTATCGGCCTCCCGTTGTGCCTCCATTGAAATTCGAGGGGCGCCGTACCGCTTTGTGCGACGCAAGTGACGATCGTCTTTTGTCCGAGAGCCACGTTCTTAGGAAATGAGTATGGCATGATGACGGGTGTCTCGCTGGCGTCTGAGTTCAGAAGAAGAAATTCGTTTTATTGGTGCACGATACCTCCCTGAAATGCGCAGTGAAAGCATGCATTTCAAGAAAGGCGAAAACGAGCTCACCTGCGCGGTTGGCGCACAGTAGAGTCTGTGCCAGAAGCCGAAGAAGGGCGAATGCACCGAGAAACGTCCAATCTTTAAGGACGCAGGTCATATCTGGGCTGGGCGCTTTGTTAGAGTGTGGCGAGAAGGTATGTGCCACTTTGAGGTTTACGGTGATATATGTAAGCAAGCTCAGCGTGCTTGGTCGCGAAAGGGATGTTTTCACTCCAAACTGCAACGAGCTAATACGATTCTGGCGGCGACCAAGGATCAGAGAGGTTGCTGCAGCGCTTTAGAGGAGCCGGTGGTGGACAGGCAGCGCCGCTTTGTGGTAATGTTTGCAGTTGTGATTGTGGAAGTGGTGTACACATCCTGATACAGGAGGCGTTGCAGGTTCTTCAATCGTAGAGCATCGAAGTGGTTGAGCGAATAGAAATATACGAAAAACAAAATTTTGGGCTTGGGCTTAAATTACAGCGTATGCGTAAATATCGTAACGCCTCTCCTATAGCACTGCGCCTGACAAAATCTGCCAGGTAGTACTTGATACTTCTTTTGGGGGCTATGAGCTCTGCCGTGCTTCCCTATTTCTGCTCATGCTACCAGTTAGGTTAAGATAACACAGCTTGGCGGTTTTCTTAACTTAGGTGACTTTTAGACCACAAATAATGATGATGAACCTGTAGAATTAGATTTGCAGGAATTTTTAGCGCTGTGTCATGGGCTCATATGGCCGGAAATCCGACACTTTCCTTCAGAGCTGCAGTTGGAAAGACATTTACCTCCCGTTTTCTTTCACCAGGCCGACATCACATTGTTGCTCCCTCACCTTCAGTGGATAATTCTGCAGAATGGCTGTCCTTCCCTACTGCGTTGGAGACTGTGCAGGTGTAGTTTCCAATGTCCCCGGCGGACACGCTCTCGATCGTGAGAGTCGCGATGTTTTCCACTACGGTCTTCACATACTTATTTGTGCTGCTCTCAACGCTTCTTCCGTCTTGCTTCCACGAAAACTCGAAGGGTCCAGCACCGCTGGAGGCCATGCATGCGACGCTTGTCTTCTATCCCAAGCGAACATTGGGTGCAAACGAGAAGGGCTGGTCTCTATGACTGCAGTATGTGTAAATAAAATAATAAATAAATCTGCGGGGAATCCGCGTTCATATGATCGGAACTTTACAACTATTGGCAAATAGGCAAGACTCATTCATAAGGTGCTGCTCACCGTAGGACAATCTGTGTAGCGCCGACTTGTTAGGGACTTGCAAAAGGGCAATCACTAAGATCCTTGCTGTGCCGGACGTCAGTCGCGCAAGGCGCGGAGACAGTCTAGACGACTTCGTCGCCATCACGTCGGCCAAATGAACTGGTGAGACTAAAACTGGGCCCTTCAGCGGTTGTCCTGTGCATGGATGGATGGATGGATGGATAGGAGCGCCCCCTTTGGAACGGGGTGGTGGCAATTGCCACCATGCTCAGCTTTTCTTTATTTTTATTTTTTTTGTTTACTGTGTTGGCAATTCTCATTAAGATTCTCCATCACCTTTGCCTACGGTTTCCTACTATTCTAACCTTATGCCACGTCTGCTTTTCAGCCACCAATCCTCCAATCGCTTTTTGCTGACTTCCACTGCAGATTTATTTACATGACCATTGTTATCTTTAAACCCTAGGACCTCAGAAAGAGCGACTGTGCCTGCATCGACATCCGGATGGATACCATCACATTTGATTATGAGGTGTTCAATTGTTTCCACAGATCTACCACACACTGCACATGTGTCATCTTCTTCGTTAAATTTCTTTTTGTAGCTGCGCGTTCTAAGACACCCTGATCTAGCTTGTGGACGTGTATAGCGCCATAGCGTGGCAAGAAATCGAACTAGCGGTTTGCTGGGACGCACTTATTCGTATGAGTCGCGCTGTTTTCTTGGAAGGCATGTTGTTCGTTTTTTGGTGACTTTGCCAAAGCTTTTTCGGCTTCTCCTTTTTCTTCTCTCTCCCTTTTCTCCCGCACCTTCATATCCCCTCATATCTTTCCCTCAGTGCAGGGTAGCAAGCTGGTTTCGCTAACCTCCCCACCTTTCCTCCCCCTCTTCCTCCTCGTCCTTCGGTATTAGTTTTTTAGCCGATTAAATTGTGCGGACTTGTCAAGATATATAGGTCGGCAATTCTACATTTATGTACAGGGTGTTCACCTGACTCTTTAGACAGTTTTTAAAAGTAGGCTTTTTTGAGTTTGAAGGGCCCTTTTTTCGCAATAGAACCGTCAGCGGTTCACTATATCAGAGTACAGTCGCGAGCAAAAAATATTAGCGCAGATCATTGGTGATCAGAATTTGTATATCTCACCACGCGGCGCTGCGGTACGCAGACCTGCCTAACGGGCCGTTTCCATGTCTGCAGCGTAGGGGGGGGACGGCATGAAGTAAGCTTTATCAAGCGTGCACCGCCCGAGCGTTGAAGTGCCGACCCTACGTGACTGTGCTTGCGACATTTATTTTGGCTCTGTTATCATGAGCAAAGATGGCCTCTTTTTATTTCTGTTTCTTTTATGTCCGCGATGGTTTGCCAAAAGGAACTCGCGGGAACAATAGATGATAGCGCTGCTTTTAGCCAGTAATTTTGCTGTCCGTGACAGTCCGCTGAACCCCCCTAATACTGTAGAATGGGAACGGCCCGGCACTCTCGTTATCAGCCTCTTCGCCACCCGCAGCGCCACGCGTTGTCATTCCGGCGCTCTGGTGTTCCGTCATGTGTGCTAATCTTTTTTACCCGCGACTGTACAGCTAAGACGCACTAACTAGCAGGCTGGTGAACTAATATTGAAGATTAACTTTTTAACTGCTACTGTTCCCTTACTAAATTTTTTTGGCAGTCTATAGGCTGTCCATAGACATCTGCCTATAAAATCTATAGACTCTCTATAGGCAAATCCTTGAGAACAGTATATAGGCAATACAAATGCTATAGACAGTCTATAGACAATCTATAGAATTATGGACATACACTTTTAGTAGACTTGTCTATAGACAGTTTATAAACTATGAATAGACAAAAGGAAATATCTATAGGAAGGCAATAGAGTCTATAAGAAGTCTATAGCCCTTCTACAGACCAATTTTAGGGTTAGGCTTCTGAATTCTTCAGAGGGGTGCAGCCCATTGCAAATAATATACATATCAGTTTTTAGAATTTCGAAAACGCGGTTACCCTCTGCGCTGTGGCCCAACGAATTTTGGCTATATCGCGCCAAAATGCATGCACATTCGAGAAGCTTGGAGGAAAAGCAACCTCTCCAGTGCATGTAACTAGTCGAAATAGCCCAAATTTGTTGAACCACAGCGCCGAGGGCAACCGCGTTTTATAAATTTTAAACACTGATATGGATATTACTTGCGGTAGGCTACACTCATCTTCATAACTAAGGTGACTAACAGTAATAGTTAAAAGATAACTATTCTGTATTAGTTAACCAGCTTGCTAGTTAGCACATGCTAGCTGTATTCTGATGTACTACCCCGCTGACAATGCTAAGCCGAAAAGAGCGCTATTCTAACTCAAAAAGCATATATTTTAAAAAAAATGTGTAACTCTTAGGGGAAAAACCCTGCCTTCGCTGATAGCTTGTGTTAGGTTCTTAATTGGTACTTTGAAGACTTCACATAACAACTAGATGAGACACGCTACATCATCTTCATCATCAGCCTGACTACGCCCACTGCAGGGCAGATGCCTCTCTCACGTCTCTCCAATTAACCCTGTCCTTTGCCAGTTGCGGCCACCGTATCCCCGCAAACTTCTTAATCTCATCCGCCCACCCAACTTTCTGCCGTCCCCTGCTACGTTTGCCTTCTCTTGGAATCCACTCCGTTACCCTTAAGGACCAGCTGTTATCTTGCCTCCGCATTAGATGCCCTGGCCGAGCCCATTTATTTCATCCAACTAACTTTCACCTGTGTAAGCAAGTAACTTGGGCTTTACAACTACTCAAAATATATGCAACATAAATGCCCTTCTGTGGAACCCAGTCTTACCTTGTACAACAAGCGTTGCTGTGTACCTGTCGACGCCGTACGCGTTGGTTACAGTGCACGTGTAGTTCCCAATGTCTTGAGCGCCCACTTTCTCGATCACCACGGTGGCGAGGTCTTCCGACTTCGTCTTCGCGTACTTCGAAGCACTGTTGGCGATCAGCCGTCCGTTCTGTCGCCACTCAAACAGGAATGGCCCCGTGCCTCCGATGACGAGGCAGCCGACGCTCGCCCTTTGTCCGAAAGCGCTGTTCTTTGAGAAAGCGAACGGCTGGATCTCTGGTGCGCGCGGAGACGGGGCCGTGCCCCCATTGCGTTGGTCCGTTGTTCGGACGTACTTCTCAGCTCGGATACCACGTAAACGTGGGTCGAATGCGGCATAAAGTAACAAAGCAGCGGCTACAAAGCGACTTCGAGGGCTCAGAAACATCATGGCGGGATGGTCGCAAGGTAAAGCCAACCGCTCCGAAGGTACTGAGTGGACGCACTGCGCCAGGAATCGTCTGAAGGAGAGTAGTATGAAAAGGGGCGTTTCGCACCTTGGTACGGACAGCTTGCGCCACACAGCGTTTAGTCTTATAACTACTACAGGAGGCCAGCGCCATGCATGAGGCGGCCTTCAAACTTCGATGTTCGCCGTTAGGGCAGCCAGGAAGGCATGTCCCCCAAACAAGATATATATATATATATAAATAAATTATATATATATATATATATATATATATATATATATATATATATATATATATATATATATATATATATATATATATATAGGAATACTGCAGACTCCTTCTGGAGTCCAAGCAGGAGTGGGAAACACACATGAATAATGCCAAAAATACAAAAAAGTCATATATGCATGCTTTTCAAAGCGGCAATGAATTCCACTTCGTCAGGAAAATCAACAACATTCTGAGGCAGCCTATTCCAGTCGGACACAGTCGTAGGAAAATAGGAATATTTAAATGAATCGATACGAGCCCGGTATTCTTTTAAGATTTTCCCGTGGTTAAAGCGTGTGTTAGCCCGAGGTACAGGGGTAAGGTAGAGTCTTGTTTATCTGCGTCTTATTATTGTACAGGAGGCACAACGACTTAAGCCTGTATTCTGTGCGTCTGCATTGGAGGGTCTGAAGATCCAAGACATTAACCATCTATGTTACGCTATCTATTCGTCTGTAACGGTTGCAAATAAAACGGACGGCCATTCTCTGTACCTTTTCCAACTTATCTATACTTGTTTTGGTGTAGGGGTCCCATATGCATGACGCATACTCCAAAATCGGTCTGACCAGGGATTTGTATGCAGTGAGCTTCACCTGTGTTGGGGCTGTCGCCAATTTTCTTCGAATCCCTCATAAAGCGTTACGTGCGGTACAAAACATGTGTTCCAGGTTAAAATTGATGTTATTGTGACTCCTAGATATTTTACAGCTGATACTTCGTTAATTACATTCCCGCCAATATTGTATGTGTGATCTAATGTTTGCTTCTTGTTTGAGACACGAAGAACAGAGCATTTTTTTTATGTTCAGAGCCATTTCCCACTTTTCGCACCACACTGAGTATTGCCAAGATTCGCGTTAAGGAGTTCTTGATCGTGTGGTGACCTGACCGTTGTGTACACAACACAATCGTCTGCAAAAAGTTTAACTACAATTGCAGGGTCTATCTCGGGTAACAATATCATTGATATAAATAAGGAACAAGCCCGGGCCCAGGACAGACCCCTGGGGTACACCTGATATATATATATATATATATATATATATATATATATATATATATAGCAAGAACCATGTAACCTCAGTCTTGAAAAAGGACAGGCTCTGTCCGAAACGTCGACTCCCAATAAACGAAGCGTTTCTCAATTTCGCATCTTATTTTAAACTAGCAACCAAGTACGTTTACCTTATTGTGCTATATATATATATATATATATATATATATATATATATATATATATATATATATATATATATGAGAGATGCCAACAGCCACAGAAACCAAGGGCCACAGGGGACTTTTAATTAATTAATTTATTTTGTGGTGTTGATCAATTTACATTACTGAATATGTTTTCGCTTAAAGCTATAGCTGATTAGAAAAGCAGAAGAAAAAACAACCACATTGCGCCGGTGGGATCCGAACCCACGACCTCCGAATTACACGTCCGGTGCTCTACTGCTGAGCTACGGCGACGGCTGTCTAACCTTCTGCTTTCGGGGGTATTTATGTTTACAAATAACTTAACCTTGGGAGTGTTCACCAGCGCCACCCACGTTCCTAAGCGGCGGACGTAGCACGTCCTGAGTTACCGCTGTTGTGACTGTACTTCGGACCACGTGGGCCCGATCAAGCAGCTACCGTGAACATTCATCGAGGCCGACAACCCCGCGACGGCGGTGGGAAGTGGGATGCTTGGAATGCCCCTCCGAGCCTCAGCGGATTAGTGTAGCAGGAATTTCAAGGGCCATTGTCAGCCGTAACCCCAGCGAAATTCCTTGAGCGGATTAGTGTAGCAGGAATGCCGGAGGTATTGTCCGAGCGACCACAGCGGAGATGACCACTATAGCGGCGAAAGCCGGGGACGCGCCGGAGGTATTGTCCGAGCGACCACAGCAGAGGCGACGTGCCGGCGCCGGTCACGCTGGCGGATAATTGAAGAATTCTGTGTCCCCGACTCGCGTTCTGGGCAATCGGCGGGGAAGCAAGTTCATTCACCTGCTGGAAGACTTCGGGAGATTCCTTTCCCGCAGGGCTGGATGAGTCAGCATCTCCCCCTCTCGTCGAGCCAGCTGCGAGAGAGTGGAAAAACCCGCACCTGCCCAGCCGTGGGCGGTAACAAGAACGTCCCCTTCGGTCCATCGGATTGGACAGTGCTCGTCGACCATTATTCCCCAGCCAGGGATCTGGGGAAACCGAACGATATTTAACTCGGCCGTGAGTGTGGCCGAAAAAAGCCTGCTAGCTCCAGTCGACTACGGTTGACGAAGACGTTCCCCTTCCACTGAGAGCCATTCTCAGTCCCGCTCTATGTAAATAATGTAAATAATCATGTAACCATGTAAATACAGTTGTTTTTCCTTCACTTCCCCTACTCCCCGTCTCCGGCCCACGTTTCCTTCCTTCTTCGGCACTGCGGCGGTGCTCCTGGACCCGATGCCTGGTGGGACACGCTACAAGCACGGCAGAACATATCAACTGGTTGGCAGCGGCGGGATCTTCCACGCTTGGTCCTGGCTTCAGCAGTGGTGAGCGCTTGACTTTCTTTAAGAATCTGCCAGGCTTGATAACTCTGGAAATTTATCACTTCCTGTAGATTGTTTTCTGCACGTGCTCGCTTAAGCATTTCACGTAGCAGCTTATTGTTGAAAGTCCTCGTTCGGGAGTTGCCATGGATTTGAGCAAACTAAAGAAGCCAGAGTTGATGTTGCTGTGTGAAAGGCTGGGTATTGAGGCCAGGAAAAGTCACAGAAAGCCGCAGCTGATTGAGGCTATTAAGGAATGTGGTGCTAAGGAGGAGGGTGACAAAATTTGGGAGACCTGGGAAGTCATTCAGGAGGGAATCAGGAACGCTAAGGAGGAGGCCGACAGGGTTGAAAAAGAACGCAAGGAGGACGCTGACAGGATAGAAAAAGAACGCCTTTACCGCAAGGAAGCAGCTAAGGAGGAGGCTGACAGGGTTGAAAAAGAACGCCTTTACCGCAAGGAAGCCGCTAAGGAGGAGGCTGACAGGATAGAAAAAGAACGCCTTCGTCTCAAGGAAGCCGATGAAAGGCAACTTGCTTTAATACGTTTGGAGTTGCAAATTTTACTGGCGAAGCGCGCCGAGAGGAATTCGACATTAAATCAGGAGGTTTCGGCGCGAAGTGAAATTAAAATCGTGAATGAAAACTGCGTGTCTTTGCCCATTGCCCGCGTCGCAAACGAGAGCCCGCTCGGGGTGCGTCTGACCGAGGCAGCCATCTCCCAAAACCTGCCTAAGCAGCATCACTCGATTTCCTCAAATCGCTCGGATATGCTGCCCAAAGAAAAGGGCCTTTGTTTTGGAGATAACGCTGCGCAGGTCCTTACCACTTCGAAGGCTCGTGAATTCGCAGCGCCAGCAGAGCACGTAGTTGAAGAGGGCAAACCTGACAGCGACTGTGGAGCTCCAAGCCAGAGCGCGGCGTTAGCTGAAAAGCGCGATGCCGCACAGATTGTCCTTGCAACCCAGATAGGTGTAGGCGCAGCGCAAAAAGGTAGTCCTCCAGAAAGCAGTCGCGCGCTGAAAGTGGCAACTGCAAGTTCTATTGTAAGCGAGGAATGCGCCTCAGCGCTGCCTCGAAACAATGATCAGTTCAACGATCAGGGAACGACAGCCGCTCGCGACCAAACACCCGAAAATGAGTTATGCTCCACTGAAACCAGCGTGTCTTTGCTCATTGCCAGCGTCGCGATCGAGAGCCCGCTCGAGGTGCGTCTGACCGGGGCAGCCGTCTCCCAAAACCTGCCTAAGCAGCATCCCTCGATTTTCTCTAATCGCTTGGATATGCTGCCCCAAGAAAAAGGCCTTTGTTTTGGAGATAACGCTGCGCAGGTCCTCACCATTTCGAAGGCTCGTGAGGTCGCGGCGCCAGGAGAGCACGTGGTTGAAGAGGGCAAACCTCAACCTGTAAGCCCGAAGTCTGTAAATTCTCACGGTGATGAGCTAGAGCAGGCTTTGTTACAAACTGACGATGAGACGAACGCCGGCGACTTAAGCTGTGATGGCTCCGCGTTACCTAATGACGATCCAGCGCAGGACTTACTCACTTATCGCACAGGGGTAAAGAGTACCGACAATAGTGCAGGCTATAGTGAGTCTTCCGAAGTAGGCGCAAGGGATGAGCTGGGGCTAGGTGAGGAACTGAATACGAATCTAGTGTTGCCCCACTCAGATGGCTTTCTCGAACTCCTTCGTGTGGACTGAGAAACGTTCACCGCTGAGCAAGAGAAAGACCAATCTCTACGCAACTTGAGTCACCAAAGTCACATAGGTGTGTCACGGAAGAACATACCTTTCCAGCTCCGTTCTGGCCTGCTGTACCGCCAGTATAAGGATAGGAAAGGTATCCAACACGACCAACTTACTGCCCGCGTCGCGAACGAGAGCCCGCTCGAGCTGCGTCTGACCAAGGCAGCCGTCTCCCAAAACCTGCCTATGCAGTATCCCTCGATTTTATCAAATCGCTTGGATATACTGCCCAAAGAAAAAGGCCTTTGTTTTGGAGATAATGCTGCGCAGGTCCTTACCATTTCGAAGGCTCCAGGATTCGCAGCGCCAGCAGAGCACGCGGGTGAAGAGGGCAAACGTGGCCCTGTAAGCCTTATAAATTCTCACGGTGGTGAGCTAGAACAGGCAATTTTACAAACTGATGATGAGGTGAACGCCAGCGACTTTACCTGTGACGGTTCAGCGATTGCTAGTGACGCGCCACGCAAACCAACTGCGAGGGTTTCCACGGAGCGGCAGCGCACAGAGGTGGCCAAACGGGAAGAGTTAATTAAGGGGAAAGTGCGGCTCTTGTTGACTGCTCGACTGAAATCCGAACCGCATGGCCGCCCCAATTTGGCACCTCGGTGCTCAAGAGTTTGCACCCGCCCCGTGGGAACACAAGCCAAGAGAACGCAACGCACGAACCCGATCCGAGAGGGACGGATACGCTGGCACGGCATTCGCACTCGTTCGTTCCCTTCTCGCATTCTGCTTTCTGAGCGTCAGCCAAACTTCAGAACGGCGAGACTTGGACGAGGAGCAGTTAAGGGTCCCAAGCTGAAATTCCTAGCCTTGTGTCCGGTTGCACCTGCTAGAGCAGCTATCGGACCGCGGCCGCGCAGGGGGCGGCTGAAGAATAGGAACCAGTAAATTCCTCTAATCGTAACGCTGTTTCTGGACGGTTTCGAGGAATAATCCTATTCAGTTTAAAGCTTTTCTTTTTTGTTCATTCAACTCTCTTACAAAAATGAGAGCGAAATTCTGGAGCTTGGCATTGCGGGGCGTTGCCGAAAGGTGCGAGTAATGGCAACGCTGATGGCCTCAGCCGAATCTTTCCCGTGTAATGCCCTTTCCTGACTCCCCGGACGTTATTCCGCTATGCAAATTTGTATTTTGTTTTTTTTTTGCTTTAGCGGGAATCATTTTTGTCTGTTTTGTATGTGTGTTCAGCAGCTCCACCTTCCCTTTGTGCTCTCACGGGCGGTGGCTTTCTGTGACATAAACCGTGCTACGGCACCCCCCCAAAATTTTAGGAAATTTTTCCCTTTTGGCTAAACAAGCTCTCTGTATTCTGGTTTGGTCAAACTTGGAAACTTTCGGAGGAGGACGTAAATTTCACGCGACAGCTCATTTCTCTAAACAGACTTTGTCGACCGAAAACAGCTTGGCAGTTCTTAAAGTCGGTTTGGCGCTTTCTGCTTGTTGGGCTGTGTACCTTGCTGGTTGAGACCGTTACAGTTGTCAACGAAGCAAGAAGAACCTTTGGGCCCAGCTGTGACCAAAAGCCGAACGGACACAACTCCAGCTCTCTGCGCGCAGCAGCGTTGGCTGCAACCACTACGAGACCTCTTCGGGCGGCGGACGTGCTGTTGTGACTGTACTTCGGACCACGTGGGCCCGATCAAGCAGCTACCGTGAACATTCATCGAGGCCGACAACCCTGCGACGGCGGTGGGAAGTGGGATGCTTGGAATGCCCCTCCGAGCCTCAGCGGATTAGTGTAGCAGGAATTTCAAGGGCCATTGTCAGCAGTAACCCCAGCGAAATTCCTTGAGCGGATTAGTGTAGCAGGAATGCCGGAGGTATTGTCCGAGCGACCACAGCGGAGATGACCACTATAGCGGCGAAAGCCGGGGACGCGCCGGAGGTATTGTCCGAGCGACCACAGCAGAGGCGACGTGCCGGCGCCGGTCACGCTGGCGGATAATTGAAGAATTCTGTGTCCCCGACTCGCGTTCTGGGCAATCGGCGGGGAAGCAAGTTCATTCACCTGCTGGAAGACTTCGGGAGATTCCTTTCCCGCAGGGCTGGATGAGTCAGCATCTCCCCCTCTCGTCGAACCAGCTGCGAGAGAGTGGAAAAACCCGCACCTGCCCAGCCGTGGGCGGTAACAAGAACGTCCCCTTCGGTCCATCGGATTGGACAGTGCTCGTCGACCATTATTCCCCAGCCAGGGATCTGGGGAAACCGAACGATATTTAACTCGGCCGTGAGTGTGGCCGAAAAAAGCCTGCTAGCTCCAGTCGACTACGGTTGACGAAGACGTTCCCCTTCCACTGAGAGCCATTCTCAGTCCCGCTCTATGTAAATAATGTAAATAATCATGTAACCATGTAAATACAGTTGTTTTTCCTTCACTTCGCCTACTCCCCGTCTCCGGCCCACGTTTCCTTCCTTCTTCGGCACTGCGGCGGTGCTCCTGGACCCGATGCCTGGTGGGACACGCTACAAGCACGGCAAAACATATCACCGCTGATGTGACGTAGAACGTCATCGAACGGCGAGGGTGGAAGCAGTGTGAGAACCAAGGAGGTTATATTAAAACTTCTGGAGTGGAGGGGGCGCTCGAAAAGTGAAGCCGGCGCTCACTGACGCGGCGCCATGTTGCCAGGGGCAGAAAACAGCCAGAACGCGTAGCGTCGGCCGTGTAGCTTAGTGGCTCCGTGGTGTTTTGTTGCGGTTGTACTAGTGCACTGTTTCTTCAACGGACAGCAAGCGACGGCATAGTCAGTGGTGGGGTCGTGCGTCGCATTTGGATGTACGAATCGCGTCAAGGCGCCGGGAATAACGTTTCATTTGTATTGGCGCAGCAGTGTACTAGGCTTCGTCGATCGCACCTGACCGCCCCCGACACCATACTGCATGTGCACGAACACAACTGTGCAGATTACATAGCGCTTTTGAAGCGAAAAGCTTCACTAGGCTAGTCAACACCGAGGCTAGCGTAGCGTGGGCCCCGTGAGAAAAAGCCAGAGGTGCGCATGCGCGAGCTGCGTGATGTCACGGTGGACACCGGAACCGCGCGCCGTAAGGGCCTTAAGGAAAATGAAATGAAATGAAAATCGCTTTTAAGGAAAGCAAATGCCTGTCTCTCATATCTTGATGCACACCCGAGAGGAATGCACGCCACAGTACATGTCTCTAAAGCAACCTTCTAAGACAGCTAGCACCGTATTCACTACACGCGCGGCTCCTCCTCCGCCTTGCCGCAGCTTTTCGCTTCGAGATATCCAGGCTTAAGCTTAGCTAAGCCACAGCCAATTTTTAAGCACTTTATTTTGCTAGAATGGAGCGTAAACCGAGCCATGTTATCATGTTTCCCATTAGATAACCATATTTACCTGTCCAAGAAAATTGCAGAACTCTGTCTGAAGGTCAGAATTCATCACATTGCTAAGGAGATGAACCGAGGAAATTGCAAAGAGAAGGTGCGCACTCTCTTGTCCAGACTAATTATCTTTAAGAATCAGTGACTCTGGTGTATATATCCATTACTCAATGCAGTATAGATACGCCAGGTTCAGATAGTCGGCATTGCTCTTCTTGAGAGTGCTCTTTATGTGTCAGTTTTTGTTTCCGTAACTTGCTGCTTTTCATATTTGCCTTTCTACCTTAATTTGCCATGGAACCCTGTAATAGAATGAATAAACCCTGATTAAATGAAAGTAAAGCGCGGTTTTGTTGTTCCTGTTTAAACAACCTTTCGGCTTAAATTGAAACACAAACTGCATACACAGCATTATGGCACCATGAAGCAGTTCTGGTATTCATAAATTAAACTGCAGGGCCAAATGGTGCCAGTAGTACTGGTGATCTGGTCTATGTACGGCAGATCTTAATCCAGGCAGCAATGACTGTCTGCTCAACCATTGCAGTTGCTTTCGTTTCTTTCCGCATGTTTTAGATATTTGAGAACCCTACCATGTATTACAGAACTGTAAACGCTTAATTGTCCTTCCCTGCAGTAAAGAGTATATGTTCGTCAGGTAATTTTCCGTCCTATCACTGCTAATGTTTCATTGCATGGTTAGCTGAAACGACATGCTTTACGCGATTCATTGAGAAAATTATCACCTTTCCAAGGCAGCGACAGTTAACAGGAGAAATCGTCTACCAGAGCCTTTCAGGCAAATTCACGCGAAAATCAGGGAGACTATACAAGCGAATTTAGTGCCCTCAGAAGCAACATCCCTACCAGAAGATGTTTCTCACTTAATCTTGCGGCTGAAGCGAAAAAAAATCGCAAAATTAGTCGTTCCCTGCTGGCGCGCATTTCACCACGGCCTGTTTTCGCCCCTGGCAATATGGCCGCCGGTCGGTCTGGCTGGCTTCACCCGTTTCTGCATGCATGCATAGGGGGCCTCCACTCCAGAAGTTTTAATATAACCTCCTTGGTGAGAACCCTCTTATGCTTCCTAAGGCATCAAGGCTGCCAGAACCGAGGCCCTCGTTAAGCAATTAAGCAGATGTGGAAAGGGGAATGAGGGGCTCGTTATAAATATGAGAAAAGCCAACAGCCACGGAAACCAAAAGGCACAGGGGATTTTTAATTAATTTATTTATTTTCTGGTGTTGATCAATCTATATTACTGAATATGTTTTCGCTTAAAGCTTAGGTGATTAGAAAAGCAGAAGAAAAAACAACCACATTGCGCCGGTGGGATCCGAACCCACGACCTCCGAATTAGGCGTCCGGTGCTCTACCGCTGAGCTACGGCGACGGCTGTCAAACCTTCTGCTTTCGGGGGTATTTATGTTTACAAATAACCTAACCTTGGGAGTGTTCACCAGCGCCACCCACGTTCTTAAGCGGCGGACGTAGCACGTCCTGAGTTACCGCTGATGTGACGTAGAACGTCATCGAACGGCGAGGGTGGAAGCTGTGTGAGAACCCTCTTATGCCTCCTAAGGCATCAAGGCTGCCAGAACCGAGGCCCTCGTTAAGCAATTAAGCAGATGTGGAAAGGGGAATGAGGGGCTCGTTATAAATATGAGAGAAGCCAACAGCCACGGAAACCAAGGGGCACAGATGATTTTTAATTAATTAATTTATTTTCTGGTGTTGATCAATTTATATTACTGAATATGTTTTCGCTTAAAGCTAGTTGATTAGAAAAGCAGAAGAAAAAACAACCACGTGCCGCCGGTGGGATCCGAACCCACGACCTCCGAATTAGGCGTCCGGAGCTCTACCGCTGAGCTACGGCGACGGCTGTCAAACCTTCTGCTATATATATATATATATAATCATTGATTTGCAAATGCATTCCCGCGGTTTCGTTCTGTAATATAAATTAATACAAAAATTCTCTAGAAGATTTGAAGCCAACTGGGATGAGAGCCGCGTTCCTGTCATCATTAAAATGGAAGCTCAACTTCCGTATTTTTTGCTCCTGGAGACCGCGACGACAGATTTTGTTCTAGTATTCTTAGTATGAAACTCTATGGTAGACATAGAGTTTCACGGCAGCATGGTAAGGGCGCGACGGAAAGTTGGGCATATTAGTTGGCTAAGGCTGCAACCATGTTAATTATATAGAGTTAAGATGGCGTCGTTCCTCTGTAACGACGCCGTAACGCTGTAACGTTCCTCTCGATCTTGTCCAATCATACAAATACCTTGGTGTTCATATTTGTCATGATCTTACATGGAATACGCATATTTCAAACATCATATCATCCGCCAACAGAACACTAGGATTCTTAAAGCGTCACCTACGCTCTGCACCCCAGCATGTCAAGCTCCTCGCATACAAATCATCAGTCAGATCAAAATTAGAATACGCATCTCCCATCTGGTCTCCAAAGCAAGCATATCTCAGTAATTCAATTGAAGCAGTTCAAAACCGAGCAACTAGATTCATTCATTCATCGTATTCTTTTGATATCAGCATATCATCCCTCAAATCACAGTCCAGCCTACCTACCCTTGCTCATCGCCGCTACATTGCAAGTTTATGTTTGTTTCACAAGTTCTTTTACTCTGAGCTGCGACAGGAACCCTACATCTGCGCACCACCACCACGCATCTCCCTCCGCACCGGCCATCAGCAGCAAGTGTCACGACCTCGCGCCCGCACCACAACATTTTCTTCATCATTCTTCCCCCGCACCGCGAACGACTGGAACGGCCTTCCCCGAAAACTTGCTGCTATCACATGCCGATCATTGTTCATCGAAGAAGTCACGCGTGTACTTGCTCAGTGATAATCTTATATTTGTATAACTTTCAACTTATCTGTTAGTCATTCTGTTTTTCATTTCTGTGTGCCCCACCCCTTATGTAATACCCTCTAACGAGGGTCTTTAAAGGGGCCCAGAAACACAATCTTAGTTAACTGTTTTGCCTGTTGATTGCATACAGTGAGTTATAATGGTGCTATTAGCGTCGGTAATACCGCGTACATTCCGTTTTTTAATATTTTAATATCCTCCCAAAAACAAGTTCATGGCTCTGATGGTGTCGCCACACAGTGGCGGGTTTTTAGCAGCGGATATGACATCACCTGGCGCGAGCTTGATGACCGGACAAACAGTAAATACCCTGCAAATTGTGTGAATAAATAGAGACACATTTTGTCACCTGTCTGCGTTTTATATTAGATCAACAAAAACAATTTGTTTGTCTTAGATAAAAGCCCTGCAAAGCAAGTAAAATAAAAATACACCACCAGGGGCGCTCTGGCATGGAAACCACGCTGCCAGTCTCACAGAGAGCAGGCAACCATGGAGTACAAACTTCCGCGACGTGCTCTGGCTGGCTGTTTTGATTGGTTGCGCCAGGTGCCGTCATTGGGAGAGCGAAATAGGAGTGGGAAGCCCCGCCAAAATCGAGTTGAGGGCAGCGTTTTGTTTGCTTGCATTTTGAAATTTCTTCACTGAATAACTGCCGTTCCTGTGCATCGATTCCTGTAATTCTTTTTAAGTCAGCATCTGTGTGACATAAAGAACCCACCTGAAGTATAGCCGGTATTCCCGCAGGCAGTGTTTCGCAGCCCCTTTAAGGTATTAAAGTGAAGTGAAGTGAAGTGAAGTAACACCTGTAAATTTCATCACTGGACGAGGTCATCGGTACGAATCACACTCATTAATACGACAGCAGCGATAAGTGCGCGCATCTGATTTTCGTAGTTCGCTAACGGTTTCGAGTCAGTCTGAGCGTACATACCTCTGACTGTCAAGGGCGCCGTGAAGCTGCTCTCGCCGGCTGAGTTGGAAACTGTGCAGGTGTAGTTTCCGATGTCTTGGGCGGTCACGCTGTCTATGGTCAGCGTCGCGATGTGCTCGGTGACGGTCTTCGCCTGCTTCGACGGCGAAGCTCCGATGTCCCTGCCGTCCTGGTCCCAGCGGAAGTGAAACGGCCCGTCTCCGCCCACCACTGTGCAGCTGACCAGAGCCTTCTGTCCAAGCGTCACGCTCTTAGCGAATGAGAATGGACCGACTTCAGGCGGGGCTGGGGACAAGACATAGGAAAGGCGAGTGGTTACTGCGCGTATGGACATCTGTACAGCGCCCTTGAATAACGAAGTTATTCTGTTGGTTACGCCGCTTCCTGTCTGAGGCCGCCAACAACTAATTTCCCGCGTTCAGGCGTGCTGTTGACCTTCCTGATTGTCACAGTTCCGAGCATAAACCGCGAGATTTCGCACTCATCCGTGACACTGTAAGAGCGAATGGCGCTTGGAAGCTTCGCCTTTATCTTTCCACATTCGTCACAGTGGCTTCCTTCATCACTTCTGAATAGTCGGGCTATCGCTAGAGAGTTTTCGGCAAGTGCACTCGCCAGTGAATGGGAGTAGTAGACATCATGCACATGCCTATTTGCTGTCCATGTCAAGAAGTCAACGTGCTCGTCCTCTGCCACTCTCCTTTTCTCGACATGCAGCGAGTGTTTGTCGAGGTGGCGCTGAGTCAGATCTAAGTCGACGGTTTAAAGGGTCAGTCTACTGAATTTCATCGACCATATTTTCTTTGCGGCAACCGATAGCTCTTTACTCAAATTACCGTTTAGCCAGCTGTGGTGCCAAGGAGTGCGGTAGAACATTTTAAAATAGAATTTATTAATGTGGGAACACATCTGTATGAGATGGTAGTCTCATCTGGCAACCATCTGGATTTCCGCCGCGCGGCGAAAAACATGGCGCACGTCGAAGCCGGACCTCTCGCTTCGGACTGAATTCTCGTTGTTGCTGCCTTTTTCAGTGCGTTCACTGGCCATAAATGGGGCGCCTGTCTTTCACTTCGTCTCATCTCGCCTATAAGAAAACATATAAGAGATAAATTTGCTTTATTTTAATAATTAGAGTGACGATTCTGCCGCTCCTAGGCTTAAGTGGAGAGTCGGTTTGTTTACAGCAATGGTTCCCGTCCTGACGACCAGATGGCGCCACTATAGGCTGAGTTTATTTTTGCGTCTCTGGTAGCATACGCTGAACTAAAAGTGGGAATGTGCCTGCGTTTTGCGTACGTTTAACTATAAATATTCATGTGATTTACAGAAAAAGCGAGCGGTACGCCTTCTACAGTTTACTAGAACAAAACGTGCGTTTCTTTGACATTGGGGCATACAAATGGTACGTAGTATATTCACTTATGCTTCTACAAAAAAAAAGACTACCACTTTCTTGAACAAAATGAACGTTTGGGGTCGCCACCATGCATTTTTACGCGACTTTTAACGCCGAAATAAAATATAAATTCCTGCCTAAACCGGGCGCAGATCCCTCGTTATTGATGTTATAGGGTGCCGACTACCAGAATATGTCATTATTTATACACTCATCTCGGTGAGTAGACTGACCCTTTAAGGAAAGCTGCTTAGCGCGGCGGTGGCTTCACTGTTCGGCTCGGAGAGCTCTCCTGTTTTCATACGTCAGTTCTCTGTATTCGCGTTCAGTATGCTTTGCGACGTACCAGATGAACTAGCCAGACGCTGACCTCTGCTGTCTTTGCATTTTACCGGGCCAGAACTTTTTGCAGCGCTTCTACGTAGTTCGAGAGATCCGCATGCTGGAATAACAGATTGTGGGCGCCCTTATACGGTACCCTTATGGGCTATGAGTGACACGCTCTAGCTTGAGGGTTTGGGTGATGGACTATGGACGCCCTTTTGCGTAATTTTCGTGCAATTCGTTAACCGCGTGACCCCCGTTCGAACCCATGCGTGGCGGATGTCTAGTTAGTTTCACGACCTCTAGTTCTCCTACCTCAATGTGTTTTATCAGGCTTTTTTCGCTACAAGCTGCTGAATGGAGTTGAATTCCAGTATACGATATCCCCAGTGTGGATCGCAGTTGCAAACGAGCGAAATATAGAGCTCCTTTGGTGCAGTCTGAACATTGGCTGTTTTGTTCAACTCGACATTAGTGACTGCGGCTCAGATGTGACGACAAATGAGCACGTGTACTCAAGACTTATTTGTGCTACTTATTGTTCTACAACATCGCCACACGTTACTTTTGAGTGCAAACTTCGTATATCGTGAACGCGATTTCAAACGTCCGGTACTGAACTGCAACGCGATATTCAAGCGCATCTCAATGTACGACAGAACGTCAAAAGCGCTCGAACGTAACATGCTTCCAGGCACGCTCACGCTTTTGCTTCGAGCTGCTACAGCGCGGCAGCCGCTGAAACGGGCTGTGTTCGGAACAACGAATTGTGCTGGAAGCTCTGTGCGTTTAACCCGGCTTCACGAAACCTGTAATCGTAGTGCGAATTGTGCCATTGGGAGTTTCTCTTTGGCGGCTGTCACCAATATCCAGCGGTCGAAGTGTTGAGAGTTTAATCCTTAGCAGTCATTACAAAATTAAAAGTTCTCCTGATACCTCGACAGAATTCCCGCAAATGCTCTTTCAATTGTATACTTCCGCAAGACGCATCATATTTACCTTTTTGTTCTCTAAAACAGCTAACTCACGTTACGTGGTACTTCATTCGAAAGCTCAAAAAATTCAGGGGGGCACTTTGTTAACCTAAAGTGCGGTGAGGCGAAAGCCTTAAGCGCGGTGTTGCTGCTTGCGTTACTGAAGCGTTGTTAAGATGCTAGGCTTCGCTTCTCAGAGTGAAACGTGACAGCGTCTTGCAACGCTGCCAGGGAGTCCATAGAACGTCATCGCGCGTTCGGTTCGCCTTGCTCGTCGGTAAATTGGTTTTTGAGGAAAGGAAATGTATCTGTCTCGCATATCTCGGTGGACCCCTAAAACTCACCGTAACGGGAAGGGAGGAAGATGGGAGTGAACGAAGACACCGTATTCACTAGACGCACCTTTGTTCATTCCAAACCATCGAGCTGGCATGGCGGAGTGGTTAGCGTGCTCGTCTCCACTCCGGAGACCCTGGTTCTATTCCCCAACTCGACCAATTTCCTACTGGGTTTAATTTATTTTTCTGGTCTGACTAGAAAATTAGGTTAATTAACTAATTACTCCGTCCCACTTACTTGGAGCATCGCTATGCCGTCCCTTTAATTGGTTGCATGGTTACTAGCCATAGTACAATTGGCCCATTTTGAAATTCGCGCACAGTGACGTCGCGACCATTTCGACCAATTGAAAAGCGTGACATTTCTGTCGACAACTCCTGCATACAACGATGAAGCATTAAAGGCTTCCGCCTTAATAAGAATTTCATGCATACTCACACTTTGTACGTACTCCTCCGAGGACCAGTAACATTGTTAAGACGGCCGTTGCAGCAGCTGAAGGCGTCCTATGAAACATGTTAGGATATGTTACGCGGCCAAAGACAAGCGTTTGTGCGCTGACGCACTACGTGCGGTCACAACTGGCGTTTCGAACCGCCCAGCCTGATCTCTCTCTTTGCGGCACCGTGCAGGGGCAGCGGACTCGTGGCGACACCTCGAAGAGATTTCTTAAACCACATCATGCCACATGTCGCGAATACTTGGGGCCGGCTCGTTGTGCGTCTCCTTCACCTTACTCCTTCTGAAACACCAGTGCCCTTGCGAAAATTGCGAGGACACTTTGGCAGCTGAAGTGTTGAGAGGCGAAAGCCGAGGACACTATGCTCTGACGACTTCCGGTGGATGTGACATCACACCGACCCCGTGGCTATGTCGATACCCAAATTATACATCTTTCGGGGATCTTAAGTGTTAATTACGCTTAATTGCACATTTTTACATCAATTTTGACACAAATCCGCCTTTTTCCCGACCATTCTGTGAAAATTTCGCTATGCTATGACGACATCAGGTGGATGTGACGTCACACCCTTCCTGTGGCTATATCGACTTCCGCGCAATTTCGACATTTTTGCCTCTAATTAATTAACTAATTAATCTACAGTCATCAAACTTGGCTTCTAGGTTCATGTTTTCTTCCTCTATCTGAAGCAACCATTCGTTTTCTCGTTTCTTTTTTAGTTCCCGAGTTAAACGCTGCCAAATGTGTGACACCCTCTGCTAACGGACGACAGTATGAGCCATTCGCCTTAAAACCACGCGCATGGTGCCGCGAAACTCCAGCCGAGGGATTGATCTTTCAGGCTACATCGTAACTGCATTCTTTCTCAGGCTGTTCGCATTTACTTCAGCGGGAATAGCGGGCCCACTATTTCAGCTTTGCGTTCAGGTCCTCCGGGGCGTGGTAGAATGAGCCGCTAACACCACCACGTGGTGACCATAGGTGACAGCGCTAGAGCCGAGAAACCACGTGGCGAGGTGAACGTGGGGGGTGTGCTTGAGAGTGGCCTTCGGTCTCTCGCATTCGTTTTTCACGCCACGTGGCTGTCGTGCGGTGAAGCCAACCGAACTAAATAAACCCCAGCGGCGGGCCTCGTTTGGCTTCCTCTGCACCTGAGTGCGCAGCGGAAACCAACTGCACTTTAATACTGATTAACAGTTATACTGTTTATAGTGTACTGGTAACAGATTTAGACATCTTATGATAGACAGTGGTTAGTTCCAAAGCAAGATCCGCAGCGGCTTCGATGCGAAGGAGTTTGGGAACACGCAATCGGGACGCCGGTGGGCGCCACGTGTCTGGAAGACCAGCGTCACTGGCGTGGGTGCGATGTATTCTTGCTTGCTGGTTACAGATAAGCTTGTCTGTTGCCATCTTTATGGCGAAAGCCTTTAATGGCTTATTCTCCCGTCCGTTCGTCCGGCGTTACATCCAGCGCCTGGGGCGACTCATCGACGAGCGCAGCTGCCAAAAGGTGACGCCATCTTCGTCGACAGGTGAAGCTGTCTTCGCGGCGGCGTCGAGCGCTGCTCGTCGTCAGTCGGTGTGCGGCAGCTAGTGGGGGAGGAGCATGGCTCCCAAGCGGCGCAGCCGTAACAAACACAGGCAGTCATTGGCAGTCGAAGTAGCGCGACAAAGGCTTTCGTCTAGCGCACTTTAGGCTGCCAAAGTGCCCCCATAGTTTTTATATACAGAATTATGGATATATTAGAATCTTTCGTATTCGCCATCGAGTTTAATATATCCGGCCTCGATTGTAGCTATGTTCGGAAAAAGGAATTTGACAGGGACAATTGTAGCGGGCAGGCATCGTGCAGTTGGCCGTCTTCCTCGCAGAACGTCGCGAAAATCAGCGATGCCTCCACTGTGGAACCAAGGGGTGGTTGTCGAACCATTGAATGGAATTCCGATCCTAGCTCTGAGAACCCGGGTACACCCCCAGAGGCACCGGTGTCACAGTGAGTATGGAAGGCGTATGCATCTTGCGTTGTCACGTGCAAAAACGTGCAAATAAAGACGTGCGCGGGCTTTTCGGGGGGAGAACAGTTTATTCTTCCTGAAGATGGGCACGATCAAACAACAACAAAATGCCAACAGAATCAATAATATTTACACACTTAACAGCAACGCAAAACAATATCGTGTCTCGACGACACACAGCCCAGGTACCATACACACGCATTCAGTGCACACCGCTGGAGCTCAAGTGAGATTCAGTAATTCACTAAACGGCCTCGAAAACTCCTCTAATTTAACAGTGCAGCTCATCCTCTCAGTCGCGAAAGCATTCAGCCTTGCTCAGCGTGCGTCAGAAGCATCCGCTTAAGTCAGTTTCCACTAAGCTGGAAAGGTTCGTGATGATTGAATATTTTTTTTTTTTTGCTGTGTCCATTTTCGCGAAGTACATCGAGTTTTTTTACTTTTCTTTCAAGTTTCCTACGCTGGAGATAACTCACGTCGTAAAAACGATCTGGAAATACAAAACGCTTGCACTCTAAAAACAATTTGGCGGTTCAAGCCAGAGCACTTTTTTCATTACCGATAAGCTCCATTGCCATTCAAATTTTCCATCTGGATCGAGGCGACCACAGGATACATATGATATTCTTTCCCAAAAAGAAGTGCAGCAAGTTGCAACAGCATATAGGCTTTCTTCATACTACTGTTCACCTGCACACTACTGGATAGCGCTGAAAGCATAAAAATCACTTTTGCCACAGATAATGCATGACAGTCTTTACAGCTCGAATTAAATGCGTTGCTCCGTACGCAAGCCAAATGTTACTTCACAGAACTCTAGAAATACATATAGCTACACACCACGACACATAACGCTGAAAATTGAGCTGAAGCTAAAAGTGGCTCGTTAAGAGTCCTCAGACACGTGCGTGTATTATAAATACCGTTGTACATATGCAGTAATAAGTAGACAAGTCTAGGATAGAGAAGATTACAAACGCGATACAACACTGCTGCGATATATTACTCGTTCATGTTGTGCTGACGTGTACTGTTCACATCTTCCTCTGACTACATAACAATCGGTGGCGGCCACTATAGTGGTTGTCATAGTGGTCGCCACTACTAGTACCGTGTATTTCGCCCGCGAAAAGCAACACACGTTGACCGCATATCACAAATACAAAATCAGCCGCTCAAGGAACGGTGGTCAGACAGGACCACAAAGGTCGCCGTACGTGCGACGCTTTCGTAATCGGACAATGTACGGCGTCGACTACGAGTGAGGATACCCAAAGGGTTTACCAATGGCGACCCGATGTTACGCTCCCAAGTCGTACATGAACGGCTTTGCGGCAACAGATACCTTTAGCATACCGTGTACCGTGCTGCCGATACCGGAGGAGCACGCGCGTCGTCAGTGCGCACGCGCAGATCGCCTTTAGGGCGCCAGGCACCCGGCAGCTGCGTGTGCCTCATCGGGACCAATCAGCGCGCGCGCCTGCCTCATCGGGACCAATCGGCGCGGGCGCACTGGCGATGCGCGGGCTCCCGGCATTCCGGTAACGGTAACACGGTATACCAAAGGTATCTAATGACACCATGTTTGTCGAAGGTTTTTATAAGCGATGACAATGAAACGCGACTCGTGCAGTTTCGCTGCACTCTCGATCGGGGAAAGGCGCTTGTTTGTGCAACTCGTGATTTCGTGCTCCACAAGTGACGTCACCCTCCTCCTACCCACAGTTCGGTTCTGAGACAACTACGGATGCGTCGGCAGAGGTTAAAAACAAAGTAGTGTCGGATAACGTAGACCAGCTACGTCATCGTCCGCAGGAAACGCAGGGTTGATAAAAGTACACGCAGTGCGCGTTTATCTTCCTTGCATGATTGCCAAGATGGCCGGCCGACTTCCGTGACCGTTAGGAGACACCTAAAGGTTGTTTGTGACCATTAATTAAACTAGTTAGCTGATGGAACACCTGGCTGGGCATCATGAACCGACACAAGTATTCTTTCTCGATGTAAGAGAGACAACGAGATTTCGTATCAGTTTTAGAAATTGCTGCTTCACTTGTGACATCACGATGACTCGCCACTTCTTCATTCATTTGCCGGCTGTACCTACAACACCAATAGCGGCGACTCTGAAACGCGTTCTTCACTTCTGCATTTTCTAACACTGACCTGCTCGTTGACTTCAGTTGTTTAGCTCGCGATGCCAAAGCCATGAATTCCACCGAAAAATCTCGTTTTTAAGCGACCGCATCCGCTTTTCTATGCCCTTCAATACTGTCTTCCGCAGTACATTACGGTTTGAAACCCAACCAAAAGCGTGTGCAATTTGAAAAGAATACTGCACATTTAGATATGGATTTCGCGTGAAGCACCGCCTGTACAGCTTCACATAATACTGGAATACGTAGTTGACCAGCAAAGTATGACAGTGTTTGCAATGACAAAACTCTTGATTCCCGCGACGCACAGGTCACGATGTGAAGCCTGGAAAGATGATGAGGCCAATAATAGGCTTTTGTACATGGGACTATCGTGAGGGTGACTGAAAAGAGAAAACAGTCGCCGAACGTCTCGCGAGGGATGCTAGCACAGCCAGTGTCGAAATTCCTATCTCCATCGGGTTGGCTTCCGGGGTCTCTAGAGCTTCTCTCACCGAATCCCCAGCATTCCTAATCTCCGAGGGATTAGCAGAGGTTGCCTGTTCAGCCGTTCAGAGATTTGAATTTTCAAGACGGCTGCGAGACCACTGAAGCACAGCCCAGTAGCAAAAAACAGACGTTTTTAGCATACCTACAGGAGACATACTAGCGGAGACATATACCGGTTTACCGGACCCCTCTTGCGCACGCGCAGTGACTCTCCCTGACCCCAACAATGCCACTGCGCAAGCGCAAGGGTCCGGTAACCGGTACGCGTGTCCGCTAGTAGGTCTCCGGTATGCTGAAAACGACCAATGGCTGTACCACCTGTCACACTCTACGTATGAGCGATGCCCGGCAGACAATCGCTCATTGCTGTCGTTGAAACCGGAAGCTGAGCCGTGTAGAGGCTGGGCATCCGCAGCCGACGTCGGAGGTGGAGACGTTACACGATGTTGCGCTTTCCCTGTGTCTTGAGCCTAGCGTAACTGCCGATGCCGTCGTTGATCTGCGCAAGGAAACAAGAAACGATGATTAGCGCTGAGGCGAACCTCGCACTGAGGTGAGGTTCACCTCGCGGCAGCTGCGTTGAGGTGCAGCGTGTACAGATAACGCGATTTGAAGGTGAATGATTCAGGCTTGAACAACTGTCATTAAACTGCTATGCAGCAGTTTACATTTGCAAGGGGGCTGAACGAAATGAATAGCTTAGCTATCCGAGCCATTCCTCTATCGTGCACTGTCGTTTTTATTTCAAAGCATGAGACCGTCACACTTCGAAAAAAAGTTTTAGTCCGATTCGACCGGAACGACCGCGATGACCCTCATATTGCGTTATACCGTACTGTGTGTGCGGTCAGGCTAAACCGCAAAAGCTAGTAGTAAACGACAGCGGTGCCCGTGACCCGATGTCGGTACCATTTGCTTGAGGCATAACATTCGGAGTGAAAAATTTGGGCGACTTCATTTCATAAATGCGACGTGGGAAAGCCTACCTAACGAGTTTTCAAAATCGTGTTGTTTTACGTTGGATGTCTCGAACCAGAATGCCAAAGTTGGACATTTTAATAACTGAGCTCGTTTTCGATGCTGGCGACCTTCAGTTTCATTTTAACAGCGCGCAAAAACGAGATATTTGGAATCATATTGGTTCATTTTATTTAATTGTCTCCTAATTACATTTTATCCTGTAAATAATGGCCACCTTGCGAAACATTTTTTACGACTTTCAACGTAAAAGTCTGTATACAGTAACTTCGAACGTCCTGTAAATGTTCCGGGATATAGTAGGTAATATTGCCCCCCCCCCCCCCCCCCCCCCCTCGATGCGCATGCGTGCTCACCATGCCGGTGCGCGTGGGCGGTCCGTCCCATGGGATGTCGTAGGCCTCCTCGGTGTTCTGGCTGTTTCGGCCGTGCTCCATGGTGGGCGCGTACGAACCACGGGCGTACTGGCTCACCAGCGGAGTGCCTGCGCACAGGGCAGTCAAGGGCGCCGTCACTGACCGTCGCACACTCGGAAGCAACCGCTTCTGTGTCCTACACTGTGGTCCACTGTGACACAGAGGGATTGCAGCCAGGTATGAAGTAAGACATCGACGATTGCTATCGACAGGCAGTCTTCCTTTTCAGGAGGTGACCATCACGGTGCTACGCCGGTTAAATACAACGAGTATTTCCTTCCGGTTCTACTCCGTTGCTCCAGTGCGCTAATCTAGTAAGCGCATCCCGGCCGCACGGGTCTATGGAAAAGGCACCGCATCGATTGAGCGAAATATTAAAGGGCAAAAAAAAAAAAATCGAGATGACATTGAAAACTATTATAAGGACTATATTTAGCAACAGCGTAAGGGACCCGTTCCGCAGAAAAGTCGGCGCCGGCGTTGCCGCCGTCGTGGTTCCCGAAAAATTCTGATTGGTCGAAAAAGTGGCTGTTATAAGAGGCGCCCATAGATGGCGCCAGGCACACCAGCGACGCATCTAATCTTCATCGGTAGGAGCAACCGCGAGCAACGTGCCAAGACGGGCTGCCAGCCGCCGCCTTCCTCTTAAAGGGTCAGTCTACTGAATTTTATCGACCATATTTTCTTTGCGGCAACCGATAGCTCTTTACTCAAATTACCGTTTAGCCAGCTGTGGTGCCAAGGAGTGCGGTAGAACATTTTAAAATAGAATTTATTAATGTGGGAACACATCTGTATGAGATGGTAGTCTCATCTGGCAACCATCTGGATTTCCGCCGCGCGGCGACAAACATGGCGGCGCCCGTCGAAGCCGGACCTCTCGCTTCGGACTGAATTCTCGTTGTTGCTGCCTTTTTCAGTGCGTTCACTGGCCATAAATGGAACGCCTGTCTTTCGCTTCGTCTCATCTCGCCTATAAGAAAACATATAAGAGATAAATTTGCTTTATTTTAATAATTAGAGCGACGATTCTGCCGCTCCTAGGCTTAAGTGGAGAGTCGGTTTGTTTACAGCAATGGTTCCCGTCCTGACGACCAGATGGCGCCACTATAGGCTGAGTTTATTTTTGCGTCTCTGCTAGCATACGCTGAACTAAAGGTGGGAATGTGCCTGCGTTTTGCGTACGTGTAACTATAAATATTCATGTGATTGACAGAAAAAGCGAGCGGTACGCCTTCTACAGTTTACTAGAACAAAACGTGCGTTTCTCTGACATTGGGGCATACAAATGGTACGTAGTATATTCACTTATGCTTCCACAAAAAAGACTACCACTTTCTTGAACAAAATGAACGTTTGGGGTCGCCACCATGCATTTTTACGCGACTTTTAACGCCGAAATAAAATATAAATTCCTGCCTAAACCGGGCGCAGACCCCTCGTTCTTGATGTTATAGGGTGCCAACTACCAGAATATGCCATTATTTATACACTCATCTCGGTGAGTAGACTGACCCTTTAAACAGTTTGGTCACTATGCGGTGGCCAGGTTGTGATGACGCCGCAAGGTCACGTGACCTGGGTGGCCCACCCAGGTCACTCTTCGGGCACCACGTGCCCACGGGCACCACGTGATTTTTCGCCTACAACGCCGACGCCGAATTTTTTGGACAATGGGGCCTTTTAACGCTATGGTGGCGTTGAAAACGCGCCGCAAAATATGAACGGCTTTCGAATCAGTCTTTTGGGGAATAAACATAACCGGCCGGTGAGTCCTACGGTGCGCATCGGGCTCTTTAGAAGCATGTGTTGACAGCTGGTTCCAATTCACAGCAGCTTCTACGTAGTTACGGCACCGAAAGAACGTCAGGGCTGTGAGCCACTTGCTTCTAGGAAAGAAGTCCTCCATGTTTTCCTTCGACTTCTGGAACGTACCACGACAGGGTGATGGTACCTTAACAGAACCTTTTGAAGATAGTGATGAATATAAGGTGAGATTTGGGGAGTTTGGACGAGTGCGCGGTAATTAAGACTAAAGGCGAGAAAAATATGAACAAAGAAAAAAAAATCAGGCATGCATAGTGTGAAGATCATGCAATTCATTGCTTTACGACTTCTGTTCAGCTGGCATAATTTTGGCGTCCTCATTTAATTCCTATCTATTTCGTTTACGTAATTCCGCTGCTTCCTTTGCTTTTAAATATGCAACTAGATGGGATATAAAAGGGAAGCGGTAAGCGTATGGGTTTCGGATTCGCAGGTACGACGGGCCCGCGTCTAACATTGCGAAATCTTAAGGATTAGAAGAACTGTGCTTTTAATTTTCAAAACGGCATGCAGTCGCCAAATCGAGCACTTCGCTGCCTCCATACAACTATAAAACGGCTACAGGCTGGGGGCCGGCCTGCAGCTTCAAGCTCTCATTTCTTCGCTATCATAGTTGTTGCAGCTGTGCACTGAAAGTTGCTTTTAATTTTAACTTTTAAATCTTATTTTCTAATACACGTTTCCGTATCGCACCAGAAAACCTGTTATGTATGTGTCGCCGATGAGTTAAACATTGTCATCATTAAGTTGAAACGTGTTAAAAAAAATGCCTGTGGTTTGACCAATGGCCATCCCGAGTAGAATTGCGGAAGCAACGGCGCGGCAATCGCCGCGGCGGCGGCAGCTCAATCGCCGCGGCGGCGGCAGCTCTGAGTCACCCGCGCAGCGGAGGAGTCGGCGGCGGCTCCGCGCTGCTCTGACGTCACTCGTTCCTCGCGCATGCGCAGCTGGGGCTCTCCGGGCCTCCGCGAAATCACTCATACCTAGCGTAGTGCTGCTTTCGCAACAAAAGCTTTTCTGCCCGCTATGTGCTAGCCAACTTCGTGCGCATCGCGCACAAAACGCCATTCACGTAAAAGCAAGAGCAACAGAGCTGAGAGCAACGCGTTGCAGCTGATCAACGCAGAAATGACGGACGACAGAAGGATGCGGGTTAGTATGGTAAGCTGTGCGTCGAAGCGTTCATCATTGAGAACCGTTGCAGAAGTTCAGGCTTTCGGGCTAGGCGGTTAGTAGGGAAGCTGGAAGCAAGGACAGTGGTTGGCGAAAGTGAGCCTCTTCAGCAGCGTGAGTGCGTAGTGGTGACAGGCAGCAGTTAGTCGCGTGAACATTCGTTCTTACCTGGCGGTAGCTTACAGTCGCCATAGTATTCGGAAGAACCGTAAACTTTCAGGTATGCGTCTGGAAATGCACACAACGAGCAGGGGAGTCAGTCGACGCACAAAAAAATCTCCGTTCGCTGATGCCTTTTCTTTTATAAGTATGCTATATTACGAAGTGAAATCAGCTTTCCGTAAGAATTTCATTTTACCGCTTAGGCCGATCGTATCGTCTCCACATTTGAAAAAAAAGCTTTGCAATGTTTTTTTCATTCAAGTGTGACTAATGCGATCGGGATATCGAAGCTAACGACTGTGATCGGTTAGCACCGAATGCTTTCCATCTAGCTCTACTTCCTGTCTACACTGTGTTGTCAGCAAACATTATTGCACATTGTCGACACTTATTGCATATTGCCACTTATTGCACATTGCCGAAAACATAGTTCTGCACATTCAAGGTCTTTTGGTGTGAAGCATCGCGAATGAAAGCTAAACTTTACTCTCCTTAAAAAGGCAATAGAAACATCGTATTCCTCTAGACGCTACTGAAACGTACCGAACTCAGGAAAATCATAGTTATAAGAACGTACAAATAAAACACATGCAACAAATCAGTGATAATAAAGCGAATTAAGCACACTCATTCAAGAAATCAAGAGAAAAACGCGCGCGCCGCGGGCTGACACTGCTAAATTCACTTCGTACCGACGACTGCCATAAAGTAGCCTCCGCGATCTGCGCCAGCGGGCTTCAATCGCGGAGGCCACGGCCATAAGCTTCGCATAAACGAATCTTCACGTCGACAGCGCGAGAGAATCTTGAAAGGGAGGAGCTTTTATGCATTATCTGATACAGGCACGTTTTGCAGGTGGGCTTAGCGCGAGACAAACGGGGACAAGACAGGCGCTCGTCCTGTGTCCCTCTCTTGTCCTAGTTTGTCTCGCGCTGAGCCCACCTGCCAATCATGACTTACCAACTGGCCCGAAACTCCACTTTGCAGGCACACAGCAATAAATGTTTTGTTGCGGGTTGTTGCTGGGGGAGGGCGGAGAGGGGGGTTCTGAACTTATTCTCAGGGGGGGGGGGGGGGGGTTGGAGGGGGGACGGCTCCGGGCCTCCCCTTGTATCCGTGCCTGACCTGGTACATTCCTATGGGTCGATATTCATCCCAAATGCATGCAGCTGAGTAACATGGCCACGCCTGTCTCTGTGTCGTAGAAAACACAAATGAAAAAAAGATGTGCTCGAAGTCTGAACGTCGCTTATACACTACGCGCGCAGAACACTCGGGGCCACCGTGAGAGATGAGAGGACCAACCTTGCCAGCCAGGAAGGCTCAGTAGGGCGGCCTGGTCGGCCAGGCATCCCAGCTGATACAGCTTTTCGACTTCGTTTCTTTCCCATTAATCACTACTCTGTCGTTCAGCGGGATGACGTTTCTATGAAGCGGTACGATATTGAGGCACTAGACGAGCGTCCCTCGAGGCGTTAGGCAGCGAACCTTGAGTTGCAAGCCCTCTCTGTGCAGTGAGCAATGGAAAAAAGTCGACAGTTCACGACTTGCAGTGCGCAGCGCTTTAGGCCTAGCGATGTGGCCTCAAATTAAAATCCTTTTTTCGTTGATGCGCACTCTTTATTAATTTTTTTTCCTTTGACCGTCACTTTTTTTACTGTTCGAAAACGCAACGCAACAGGCTATGAATGCACTGGATGAGCACCGACACGACGTCCGCATCGCTGTAGCGCCTAGTCGCCGATGGTGACGCAGAACCACACGGCAGCGTTTCTTCGGCGTCAGCGTCTTGGCTACCGGCGTCGAAATATCGGCGTTTGGAAGGTGTTTGTATTAGTCAAAGACCTTCCAAACGCAGGAATTTCGCCTCCTGTGATGCCATTAGACGAGACGCGATGCCGAAGAAACGCTGTCATGTGGTTAGGCCTTAAACGCGGCTGAATTTTTAAGGCGAAAGCCTTTAATGGCTCATTTTTATCCGCTCGTCCGCAAAAACTGTCACACTGTAGGTGCTAATCATTCTGATGACGTCATCGCCACGTGGATGGCGGCGCCCGCGCCGCTCTCTGCTGCGCATGCGCTTTGCGCCTTGGTGGCGCCACCGTCGTGCGGCGCTGACATTCCAGCCGACCGAGTCAGACGTCTCCTTCGAGTCGCGCCAGACGGATGCCTCCTAAGCATTCTCTCGTTTCGCCAACGACTAAGCGCACTCGCGCTGCAGAGCTTCAACAGAAATCGCGAGAGGCCAATTAAATCGGCGCGAAAATGCTTTCGCCTCGCGCACTTGAGATCGTCACAGTGCACCCCTAATTTTAATTATAGAAAGCTCAAAAATAGCCAGTCTTCATGTCTCATAAATGATACAGACGGGGCCTCTAGGACGCCATGGACTGACAGCATCCCTTACGCAAGTGGTACGTTCCTACCCTGGAAGCTACGTGCAAGCGAATGGCTGGAGAGTTTTCGCATAGGTGAGGCGTGTTAGATGTATAGACATTTCCCTTAAGCATTCCTTGGATGCCGTTATATTGCTAGCTGGACTGCTGTGAGCACCGAGAGCTCTCTGAACCTGTTCGCGACGGTCCAATAAGCAGGTGCTTTGTCATATGCATGCACAAAATCGAAAGGTCTGTGCGTGATTGCTGCAGCACATACTGCAGCAGAAGCAGATGCTTGACCAGGGAGAGTGCGTACCTGCCTGTGCGCGCCAGCATCGGGCATCTGGTATATATCCTAACACGTATCCGCTGTGTTAAAAGTCTATATTAGGAGAGCAGCGAGCTGAGATAGTTGGCAGTATCACACCAACGAGACTGCGCAAAGCACAGCCACAAAAAAAATGAAGAATTCATAAGTGCGTACTGCACCCTATTTCTTCCGTGCCTGTTTGTTCACCGTTTGCTAACTAGAGCCATTAGCGCTGCTCACGTGACAGACACAGAAAGAATAGATGAATGATGAGATAGGGAGGAGCGCTCACTTTTCTGGATGATGGTGGCGCGCTTGAGGCAGGCCCAGGCAATGACCACGGCCGTGATAATGACGGTGAAGGAGGCGGCCACGGGTACCACGAAGTAGGTGCGGTAGTAGAAGGGCACCTCGCTCTCGGTGGTCACCTGCAGCGAGCGCCCGTCTGCGGAGAAAAACAAAGTGGGAAAGAAATGACAACTCAGTCAGAACCCCACAACCGCGAAAGACGGTACCCTTACGGTGAACGGCCGGGCTGCCGTAAGACAGACGCAGGGTGGACTACGCGGCCGTCATGTAGCAGACCCACCTGAATGTGTGAAGTTTGAACTCTTGCAGATGTCGCTTACCAACGCCGCCTTTTACATGGTCACATTGAAGTCTAAAATTATGCACTAAAACCTTCGCGCTCACATTTGACAACATTTTCGTCTTTACGGGTGCTCTTACTGCTCCACTATATGGATAAAGAGCAACACAAGTGGCTCAAGAACTTCTGACCAAGGCTTTGTATCCTGCAGCGTCCACTCCAATACCGCAGGACCATATATATCCATAGTGAAAAAGCTGCATCATGCAGTAACTTCATACAGGTTGTTATACAAATGTCGCTCAATTATAATGCCCGTGTCATACGTTTTTAAATATCCCTAATTTCTCGTAACAGTGTCGTACGGTATTATACAAATTGTACGAGATTTGTATGATAACTCTGGGCCAAAGCAAGCCAGGGTCTGTGCTTACCGGACAAGTGAGTGACAGCGGGCAGGTTGTGCGAAAAGTCTCCACGGCCGTACATGTTGTACGCGGCCAGGCGGAAATTGTAGCGGGTGCCGCTGCGCAACTCTCTCAGCGTCACGGTGTCCTTGTTGCCTGGGATGTGCAGGTCCGCCTTATCCTCCTCGTCCGTGCCATACTGCACCAGGTACTCTGCATGGAGAGGCAGGCAAAGCTACAGCATTGAAGCTTCCACGTTGCCAGAAACTCTCTCGGTGCTTGCCACCTGCTTAGAGGAATGGCAAATTCCAATAGCAGACCGTGAGGGGCCACCCACAGCATGACAGGGGCACCTGTGCCCGGTGGAGAGTATAAGCCTCAAATCTGCATTTGGAATGCTCGCTCTCTGGCTGAAGCGACCGAAGAGAGGTCACAAATTGTTGACAGAGAAAGTACCCAGCATTCCTTTCGTTCTTCTGTGCGCTTAGTGTGCTACAAAGTAGCAAGCAATGAGGTGCTGGAATAGAGGGTACTGCTATGTGAAATACGCCATGCAGGTTTCTGACCGAATCTGCCAATTTAGGCAGGGCAGTCCGGGCTGCTGCGGGGAGTTACCATGGCTCATAAACTAATACAAATCTATGACTAGCCTGCCCCTGTGATTCAGTGGTTACGGCGCTCGGCTGCTGGCCCGAAAAACGCGTGTTCGATCCCGGCCGCGGTGGCCGAATTTCGATGGAGGCGAAATTCTAGAAGCCGTGTACTGTGGAATGTCAGTGCACTTTAAAGAACTCCAGCTGATCGAAATTTCCGGAGCCCTTCACTACAGCGTCGCTCATTGCCTGAGTCGCTTTAGGACGTTCAACCCCAATAAATCAAAACAGATCTACGACAACACGCAGACCACAATCGACATTAGAACAACCTTGCTGTAAAAAGAGCAGAAAATGTACATCTGCATGCCCTTTGAACTTCTGATTCCTATTGTAGATTAATTAGTAGCTCAGTCAAAATATGGCTGAACAAGAATTTGCAGGCTGGGCTGCATGCTGTGACGGCAGCATTTCAGTGGACCATTAGTACGACAACAGTTCTGGACTAAGATTTCGTTTCAGCATTGAACAATTGCAGGCACTTGAAATTAGCCTGGAACCCTCGACTACGTGCGCCTCAAAGCCGATGCTATGCGTTACTTTAGCACATATATATTTATTAATCTTAGTGATAGGCTGGCGTATGAGAGACACCATTCTGGCTAAGCACACGCCTCTAAAACTTGCCAGCAGCTCTTGAAGTTCAGCTCCTGGTTTGCAGGCACGACCTGTAGCTACTATGGCAGTGCCAAGAAATCATTCAACAGTAGAAGAAAACTGCCAGCAACTAAACTACAGGGCAGGGAAAAGTAGAGGATATGAATATAAGTAATGATGCAAGGAAGATGAATCTGTAGAGGCCCGGAGTTTGGTTGCGTGACGCTTTGTCGGGCTAAACTTGAGTGTGGAAGGAGAGGAATCAAAAGGCAGGTGAGAAAGCTGGCACAGCATGATGGTCTACTGGGCGTCCCAAGAAGCTCGGGCACGAGTCCTGTAACAAGCGGGCTGGACCACAGAAGAGGACTGGGTTCTATCAATCACTCACTGCGCAAAATCGCTGATTGCCCACGACTCAGCTGTTTCTTGTTTCTGAGGTAAACACCTTTAAGCGTAATGCCAATTCGTGGCTACCTAGAAAGTTTATCCATTAAGCTCCAGTGCAAGCATGAACATTTCAAATCTCGTTTCCCTCAAGATGTTGTTTGTGTAGTAGCTAATCATGGTTCAGAAAGGCACAACTGCCAAAGGATCGACCAATCGCAGAGCAAACTTTATACATAAAAAGCTCTGTGGATGTTATCTTGTATCTCGCAACACGGATGCATGCGCCAGTATACAGGTGTTCAAAATTGCGCTTTGAGGATTTTATAAAAACAAACAATAACTGATGTGAAATGCACGAACACTCATCCTGCACACTGGTTTTATAACCAGACAGACAAAAAATGAGACGTCTTGTAAATATCCTAGTGAATAAAGATAATTAACAAATTTTTGGTGACAGCAGTTGGTGTACATAGTTATATTAGAAATTTAGATCATAGTCGTTTATCCTGACTATTCCACTTCCAGAATTTTTCTAACACGCGTGTGCTCCGTTATATTCGCGACCAGTTTTGCTGGCTAATGTAATTGCACAAGCGAAACAGGATCAGCGCTGATCTCCTCCGTGGTGTTCCTTACGGTGTTTCTTCAACTTCACTAGCCAAAAATGAGAGGGAACCAGTGTCTTCATCTATTGATCTGCGTAGTTTGCGTAAGAAATGCCACATATCAGAACTGCATCACTTCAGGAGAAGTTTTTGCAGTGATAGTCAGAGCCTTGCAGGCGCATTCGCGCAAATTCACCTGGAAATTTGGAGGCTAATATGTCGGAATTCTGCAAAATGGAATAGTCAAAATGCATGACTGCTTTTAAATTTTTTATATAACACTGAACTCCAACCCCTGTGGCTAAAAAGTTTTTGACTGATTTTGATTCTTACTCATGAGACTGAACGCGACTGATTCTGTCAACTTGTGCCTGCCTAGCCAGTAACCATAGGTGCAGAAATGACTTTCGCGCATTGTGCATCGTCTGCACTCCCAGAATCCTGAAAACGTAATTTTAAGCACACTGTATACTATGGTTACACCTTAAATGTCAAATCCAGAGCTGGGCTACAACTGAACCTTCATATCGACCTACAGGGGTTGTTTCTCCTCGGGAACCAAGGTGTCTGTGCATGGGAGTCTGCATTTTTCCTCCATCAAAATACGGTCACAGAAGACGGGAACGAATCCGCAATCTAATTCTCAGTAGCAATGCATCCTCCTATGTGCTGGGTCACCATGCCAGGTACATTGAGCAACAAACTAGGCAATCTTATCGTCCTTTAGCACTGCTGCTATCAACGTGTGTCTGGCACGAAGAAGTAATGAGAACCTGTAAACCTGTTGGCTGGAATATGTGGCGAGATGCAGTCTACGTGAAAGAGGCCAAGGGCATCCAAGTTACACCTGTGATAGGAAGCTTCAACTCCTTGACTTGAACCGTGATCGCAAGGTGCTACAAGGTGCCAACTTTCCACGAGGTCATCGGCTATCAGTGATTCCATTTGAATGGGTCAAAAGACAAGGCTGTTAATATTCCTGCCATATTGGCTGACTGATCGACATTTGCCATGATTAGATGTTCCCAAATTGCATTTTTCTACATTAATGATCCAAATGTGTCATGATCGACATGACTAGCTGAGTTCAGCAGAATATGCTGCGTAAACACAGTTGACTGTCACTCAGTTCAATGGCTTTTTGGAAGCTGAACTGGTGTTCGCTTAGAACAGGTGGAACTGCTGGGGGACAGAAAGTTGAGCTCACAACTTTCGTTTAATGGGTCACGAGGCAGTTTTAGAATATCGTACGCAGGTGTACACAAAATCGCTAGCTTACGACAAAAAATAGCACACTTCATAGTGCACATGCACCAAACACTACTTCTAATCTGGCGTTAATGCAAACTCACGCTGAGTACGCCATGTCTCTTGTGTGTGCAAAAACATAGAGTTTGCAACACCACCGTGCACGTCCCTTCGTTTTGGACTGAATTTGTTGCTAATGCATTTTCCAGTACATTTGGTGGCCATAAATGGGGCATCAAGCTTTTGCTTCGTCTCATTTCATCTCGCCTATACAGTTAATAAGCAATATATCCACTGTGTTTATTCGTTTTTTCATTTGTCACTACTGCTGCTGCTGCTAGGCCTAATGAAAAGTGGTTTGTTGCCAAAAGTTGTTCTCTTTCAAAACCTTAGATGTCGGCACTATGGCAGACGTTATCATTGTCACCGTTTGCATACGCTGACCTAAAAGTGCAGATGTGACATACAGCGTAACATCCCGTTTGCGTATAGGGTTCATAAGAGTGCATAACCATTCTAAAGATCGGATCAGCAGGGCCACGAGTTTGTGTGGAGGTGCACGTTTAGCTAAAAGGTGTGTGTTCTGAACTCGAACCGGAGAAGCCATGCAACCGACGAAAGTTTGTGCGAAGTGCGGACGTGTTCATACTTACGGATGACTGGTGTCATTGGGCTCTGCGGCGCATTCCAGTTGAGGCTAACGGATGAGGATGTTATTCCGGTCACTCGCAGGCTTGGCACTGGCGGTGGATCTGGAAAGAAAAATAGTATAAGCATAGTGCAACACAGGTTACGATGGAAAAGCAACTTCGTGAGCAGTTTCCCACGTAGACTGCCATATGCATGTTGCTCATAAAAGTAATCAGCCAAAAAGAGAGTGTTTGATGCCATGCTCCAAAATGTGTGCTTAAGTCAGCTTTTGTGGAAAAATTGGCCTGAAGCTTGTTCAATAGTCAGCCATGTCAGTAAGTTGGAATGAAGAGAACCAACGTGAATGGAACTGAACTGAATTGTCACCAATGGTTAGGAATAAGTGACAGAGCATGTCCGTATATGTAATGTAGTGACAGAAGCTGTGGAGCACCAAAACATATTTGGAAGAGAATTAGAGACATATGGCATGCTTGTAGCTGGCGCTGTCAAGTTGCAAACAGTAGCATGCTAGTATTTGTGAAAAAGATAACACAACAGTGTATTCAAGTATCCAGTGCTTGCCGGTACATTTTGAAACAGAGAGTTAGTGAAAAGCATGAAATTAGAACAACAGCAGCACAGGGAGGTATGGAACAGAAAATCATAAGGTAACTATAAGAACCAGAGAGAGCTGGAAGGGTGCAAACATAAGTTGATAATACAGTAGCCGACTGATTTTCCGGACTCCAATAATTCGGGCTTGTGCGATATTTCGACCTTGCTGTGGAACCATCGCGCACCTCATAGGCACGTGAACAATTTCATGACCAATATTTCCGACTCAGTGCAGTCAAAAAGTTCGATTTTTCGGGCTAAAGTCGACGCCAGGTGTGGAGATCGTTTTTCAACCGCAAAGTCGTTTTTTTTCTTTGAATTAATATACACGCGAGCGGGCATCGCTGTCGCAACCAAATGGTTCTCCACCGCTGTTAAAGGCGCCATCTTGGATTTAAACGAAGTCAATCCGACAGGCCGGCTTGGCTATTCGTTCTTATTTGTTTTTTTTTTATTCGAGCTGTTTGCCATTAGGCATAATGAAAAAGGAAAGAAAGTTATAAAAAGGAGTGCAAACAAGCCTCGCTTAAAAAGCGGCACATGTCGTTCGTCTCGGCTGCTGCCTGAAATAATGGCACACTCTTCGTTGTCATCGAGATGGCCTCAAAGCGCGCGCGATCGCGTCGAAATCGAGACAGCTCCTGCGTCCGCCGCGGCTCGGACGGCGTTGGGGGGGGGGGGGGGGGGGGGGGGGGCGAATTCAGAGGCACTCACTATCGCCGGCGTCTTCCCGTGGGTTACCTCTCTCGGTCTTCGCGAGCGTCGTTGCGCATCAAAATTGGCTGTTCTTGCTTCGCACGGCGCGTACAGAAGTCCTTCATGGTCTGCGGCCGCGTCGCAGAGGCTGGTGTCGTGACGTGGAGTGACTCTATCGTGACGCGACGTGGTGCGGACATGACGAAAGCACGACTGTGGCTCAGATAAAGTCTAATATTATCGCTTTCAGGGCGGAACGCGGGGAGCGGCAAAGTTCGCGATTTTTGAACCCGGTTTTTCGCAGATTATTTTTTCAAAGTTCACGCATTTTTCGGACTGTTCGATTATTCGGACCATTTTCCGGCTCCCGCCGATTCTGAAAAATCTGTCGGTGACTGTACCTTAGCTGAAATTTCGAGGAAATAGACTTAGGCGCGCATGTACCGCACCGAATAAATAGCGTTGGTTTTTCTCATCAGCAACATTTTTCATGTGGCTGCATGCTGCCTGCTGGAAAAAGGAGAGGCGATGAGTGGTGATTAACAATTTTTCTAGGTGGGGGGGGGGGGGTGCAACGATTGGCGCAGGACGTGGCTAATTGGCCAATAGGGGTGCGCCGTCGTCCAATGGATAATGTCTGAGTTATGGTGGCACCACGAAGCACTCAGTGAGGATGGCAGAAAGGCTCATGTAGCTTCGGGGTTATTAGCCGTACCTCCGTTGAGGGTGGTGCAGGAGACCTCCTCGGAGGCCGGTCCGGAGTCGATGTCGTTGAAGGCCTTCACCGAGAAGGTGTACACGGAGGCCGCCTGCAGTCCGGCGAACACCTTCTGCTTGGCGTTGCGGTTTACCGTCTCCTGGCTGAAGGGCGTCCCTTCCAGCTTGTAGCTGACCGAGTAGCCGCGCAGCTCGCCGTTCAGCTTGTCCGCCGGCGGAGCCTGAAAAAAGAGTGGACTCTTACAAGAACGATACAGGAGTATACATGGCGGCGCCTGCGAAAAGAGCGGACTTTTACAGGAACGATACAGGCCTGTATAGGTGTATACAGGAGCGCCCTTCTTGGATCAAAACATTCGCCAATGGGTGCGTCGCGACTTGCGCGGTATGAAGAGGGAGTTTTATTCGCAATCTCCGCGGCATATGTGCATGCCGTGTACTTGCATCTGCCTTTAATTTGTAGAGTAAAACTGCGGGATTAAAGTACGGGCACGCTTGAAAAAGAAAAGCGGAAAAGAGGGGGCACCCTCTCTAGGTGAGGAATTTTTCATTCGAAAACCGCACTGTCCTCACCACCCCGAACCGCTGCCCATAAATCCGCCGCTGTATTGAAGAGACGATGAGGAAAAATTTAAGTTCGTCTTTATCTATTGATTACCGCGTTGTAATCACAAAGAGGGGTACTCTCACGAGAAAAGGAGCCTGTGTAAGCTTTTAGAAAAGGGCAGTGAACGAAATACGCGTATCGCCACCATCAGCCGTTGTCGCAAGCAAACTAGGATGACGTCGAGAGAGTTTACTTGGTACGGATCCCTGAGGCCAGCCTGCGGCGCCGTCCACCTACCCGCGGTCACAGAGTCCCTTCCGATCTTGACGCAGTGAGTTTGAATCAGGTGGCGGAAAAATTCCGGTTATATAGACCTATCAAAATCCGGTTCTATAGACCTTTTCATAGGCAGCCGAAATTCTTGCGGAACAAAATGGCGTCTATCAATGGTTGTAATCACCCTCAACGGAAGTGCTTTCATGCACGCACCCTAGCGTTCCCAGCATATGGGGCGCACGTGGCGGTGGCACAAGCGCCCAAAGCACCTACGTTGCCGATGCATTTCGTCAACTGAGAAGCCACGGCGAGCGGAACGGTCGAAGGTGTGATCGTAGAGGCCGCACTTTAATGGCACGCGCTCAAGAATGCTTAAGAGTCGAGGTGACTTCGCATCCCACTGCGCTGGGTTCAGAACCACTGAGTGCACGGCAAGTGGGCGTTTGAGATCTCGGAGTAAATGTAATGGCAGGCATAAACACCGACAGTGACGAAATAAGGCGGCAACGGCTACAGTAAACGACCGCTGTCCCTCTGCCCCGACCCCAAGTTCGGCCGCAAGTAAAATCTTCCGAACGTGCATTACATACTTGGGAAGTAAAAAAAAATTGGCAGTGGTTTAGCTCTGGTTAAACCTGGAGGAATGCGAAAGCAACGAGGAGAGAGAGGCAGTGCAGAGCGCGCGGCAGCGGCGGCGGCCCCAGCCGCCCCAGCACGCTAGCTATGCGCCGCTACTGCGCATGCGAAACTGGCTAGCGCGGCGGCGGCACCTCTGAGTCACCCGCGCAACGACGGCGGCGACGCGCCAGCTGTGCACCGTCCTCGAGCATGCGCAGTATGGCCTTGCGTCAGCTCTGCGAAATGGCTCGGCGACTCGCGTAGTGTTGCTTTCGCAACAAAACAAGCTGCCTGCACAAAATGACATTTGGCCCGGCAGAATACTAAAATCTGTCATTTTTTCCCCGTAAATACCGCATTTTTAGAAAACTACGTAATGACTAGCAGAGGCGAAGCTGGGCAAATGGCATTGTAGCACGGAACGACTTACGGCCCCCGCAGTGTCCTCGTTTGTGTCAGTTCAGCGGCGAACTGAGATGGATTAGGATAGTAGAGGTCAAATGTTTAGTGGAATCCCCCAATGTGGAGTAGATTTGTAATAAGGGAGTAATTACTCATTGACATCCACCCGAGCGCAGCCATACGGCTACAAAGGAAAGCTATACAGCTTTCTCAGAAACTTCGTACTTAAAGAAAAATTCGTCCTGGTCCGGGGTTCGAACCCGGGACCACCGCTTCACCGGAGCAGTCGCTCTACCAATCGAGCTAACCAGGACGGCAAGCTTATGGTAGGGCGAGAGCGAATTGATCAATAACTCGAAGTGGGAACAGTGTTGGTCAAATGTTTAGGGGAATCCCCCCAAGGTGGAGTAGATTTGTAATAAGGGAGCAATTACTCATTGACATCCACCCGAGCGCAGCCGTACGGCTACAAAAGAAAGCTATACAGCTTTCTCAGAAACTTCGTAGTTAGAAACTTCGTGAAGCGGTGATCCCGCGTTCGATCCCTGGACCAGGACGAATTTTTCTTTAACTACGAAGTTTCTGAGAAAGCTGTATAGCTTTCCTTTGTAGCCGTATGGCTGCGCTCGGGTGGATGTCAATGAGTAATTACTCCCTTATTAGGATAGCAGAATGAGCCCTTACCTCCCAGGTGACCTTGATCGTCTTGGTGTCAATGGCCTCGCACTTGACGTTCATGGGAGGCGCGCCAGGCTCTTCACAGGGGATGGAGAGAGGGAGAGAGAGTAAGAGAAGGGCCGAAGCTGAGGCGGATGCCTCTGGCATAGATAACGCCACTCCGCTGCGTTTGCATAATCTGATTTCCCTTTCGGCGCGTCGAGTGTCCATATAAGACAGGTAGATAAAGCACTCCACGGCTTTCTCCTCAGTTTCAGCCTCGGTTTGGTTCGTGACCAAAGGAAGCAACCCTTACAAAGATTTTTTAGACAGTCTACACACTTCTGTGTATAAATTTTATAGAATGTCTACAGAAAAATCCTAGAGAATAGTCTATAGGCAACACATATCCCATAAATAGTCCGTAGACAATCTGTAGGTACATGGAAATACACTTTTAATAGACTTTTGTCTATAGAATGTTTATAGGCTACGAATAGTCAGAAAAATTAATAGGAAGGAAATAGAGTCTATAAGAAGTCTATAAACTGTCTATAGCCCATTTTATACGGTACCGCAGCTTAAAGGCAAAGCCCATAGGCGCTTGGTTGCCAATTCCTGGGTGCTGCACTTGGCATCTCAATTCTCGTTCATTACAACACTGGGCTGAGAGCTCCCGAGTGAAGTAGATTTACTAGAACATTCCAAACTTTATTTTATTTTACAAATGTGCATACAGTCTTTAGGATGAGCCACAGGCCAAAAGCTAAAGAAAATAGCTTGAAAATGCCTGTGGCTCATCTAAGAGCCATTACAAAATAATAAAATAAACACATGCATACAACGGTGGCAGATCGGAAACGAGCACACTGTAGAAAGAATTTATAATATTTACGATTGAACTGATGGGTACACAGAGATGTAGTTTGAAACTAGAAAAAAACAATTAAAACTGAACAAATGCATTTGAAAGTTATACACTGCTGGGTTGATTACAAAGGGGAAAAGGACACCGATACATACACAAACTACAATATATGAAAAGAAGTTATGGAATATTATTTACAAAGTACACTTTTAAATCATGTGGTCGGAGGTTATACATGCTCAGCTGGTTAGATTCGTAGCTGTTTAGAACATTAGGTATAAGGAAGTTAAGTGCTTGTTTACCATAGTTAGTTCTAGCTCGTGGAAGTGTCCATTTTGCAGTTGATCGGGTTTGAACATACTTTTCTATGGGCTTTAAAGATGCGATATTAAGCAAAAAATTACATATTGATGGTGAAGAAAATTTGAGATAGTATAATAGGCGGTACTCAAGAAAAACATTGACACGAATTACTTCATACTTAGTAAACAATTCAGCCGTATGGGAAGTAAAACTGGCACCTGCGATAATCCTGATAGCTTTCTTTTGGAGAATTAGAATTTTCTGTAGATTTGTTTTGGATGTGGTAGCCCAAACTATGTGGCAATAGTTAATGTGTGATTGGAATAGGGCATGATAAATCATTCGTTTTATACAGGGAGGAAATTCAGTGCGGTACCGAGCAAGAAAACCAACGGAAGGAGCTAATTTCTTGCGAAGATGTGTTGCGTGTGCGGTCCAGCTCATACAGGCGTCAAAAATTACACCGAGTGATTTGAAGGTGTCCACGATTTCTATTTTATGATTCCCAAGTTGAAGATCATCGTTTAAGTTAATTTTGACGTTTTTAGGCCTGAAGAAAACAGCTTTAGATTTATTGGTATTAATAGACAACCCATTTTGAACGGACCACGCATGCAAAGTTTTAAGAACAGCATTACCGCGATTTAATAACTGATCTGTTGAGGAGCCCGTTAAGAAAATACTGGTGTCATCTGCGTACAGAATGAATTTAACGTTACTGTCAATGTTTACGAGATCATTTATGTATACGTTAAAGAGAAAAGGACCTAAAAGGCTGCCCTGAGGCACTCCACAGTTTATAGCCTGAAGAGTGGATCCATGTCCGTCACAGAAAACAGCCTGTTTTCGATCAGTGAGGTATGACCGTAGAAGATGGAGACACATTCCTCGAACACCATACATTTCTAGTTTAGCAAGCAAAATAGTGTGGTTAAGAAAGTCAAAAGCCTTACTGAAATCAACAAAGATACCGAGAGTTAGACATTTACGTTCAAAATTTTGCAAGATAAATTCTTTTTGTGAGAGGAGAGCAGATTCGGTAGAGCGTCCTTTTCGAAACCCGAACTGTGAATCTGTTAGCAAGCTGTGTTTAGTAAAAAAGCTATCCATTCTTTTTAGAATAATCTTCTCATATACCTTCGAAAAAACCGGAAGTACGGAAATCGGGCGGTAGTTGGTTAATACGGCTTTATTACCTCCTTTAAAGATAACTGTTACTTTGGCATTTTTCATTTCATTAGGGAAAATAGAGCATGAAAGGGACTGATTAAAAATGAAAGCTAGATACGGGGCTATTAGGTCTGCAACAAACTTCAGCGGTTTTATTTGCAGCCCATCATAATCCACACAGCGTGTTGATTTCAGATTCATTAATACTGAGAACACTTCTTCCGAATCCGTTTGATAAAAGACTATTGATTCATTAGGCATATTGCTAATTGTACTAGTGGCAGGTTTTACATCTCCGGTTGGCTTAAAGGCAGTAAAAAAACAGTTAAATTTCTCTGCAAGGGAGGCCCCGGATAAAAGCTCATTTTCGACAAATAGTTCACCTAGTGTTTTGTTATGTTTTTTGTGGACAAAAGCTTCATTCAAAACTTTCCATAGCTGTCGGGGATTGTGCTTGTTATTACTAACTAAGCGCTGCTGGTAAGCTTGCTTAGCGCTCCTTAGCTCACTTGTTAGATTATTACGATATTTTTTGAATGAAACTAAATCAGCAGGATCCTTAGTGAGCATAAAATGCTTGAAAAGCTTACTTTTGCGCTTCATCATTTTCATGTGAAGGGGGGTTACCCATGGTTTTCGGATCTTAGATTTTTTAGTTTTTGTCTTCCATGGAAAGCAGCGTGTGTAGTGTACTTTTAATTTATTAAGAAAGTGCTTATAGCAATCGTCCGGCTGAGAGTAATTGAAAATCGAGCTCCAGTCTTCAGAAAGTATTGACAGCCTAAAACGGTTAAGGGATTCTTCATTAATGCACTGGTAAGTAAAGACGTTATGTTCACAATTGACAGCAGGTGTTTGGGAAACAACAGAAGCAAATACAGCGCAGTGATCACTAATATCCGAAACTATAGTTCCAGCACAATTGACATACGAAGCGATGTCAACAATCAAAAGATCAAGTGTACTCGAAGAAGTAGCTGTAAATCTGGTAGGTGTGGTTATTAAATTCAAAAATCCATTGGACCAGACAGCTTCTAAAAAGGCACTGCTGTTACGACTATTATCTTCAATGTTAAGATTAAAGTCGCCACCAATAAGCGTAGATTTTTCCCGAGAGCAAAAGTCAAGAAAGGCATCAAAAAACTCAATAAAGGTATCAGTGCAACCTGACGGGGGCCTATATACCACTGAGACAATACTGTCAGCAATTTTGACTGTAAGTATCTCAAAATCATCCTTCATAACAGAAAACTCGGGTAGCAGGTCTGCTTTAAGACCGCTTTTGACGTAAATGGCTACACCGCCACCTCGCGTGCTTCGGTTCAAATAGAAAAGAGAATAATCAGGAAGGTTTATAAAATCAATTTCATGCACCGCCCACGTTTCTGTGAACAACAGCACATCAAAACTATGTTGAAGGTGTGCTAAGAGATAGGGCAAGTGGTCGGCCTTGTTTCTTATAGACCGCCAACAGCAGAGAAAGACACCTGGACATGTCAGTAGCTCCGTATTCACTCCGAAATTACGTGCCAACCAAGAGGGCTGAACCATGTACCAGTTATTGGCTGCCATCATGGAGGGCAGAGAAAGGCATATTTCTTGTCGTCGTAGTCGTGGCATATATTCTGCAAGAGCGCGTATGCTTTCTGCCTGCTGGCATATTGAAAACAACGCTGATGCGAACACCCGCACTAGCTATTTCGTTCTTTCTGCCTTTTCACGCCGTCCCATGAAGATCTAAGAGCGACTGCGCAGCTCTAGCGGTTCTAGAGTGTAGAGGTGCGGCAGGAAGAGGAGGCGGTGGCGCATACCTTCGGAGGCCGTCGTGAAGTGGACGGGGTCCGAGGGTTCCCCGAAGCCCACCGAGTTCTCTGCGAGCACCACGGCCGTGTACTCGGTGCCCGGGTGGAGCTTGCCCACGCTCAGGCTGGGCCGCAGGCCGTCCACTTCGCGCTCCTGCAGCACGCTGCCTTTGCCTGCGTCCGTCGACCCACAGAGAGAGGACGTCCCTTATACGGAAATAACCACAGGCAAGGAAAAACAGGGCAGCATGCAATCGTCTTTGCTGCGAGTTACGAGTATTTGCCAGACCGGCAAAGCTTGTAGTATCTGGCGTTTATTCCGTCCGTGTAAAGCGGTATGGACACGGACGACGGAATACAATTTTTGCATGGCGCGAACCGCCACCGCGCCCCGCCACTGAGCATGCGCAGATCGCCCTGAGGACGCCAGATGGCGCTACGTTTCCGTCTACAGCGCGGCCGCCTGCCGCGTCGAGACCAATCAGCGCGTGCTCAGTGGCGGGGCACGGTACGCGGTAAGCAGTAGCGCCCTACGCGCTATGCTAAACGTAGAGAGTTATAGCATAGCGTGATCCGCTTCCGCGCGACGTCACTGCTTACGCGCTGATTTGTCCCGATCGCGGCACGCAGCTTACTGGCACGTGGCGCCATCTGGCGCCCTCAGGGATTTCTACGCATGCGCACTGGCGCCTAGCGGATCACGGAAGCGGACCGCGAATCGCGCAGTGCTATAGACCAGATTTTTTTACCCTCGCACGCAGGCTGCGGACGCGCGCCTACTCTCGACGCCAGTCGCCATCTGTCGGCACGCGCGGCCCGAGGGACTGCGGGTCGCGCCGGCGCCGCGCATAGAACGCATGTTTACGTGTTCGCTTCTGCCGTTTTGTGCTCCATCAGCTAACGTATGAGGGTGTGTGCTGTGCGTCACTACTCACATTTGCCCTCTTCCAGACAGTGCTGCGGTTATCTTGTGCGCAGTTACTCGTTAACGTGACATCCGAGTGTAGTCGACCAAGTAGTGTACGGACTGGAAACCGGCACTTCTAAGCAGATTTCTGCGCTGTCGTGTCGTTTGTCGTCGCCTTTTACGTGCGATATCGTCTATGATAATTTTATGCATCAGAATTTAGATCTATTGATTTGACTCAGTGGAGTAGTAACTGGATAGGCGAGCTGCAGACTGAAGGTTGTCCCGACGGAGCGCGTGTTTTCGATCACCATGTACGTGTTCGGCACCCGTGCGCTGAGCTTGCTCTTGTTCCCATTAAACACATTTCATGCAGAGGATTGTAAGCACGACCGCTACCGATTTCAGCTGCTTTTTCCGCACGCATGTTAGAGGTATCTGGGGAAAGGTTTATCTATAGTACCTTTCTGCTGTTGGTATCTACCTTAGCTTGGTTTGGTTTATTAAGGTTTTACGTCCCAAAGCGACTCAGGCTATGAGGGACGCCGTAGTGAAGGGCTCCGGAAATTTCGACCACCTGGGGTTCTTTAACGTGCACTGACATCGCACAGTACACGGGCCTCTAGAATTTCGCCTCCTTCGAAATTCGGCCGCCGCGGCCGGGTTCGAACCCGCGTCTTTTGGGCCAGAGCAGAGAGCCGTAACCACTGAGCCACCGCAGCGGTGCGGTATCTACATTATTCATAGGAAAATATGCGCGATTTCATTACATTTTCCACACTTAGCCAAACGCCTACGCAACGCTCTCACACGCGGCGAGAGCTCCTGAATAAAATAACCCGACTTCGGACCTCAGAATTAGTGAAAGCTGGATTAGCTGCTCATATCTATTCAAGCTTTTATAAATTAAGCGGAAGTACGTTTTTATGCACCAGGTTGCATAAACCATGACAAAATTTGTTTTCTGTTGGCGCTGCGACTCAGTTGAGCTCACAGCGGTAATTTGTTGATAAACTGGCGCGGCGACAAGAAAGCAGTTTGTGGAAGGGGGGGGGGGGGCTTTATGGCCGGCAGGAAGGAATAAGAGTGCATGGGAATTGGAACTGCATACTAGCCGCACACCTAATTCTTGATATTGAATAAAAAGTTTCTTTGCGGTGGAGCACCAAGACGGAATTCGATTAAGCACGAGCGCGTTCTAAGCGCCGGCACAATTAACTTGAATGTCATTAAAACGCGTCAATGTTATCCCTTTGATAACGTAAATACTTCCTGCAACACAGCCACGCAGCGGAAGTATGCTCGACAATGTTTTTTTAGCGCCCGAAGCGCGGCTATATGCAGGCGCGGCCGCGGAACTACCGCAGCCCCGCAGTCCCCAACGAAACGCCCGCACCGCGGCGCGCCAGTCGGTGCAAAATGGCCGCGCCCAGGAGAGGCTCAAAAATCTGGTCTATATCTCTATAGTATCTAATGCCTTCCTAAAGAAGGCCGACGGAGCAAACGTCACGGCTTCCAGAGGCTGCGGCGCGGCGACGACGCTTCTGGTTTTGGTCCCGCGGCGGTTAGGGGGTTGTTTGCTTGGCCGACACTAAAGGCGCGTTTATAGTCCGACGTGTTCAGCGCGCGGGCGAGCGTAGCTCGCAGTCAGTCGCGCTACGCCGGTTTCGCTGCGCCGGCCGGAGCGCCACCCATTCTATACTTCGATGCGTCCAGACGCCGCGCGCCGCTTCGGAGCATGCGCAGAACGACCGCCGACTCGCGCGCCTATCGTCGACCGGCGGGTAGTTTGAATTCCGTTCGCGCCTTTTTCTGCGTCGCCTCATCCGTGCGTCACACACTTAGTGCATCCTTGAAAATCATGTAAAACGACTTTTTTTGCAGGATGACCAAGGCCTCATTTGATAAACTTTTGAGCCTTGTCCGCGACCGCATCGTCCATTCACCGAACCACAAGAATCCAATCAGCCCAGGAGAAAGGCTGGCAGTCACTTTACGGTTCGCTTTATTTGTTCCCAAGCGTTCTCTTTTCGCTGGTTGTCTCTGAAATCGAGTCGTTTTGTGTCGTATACACAGGGGTGTTGTTTTATGGCTTCAATAAAGCGTTCCACAACGATATCCGGCTCGGTTTCGATGTTTGGGCAGCTCGCGCCACTCACGCCGCTCGCGCTGGCATCCGCCATTTTTCTCCGCGCGATGCATTGTGGGTCGACGCGGTCGGCGGCGCCTGCGCGCAATTGGAGCAGGAGCCAAATCTGCGCCGGGCTCGTCGGGGCACGCTGGCAGCCGCCGGTTGCGTTGGCCGCTGCAGTGCGTCGAACTATAGACGGAGCTGTTTTCACCAACGCAACGCAGCGTGCGCGCGCGCTCGCTTGCGTTACGTCGGACTATATTCGCGCCTTAACTCTCCGTCGCCTTGCAGTAGCGGCCTGAGCGGAGTTTTTCTCGTATCTGGCAAGTTCGCAGTGCGTGTTTTCAGTGGCGTCCCCTCTTTTAGGCGGTGGGTAGTATGGCAGCAGTGATGTTCACCTTTGGCTCCAGACGGGGGACCTCGACGTGGAGGAATGCGCTTGATGATGCTTTCCTGGCGCTACTCCTCCCGCGCCGTATTCACACGGGCCTCCTGGAGCCGAGGGGGCAGAACTGTTACCGTACGGCTCACCGACAAAATTAAGGGACGCTCCGCCGAACACGGGCCGCGAACTTGCCGGAAAGGACAGAAACTCCGCCCAGGCCCCGCCTCTAAAACAAACAAACAAAAAACGGAGGGGGAGGGGACTGCCAGTGCCAGCTGAGCCAGGCTGAGCAAACGATCCCCTATCCGCCGCTGGACCAAACTAGAAAGCTGCGTCGCCGCGTGGCCTCTGGAAGGCGCGAAATGTGCGCAGTCACCCTTGCTTAGGGCCATGTTACCACCGGCCGACATCTCCACCTTTTCCTGTCATTAAAATTCCTTTCATTCTCATCGCCCGTGTTTAAGAGTTTAAGTTAAGCGGGTTTGTGCGCTCGCGCCGCTCAGCGAGCTAGCGGGAGCGCTACTGCGCATGCGCGAAACGCTCAGGCGGGAGCGCGCGAGCAGAACGGCGGACAGAATCGCCAATTCGTTCACGCTTCGTCCGAGGACGGCGCAGGCTTCGCAGGCTAAAAATAAGAAAGCGAGCGTTTTGTTCCTCTTGGATTCTGGCGGCAATCGGCTGCGCTTCTACAAGAAGTACAAGTTTCGAGTAATGCAAGAACGGCATTTTCCTACTTTATTTTCACTAATGTGGGGGCACTTTTCTGGGAGAGCTAGGTGCCGTCGCCCGCCCATTTCCTTTGTGTTGGTGCAGTTCTGGGGTACGGTACCTGTCTCCCTCTTCGAGGGACGCGAGAAGGGCGAGAAGCGCAGTGGTTTCGACAATTTTCCGGTCCATCCGCTCCGTCGCCTGCTCTCGTAGTCCGTGCCAGCTGGTGCCGGTTCATCTGCACGCGTCTCTAATCATGGGACCTTTCCGTCCGTGGTGCCGTCCGTCGTGTGGATCCCGCTTTAGCGCGCCTCTTCTCCACTTCTCCAGTATTCTCCCGGCACTCATTCAACTCCTTGCATGCCTTCGTGCGGTCGCCGTTACGATGACGACGACGCCGATATCTCTGGGGAATGGGCCATTAATCCCCGTTGTTGTGAAAACCTCACAAGGCCGCATAGGTCGCCTTTAGGAAGCCCGCCCAGCGCTAGCCATGAGATTGCTTGAAACTGCACAAGCTCTTTTCGTTTTTCCAGCGACATCAAGAGTACAACGGCTCTGATATATGATAAGCGCTACCAATAGGACGAGAACTATATTGCCACTATAGTTTAAGCATTAAGTATGCTATGGGAAAGCTATTTTAATGACCTCACATGATTTCTCCGCTCGCTTGTTTTGTTCAGAACTGGACGTTCTACTGTTTCGGATGTCGTTAAAACTTCTCTTTGGGCGAGTTGGTGCAGAATGCTTTAGTAAAATATTATAGCACAAACACAGACAACCATGCACATGGAGTATGAACACATACACAGCTCTCTAAATGTCAAGAAACTGGAATCGTATACGTGTTGTAGAGAGATAGAGCCTGGTCCCTTATAGCTAGACGCCAGTATCGCGGATGGTGGCGATAGCGCCACTACAGAGTATTTGCTGCCTACTCGAGAAAGGCCTTGCCGCCTTGACCCCATGGAACGGCGTCGATAACTCTTGAGAAAGCAAATATTTTGAGCACATCCCGCGACGAATACAGGTCGCACAGTCGGAACGCCACCCCTAGCACCTCCGTTCCTGGCTTGAAGCCGGCCAGTGAGGGGGTGTGCTTAGCGGCTGGTCTTTCTGACCGACTGAATCGCGGCGTTTGCAGAAAGTTAGCGTATATGCGGTGGCGGGTACCACCACAAAGGCGGGCCCCGCCGGACCAGATGAAAGGCGGCGCATCTCGTCTCCACTGACAAGTGCCTCTTCGGGACACGGCCCGCTCCGATAAGAGCGCCGGCGGTGCCGACGATCCTCCACAGTTTTCACGCAATCTCTGGCGCATTCCTAAACGTATATACGTACACTTTAGGGCAGGCTGGAGGAGAAGGAAGGCACCCACTGAACTCACCGGATTTCTTCCAGTAGCGAACGAGGTAGCGGGTCACCGACTTGCTGGACTGGGACCACTTCATGAGGACGTGACGGCTGCCACGTTCAGTGACCACCACGTTGGTGGGGCTCTCCGGCGGCTCTGCGCGATGAAAAGCCGGTGTTAAGGATGCGTTATCACTTGCGTGAATTTTACCTAGACCTCCGCCCCCTCTACTGAAAGTGCGTGTTCATGCAGCTGGGTCGCGTGACTCACTGTCATCGGTCACATCACGCTACAGTATTTCAACAAGAGCTCTTTGATAACACCAGTTCGGGAACCACGCTTCAAAAAAGTGGCTAGTCCCAGAGGCAACTATCCGTATGCTTTCGGCTGGCGAACCTATCTGGAAACGGCCAATAAAAGCTACCGTAATATGTCGCCGTTATTTTCTGAGAACCGTTTGTTTTCCTTCTTTTGCCTCTTCAGTTTATATTTCGGTCTGCTATATCTATGGATTTTCGTTAATACATACTGTTCCCTGATTTCGTCGCCAAGCAGCTGCGCATTTATCAAAAATCTCAAAGCTTGCGCTTGAGCACAGTTTACGTTGTTAACCACGGGCGTCGCGGAATGCATGAACATCCGAATTTCGGCCCACTCGGACCGACATTTCTTGATGCTTAGACCCGATGGGGAGTTTCGAAACTGGTAGTATCAAAGAGCTCCGATGAGAACAACGTTTCAGCTTATTTGTCTTGCGCTGTTCTCCGGTACAAAGCATCTACTCCGTGTTTTAGTAGCAGTGCACGTATTTTATGCACGAAGGTATTTTGCAAAGACAATGGAAGCATGCGATTTGAACCGACCGCAGAGCAACCGAGTAGCCGTATGGATCCTTCTAGCAGCGGACTTATCTCGGGAAGCACTGTTCAAGGCGCGCTGGAAGCGAGCCTCTAAACGCCAATATTTGTAAAGCTGCTCCGAATGCTGCGAGAACGTTTGCGAAGAAAGACAATGGACGATAGCACGGGCGACCAAAGTGCACATTTCTCGTGTGGTTTGGTCCATTCGCTAAGCTTTCAAACAGCCCTGCAAGATTAAGCCGTCGATACTTGAATGTGAGCATTCATTAGTTCTGTTGCGTGCTTGCGACAGCTCTAATGAGAGTCGAAAAAAAATGGCAGTGGTTTAGCTCTGGTTAAACCTGGAGGATTGCGAAAGCAACGAGGAGAGAGAAAGAGGCGATGGAGAGCGCGCGGCAGCGGCGGCGGCCCCGGCACGCTAGCTATGCGCCGCTACTGCGCATGCGCAACTGGCGAGCGCGGCGGCGGCACCCCTCAGTCACCCGCGCAGCGACGGCGGCGGCGCGCCGTGTGACGTCACTGCTCCTCGCGGATGCGCAGTATGGCCTTTCGTCAGCTCCGCGAAATGGCTCGGCGACTCGCGTAGTGTTGCTTTCGCAACAACAACAAAGAAAGGTGCTGGGAGGTGCAAGGGCGCGTACCGAGGACGGCGAGCCTGAAGACGTCCCTCGTCTTGCCGTAGTCGTTCTTGGCGATGCAGACGTACTGCGAGGCGTCCTTCTTGACCGTGTTGTGGATGACCAGCACGGACTGGATGCCTGTCGGGGTCACTTCCTCGTGCGTCTCGTATCTGCAACGGGACACGGCCGGAGATGAGGACACTGAATCCATAAGTGGCTTAGCAAGGAGAACAGGTCGTCCACACGCTGCAGAGTACGCTGTTGTCAAGACCTCAAGACCTGAGTCACCTCACCCACCGGCATTATCATGTCCGTGGTAACCACTGGACACAAGTGACGTGTGTGGCGTCGCGTCCACTGCCACATCATCATCGCCACTGCGTTTCGGCTCTATCTGTCCAAATGGCGAATTTGAGAAAATTAGGTGTGAAGATTGCGATTTAGCCATTCGCTTTATGCGTTGGGGTACCGCCGCGTCCCGCACTGTGCAAAGGCAAGACTTTATGCATGATCAGCTTCACAGCACCTTTGAGCTTCAATAAGGAGATTTGTCATCGTTTGGCACATTCTATTACAGCAAGGGGCGCGTGGGATGGTGAACTTTTCGCGGAGTTTTGTCACCTTCTGTCTCGATCAAACTGTGCCGTTGTAGGTTGCCGCTCCCCGCCATTTGATCGCGGTCCGAATCATCGTAGATGTGAACCGTTATTTTGGTTGGGTGCCTTGGATGTGGTATGTTCGGCTATTACTATTAGCCCGAGTATGATGCCCTGTAACCTGAAACCGTTCTTAGGGATTAATAGGGCAGATATGACGTAACATTTCTTTTTGTCCGATTCCATTCCATTTTAATCACTCAGGGCTCCGACTGGTAGATACCGGCGAAAGCAGAGACGTGGTTTCGATTCAGCCAATCATAAAGGGCAGAGATAATAGAAGTACAATAGAATGTGTGCAGTAAACCGGGGCAGGCCTTCACAAATCTCACGCCCGTTTCTCTTTGGCGTGCCTTTGCCTTCAGTATAGAGCCTTGTAGTGAGAGAGTCTGGAGTCCGGAGATATCGACTAGCGTGCTACTGCCCTGAGTATGCCTGGCGCGGAGCCTGGCAGTTCTAGGACAGTGGCGCTTCCGCGAGATGCTCGCCAGCGTCAAGGGGGCGCTCACCTCTCGGTGGAAGGAATCAGCGGGCTGTCGTCTTTTTCCCAGGTGACCACCAGGGGGAGCTCGCCGGTGACGTCGCAGGCGATCTTGGCGATGTCTCCGCGCTTCACGGACACCTCGCTGGAGCCCTTGGCGATGGTGGGAGGCACTGCAAGCGCACAAGCACAGGCCGACGGTGAAGGTCAGTAAACGGCATGCTAGGACTGTGCTTTCTTCTTGACTTTCTGAAGCAAAGCCAGCGCGTTAAGTCCTCAACATTACACGAGAAACCAAGTTACGTCTGAGTCCTTACTATCACTTCTCTCGCTGACGTTCAGGTACTTTCCCCATAATGTTTGCTACACTGCACTGAGGTCTCTACGGACTGACTACGTCTCCGTTGCCGCTCTGGGGAGGCTTGCGTTACATATTGAATTGCATGGTGCGGATCGAAGCTGCGCACAGCTGTTGACAGGGGGCATGCAGACCTGCATACAAGAGTACAGCAGAAGGATACACTGGCGCTTTCTCTGAGGTGCCACGAAAATGACATGTCGTTCCTGCTGCGGCAGTGAATGGCGCTGCATGGCTGAAGGCGCACAGTTCATTGGCGCCAGAATACAGGCGACGCTTCTTACCCACGAATCATGTTCGTAGAAGACGGGCTGTGAACTTTATTCGCTACAGAGGTCTGGTTTAAAAAAAAACTCGGAACTCGAGCCGTCGCAGGGTGGAAGAAGTTGTGCCGAACGTTGTCGATGTTCCAGCTTTAAACAGCTTTCGTACTGAACGTTACGAGCTTTTTTCAACCACGCTTAAAAAAGCAAATTCCGCACCAGCCAACGGACAGTTCTAGCGTAATGTTTCCGCGCGTAAATTACGGACGGTGATTCCTGCAAACCAGCGAAGCTTTCACTACTTCCTGTCTCGTATACACTGCACTTTTCAGCGTTCTCTATGCAGTCTGGGCTGTGGAACTGACAACGCCTGAGTAGAGTAGGATATGACGTACGTAGACAGCGGCTTTACTACAGTTAGTGAAATGGCCGAGACCACTGCCGCTGAAACCTCCAAGCTGGATAGTTTCGTAGTAGCCTGTTACACTATGTTATGTAGGGTTTAACGTCCTGAAGATTACAAATGGACTATGAGGTGAATGACGGTGTATTGAAGGATACCGGAATCATTCCGACGACCTGCGGTTTTCTGACACTCTCACTTAGCGCAGCACACGGGCGTTTATATTCCGGCGGCCGTCGCTGCCGGAATTCTATCCCGCGACTTACGGTTTAGCAGCTAAACCCCAGAGCCACTGAGCCACCGCGACGGTGCGTTTTATAAAGGCGGGAAGAATGCCGCGCTTTTTGAAGCTTCCGTCTTTGGGAAAAGACCCCACTATGTGTGGGCCCTCGGGCGTGACGTAGTGGATGAAAGCGTGGTTTTCTTAAAGCCCTGAGCACGTTATAGCTAAGATAAGGGACACTATGAAGCAACCATGCTAAGATGCGGCTACGCTGCTGGCATATGGCGACCGGAAGGTCAAGGCACTCGGGAGAGGCGTACCGTGCACGGAGACGGTCACCGCCTTGCCCAGCGACGGTTCGATGCCGTTGCTGACTTCGCAGCGGTAGACGCCGGCGTCCTGCGTCTCCACCGCCGCCACCACCAGCGTGCCGTTGTCGAGGATGCGCTGGCGGCCCACCGGGTGCAAGGGGACGAACTCCCGGTTCCCTGGACACGCATGATTAAGAGGAACAATTACTGAATGAAAAATTGCGTGGACACTTGGGCAGCTAAAGTGTTGAGAGGCGAAAGCCGGGGACACTATGCCGTGACGACTTCCGGTGGATGTGACGTCACACCGGTCCCGTGGCTATATCGATACCCAAATTGTACATCTTTCGGGGATCTTAAGTGTTAATTACGCTTAATTACACATTTTCCTATCTAATTTGACACAAATCCGACGTTTTTTTGACCATTCTGTGACAATTTTCACTATGCCGTGACGACTTCCGGTGCATGTGACGCCACACCGTTCCCGTGGCTATATCGACGTCCGAGCTATTTCGACATTTTTGCATATAATTAATTAACCAATTAATCTGCAGTCATCAAATTTGGCTTCTAGGTACATTTTTTCCTCCTCTATCTGAAGCAACCATTGGTTTTCTTCTATCATTTTTTAGTTCCCGATTGTTAAACGCGTGCGACACGCTTTGTTATGGACGACAGTATGAGCCATTAAAGGCTTTCGCCTTAAAAATGCAGGCGCAATAGACGCGCCCGCATGCATGCGCAGTGCTCCATACCCGCGGGTTGCATGCAAGAGACGAACGCAGAGTGCAAAGGAGTAATGCCAGCAATGGCGCAGAGGCCGGCAGGAGCGGAGCAATTATGGCCCGGTGCTGCACGCTGGGGCAGATGGGAGGTGACATAGGCAGGTAGAGAGAGAACATGGTAGGCGGTGATGGCGTAGTAGAGTGAGATGCCGACTAGACGCTGAAGACATAGTGCACTGGGGCATGCACGCGCGAGTCACGAACACGCATACACCACACACGGCTTGCCTTCACAAATGCCTCTAGCAGGGGAGTCATGCGATCCCAGGGTGGTGGGAGTGCTTTGCGCAATTGTCTGTGTGCAATTCTTCAACCATTCTGGGAGCATAGTATGTAAGCTTAATACGCTTCTTAGATTCACCAGTTGTGATAAGCACACAAATGCCGCCGCCGACACGGTAGCAGCGTGAATATCAATCACACCGTACGGAGGTTTTTCGGCACTTTTTCAAAGCAGACACGTTCGTGTCCGTGCGTCACGCATGTATAGTTCATGGTGGCAAATTCACTGAAACAGCACTGAAAGTACTTGCAGAGCGCACTCAGAGTGAAAAATGAGTCAGGGGGCGCCTTACCAAGCTGTATCTTCCAGACGACGTTGGGTTTCGGGTAGCCCACGGCCCCGCACGGCAGGTACAGGCTCTTTCCTTGGATGGCTTCGGCGTCACTCGGCTCCGCGGACCAGACCGGAGCGGCTGCAATCGCCCCGCGCACAGCCCCGCCCGAGCAGCGGATGAGCGACTCGTTCCAATATATCGCACGTCGCAGGTGTCACAGATGGCAAGTTCAAAGTCTGAGAGGCTTAGTTCCGCATCACATAGACAGAACATCGAAAAGCAAGCTTTATGTAGACACCATCGATTTTCGTCTGCAGTTATGCAGGTTGCGGTATTAGGAGGGTTTGTTATCTCCCGTTTTTGCTGCGGGGATAAGACGCGATTAATGATGAGGTCGCGCAGATCTTAACTGCAGAAAGGAAGACATTGCCGAAGCCATCAAGATATTGTCAGCGTGTGGAACGAGGTTTGATGGGCCCTTATGAACTGAATCACAGTAAGGGTTAGTTTAAGTCTCGGGGGGTTTAAGTGGGCCTTGAAACGATGAGTAGCAAATATACCCCTTGTAGGTAACGGCTGTTGTTAATTAAGAGGAGTTGTAGTCAACCATATTTCAGGTACATCGGCAGCTACCGCTAGACGGCGTGACTTCAGGCGTTGGCCACAAGCTTTACTGGAGATATTAGCAAACCAGAGCTATTTAGCGTGGTTCATAAATCAGTACCACTTAAATCTTCCTGAATATTCACATGATTTCACTTAATAAATACCGCAAAGAGAACAACAAAATTAAAAAAAATGGTACAGTGTCAACTGGACAGTCTAGGACGCGGATTTCAAGCTGTTTAGTATAGATGACTGTGTGGCCCTGATTATATAATAATAATGCCCGTCGCATCACTTTCGACACAGAGCTTAAAAATCTGAATAATTTTCTCGCATATAACGACATGAATGCTAACATAATAGCGGGAACTGTCTTTTCCAACGTGTCTATAAAAAAAAAAAGGTCGAAGTGTCAGCTGCTAAGGATGAAGAATGAGGCTTACTGAAAGATTAATTTATGCAAAAGCGAACCATAATAGCACAACAATCAAATTTTTGCGGTCGTATAGTGCTGCCCTGGCTGGCGATGGAGCAGTTTTAAATTTTGCTCTTGATTTGCTGTACGAGCATGCGTATATCGTCCCTAGCCTGTCAGAAATTTCATCGGCAAGACCCGTCAGATGCAGGCCTACGTTCTAGACGTGTGCAACAGACACTGTACGGGAGGCAGCTACAACAAACAAAACGTCACTCGAGCCGAGCAGAAACTTGACAAGACAGTCAACATCAGCCGTGGTCGACACGGCAAAGACTGTTCTGTTTCGCGTGCAGCTAGCTGTTCTTCCCAGAGCATACTAGCAACAGTAACGTGCAAGGCAATGGCTGTACTCACGTCCGGAAGACCCACTCTCTCCAACAAGGGCTGCGCTTCGAACACACATACAAATCAACCCCTCTCACACTGTGAGCCTTTGATTTGTACAGTTTATCAAGTGCTGCACCATGACCTTTAAGGAGGTCTGCGTACTGCGATATTCGTGCGCGCTGCCTTGACTAGTCCTCCGCAGTCGTACCCAAGCTGATAGCAGGAACAGGTTTGCAACATGATTGGGCGAAGCGACAGCGACCTGATTGTTGTTGTCCGCTTGCAGTGCTGTAGCCATGCATTGTAACAGCCTATGGCAACTCAGCCGTAGGGCTGAGAAGGACATCCAAGGTTTAAATCTGTGGCCATGACGAATTTTTCCCCAACTAAGCTATAACATTTCAAAACGTAAACGTAGCGTTCTTTCGGCGTAAATTGCTTCTCTGGTCGATGCTAATTGTACTTGTGACCCAGTTAGGAACCAGTTTCGGCTAAGTACATTACATCAAAGCAGCAAGAAAAGTGTTTTTGTTTTCGTTCTTTTTGGAGCATGGTGACTTTTCTAAAACAAGGAAACTTCACAGGAACAGGTGCCTGCGAAGCGCTTCCTCCCCGGGTTCGGTGAAAGCCTCTTTAGGCTGATGCTCGCTCTTGAGCGGCACGGTAGCACAGCAAAAGCTGCTACATGATTCAGCTAAATTGTTGCCGTCTTTAAACATCGTATGTTCAGAATGTGCGAGACACAACGCCAAAACAACCAGCCAGAAACGAAAAATTCTTTTTTCATACTTTATTGCAGCAAGCATAACACACACATCTCTGAAGCAATCAAAGCTAAATAATGCGCAGCGAAGTGACGTTGTGATACAATGAGAATTGTGAGAAACGGCCAAGATAATTTAGGGTATGCGCCGGGGTATTTAGAACCGCGGAAAAAAAGAAAAACAACCGACGCTAAAGTATTGCAGCGTGCTCGAAACAACGGGAAAGACATGGGTAATAATCGCACGCGGCAAAAAGAAGTGTATTGCGTGTACGAAAACAAGTATTTTCATTGGATGCACCTTTGAGCGCTGTTTCCATTCGGGTCCTTATAACGACTGAAAAATAGAGGCCGAGAAATGACATCGTGGAGATCGTCCGCGATCTCGCGATGAAACATTGTCGTCGTCAGTAACCCGTGGCACGGGATTTTTACCCGCACAGCGTGCAAGAACTAAAAGGACACGACAGCCAGGACACAGAAGGACACGGGACACACGTAATGGCAATGTGCTCTTTATCGAACAAAACACGCCAAACAGAGGTGAACACAAGCGAGTACAGATAAGATGCAAACGCCCAGAGGAACCAAAATGGCGGCTTTACGCGCGTCTACGCGTAAGCGACCCTTGTCCGTACGCACCCACCTTGTACGTAGAGTGTGGCCCACACCGCCGAGGTGCCGGCGTCGTTGCGGGCGACGCAGGTGTAGTTGCCGACCGACGCCGGCGAAACGGCCTTGATGATGAGCATGGCCACGTTGTCGGCAACGTGCGAGACGGTCGTCCCGACGCCATCTCGCGGGGAGATGGGCCGGCCGTCGTGGAACCAGGTGAATGTGATCGGCCTGGCTCCGGCTATGGCCACGCACGAGACGACAGCCGTGCCGCCCACGAAGGAGTTCTTCGAGAAGGAGAACTCCTGAAGCACGGGTGGCTCTGAAACAGCGAAGGGTGCAGTCGTTTAGGAGGGGGAAAACTGAGCTCTGAATTGCAAATGTGTACTGCAAACGAGTTGAGACGACACATGGCAGGTGAGGATGCAGAAACAACCCAAGAAGGGAGCCTCGAGAATAAGGTGTGGTCAACAGTGGACCCAGCCAGCGACTTACTGGGCTAAATTTCAATCCTACCGCGCGGCTGGAGTGTTTGCGTTAATTCGTTTATGTTGAGCAATTAATGGATCTAGCAATACTAAGTTTCATATGCTGCTGGTAGGGATGCCCCGGACCAGAACGATGTCCGTTCTGTGAGGTTAAAAGGGCCCAGGTCCTGAGGACCTTTGCCGTCGACGGTACAAGGACTGAGGTTCCAAACAACAGGGGTCTTTTTAAGCAGCAAATATTTTTTTCATGATCAAGGGCGTTTAAAAGGGCACAATGTACAGTCTTTGTCAAAAGTAACCAGACTGCACGTTTTCCTTCTCAGTTGTATATTAAAGCTATTATGTCAGCACTCAAGCTCTAAACCTCTATGTGGTAGGAAGAACCCCTGTTCTCACCTTCAATGAACTTTTTGATCTTTAGGGAAGCCGTGATGGCTCTGTTATACGAATGATAAGTAAACCATGCAGCCTGGTTACTTTTGACAAAGACTGTACAAGTACGAGGCAACAGAGATGTCAAAGATGACTTAGAAAACACGAGCCTCACATGGTAAATCATGAGCCTTTAACAGAGCAAGATCATTGAGCTAACTGAACCACCCTCCCCTCCCCCTGAATAACTCACTTATGACGAAGATTTTTACACGTTACCTCGAGACATGAGAGAAATTGAGAACCCATGAATGCTGTAATTACATCCTAGCCGCGACGCAACTTTACCACAGTACATCACTGATTATATCATTTTCTTTTTCTCTGATTTTATAGGACGTAGCAGCGCCTGTTGAAGGAAATCATTTCGCGGTCGGTTCGTTCTGGTAACTCTTGTTCCCAGTAATATGTGCGATTTTCCGAAAGCGTTCGGAGCCGCAGAACGTGCCACATGCGGCTGACGTACGGAGAGTAGTCAGCGACGCACTGACGTGTCTCACGCGCAGCTCATGAGCTGGCCGCTGAACTAAGTTGATTGGCTGTGAAGCCATCACTCAGGTTACCCACAAGAGTAAGAATAATCGACGGCGCGTGACAAGTGCAATAGTTTGGAAAAGCTGAAGGGAAGACAAACGATTAACACGGAATGTTAACGTTCACTGGCGCCGAAGTTCACCCTTTTCTGCTGCTTAAAGAAAGAAAAAAAAAGAACCAGTTTCTGTAGAATTTTAGAAGCGCACGGAATTTCTTATTCGTGATAGCAGGCATAAACGCCTATAAAGGAGGTACTCCCGCCATTGTAGTTAAGGGGCTGTTCTGTTTACTGTTCAGTTATCGCACCTGCTTGACGCTTCGTTACAGTTCGGAAATGAGATAGGAAAAAAAAAAGTGAAAATAAAATACCACTTACCGTGAGCTGCGGCTTCCCCGAACCACTGCGCCAAGTAACAAGCCAGCAGGGATGACGCCAACATCCTCGGCATGTTCCGTGCGCTGGCAGCCGCTATCCGCCGAAGCCCGATTCTCTGAGAACTTCCGAGCGATTGACAGCGAAGGCTCGTCAGCTTCCTCTACATCCGCGCGCACTGGGGCGATTGCCGCCGAAGGTTGCTTGCCGGCTTCGCGGTCACGCTTGGCGGTCTTGGGATGACGGCGAGGACGAGTACGCGACGCGCGAGACCCGCGAAAGCGATACGACGCGTCTTCTGTCCGCGCTACTTGCTTGATTCGCCGCCGTCGCGCGCTCGTTACGTCACGCGGATGCGTGGCGCCATCTCGGGACCGGTCGGAAAGTTGCGCGCGCGCATCTCGTTTCGCGCCGCGCTTGAGAATTGCGTTTATATTTTCCTTCGCGTTTGAGACCGAACTGTTCACGATTAGTCCCTTTAAGAAGATAGCCAAACACAGTAGTGTAAACGAGTGGTCTAGCTTGTGACGTGCGACGTAATGTCGCCGATTTGTATGAAGTGCCGAAGGCAGTGGTTTCTTTGCGTTTTTGTACCTATACGTTAAGCGAAAGTTCACATGTCGGGAGGAGCAACGATTAGGGTAATCAGTGAGAAAACAACAAAGTTACTTTTATCGCAACAGTGTACCGACTTAGTGATTATAATTATCAGAAAGAGAAAGAACGAGACGATAAAGTGCTGATGAGATCACAAATATATATGAAACAAAAAGTGCATACGCAGAAGAATGCTTGTGAACTACGTATCCAACGCGTTTCTCAATAGAGAGGTTTAGCATAGCAGAGACATACTTGGGCAGACGTAACCGGTTTACCGGACACCGGATGCGCACACGCAGTGGGCCTACTTCCCTTAGAGAAATTTCTGTACACAGTCTATGGACTTTTGTCTATGAAGTCTATAGGCTAATCGTATACACTACTGCACAGGCAATACAAATCCTATAGAGGATCAATAGATAATCTATTGATTTATGGCCATTCACTCTTAGTAACCTTTTTTTTTCTGTAGACAGGCTTAGATTATGAATATACAAAAAGGAAATATTTATAGCAACAGTCTATAAAAATTCTATACACTATTTTTGTATAGCAATTAGACGCACACCTACCACTGCATATGCGCAGAATGCGTCCGGTAATCCGGTACACGTCTACGCTAATGCGTCTCTGATCGGCTAAAAGCTACTGGTATGTCAGCGCGCACAATCCGTTGCTCGAAGTTCCAGATAGAGCAGCGCGTATAGAATACGCCATCCAATGCTTTCATACGAATCGAATGACAGGCGAACTAACGGTACGCACGCTGCTTGTGCGGAGGAGTTTCTAAGCTCACCATGTTGAGAGAGCGAGAGTGAGCGATAGAAGGAAAAGTGTACGGGCCTGTGCTTGGCGATTTCATCGCCACAATACCACTGCAGCATGCAGATAGAAGAGGAGAGGATCGCCACCGCAGTGCTTCGCAACGGAAGTGATACGCACGACGCAAACAGTACTCTCTGACTTCATTTGCAAAAATGCTGGTTCAAGGAAGCGCCCCGCAAATTAGTTAAGAAGTTCATTTCTTGAAAAACATGGGCGTTGAAGAGGTTGAATTGGAAACAGTTTTTGGCGCGGCACGCAAGGACAGATGAAGAGAAACTCTCCATACCGAAAATGGTGGACTTTCTCCGTGTTTCTGTCAGCCCCGCCTGAGCTGAACCATAGAAACTCTTCTTCAACATGCCGCGTCAACTGAGTTATATGGTAGGCTGTGAATAGAAATTCGCGGGAAATGTAACGCTGCGTGTACACCTGAATCGGGCCGGGGGGAAGTGTTCAATAAGGTGAAGGAAATGACTGCTTCCATGTATCATCAGAACACGCACACATTTAACCTTGTAGACGTGTGACCTTCCTCCTAGACAGAGCAGCATTCAACGCTTCGCCTCCGGCCACAACTACAGTAGGCACACTGTAAGTTTCTGCGAGAAAGCTGTTTCGCCTGCACCAAAGCGGTAACACGTGTGGGGACGCTTTCGTCCCCTGCGTTCGCTTTCCCTCAACGCGCTAGTTCCCTGTGGTTAGCTCCTCCGCAAAGCACTCCTCTCGGTTCGGTGACTTTCCACTAACAGGGGAGGGCGCTCGCGTCGCAGCGACACCAGCGCCACGGATGGCGTTTTGCTGCGCGCTCGCGGGGAGCTACGGGGTCTCTTCTCCCTCGGCAACGGGAAGCGAACGGACGTTTCGCTCGCAGCTTCGCTCTTCGTCGACGGGCGCCCCTCGGTCGGAACTTACTCCCGCCGAGCCCGTCCCGCTCGACCTCGGAGTTCCCTTTGCCCTACCGTGGGCGGACGTTCGCTCGTAGCCGTGCTGGTGAGTCGGACATCCTAGATTCCTCAGTGTATTTTGTTGCTAGCTGGCGTTATTGTTGCTATAGCAATAAATGCCTTGTTTGTGTCAGCCATTGTGTCGTTCCTTTGTTCCCGTAGAGCACGGCCCGCCGTGGTCGGCGTGCGCTCAGTAGCGTACGCGATCACGGGGTGGGGTCCGCGCGGTTTTGAACTGAGTCAGCCGTGCTTAAACGGGGAATACGTGTTTATCTCCCCGATTTTAACCCCACACACGTCACCAGCAAGTTCCGAAAGAACAAAGACAACGCTAAGTGTATAGCACTTCTCCGCGACCCCCTTGTATAAGGATGCATTCGTTTGGAGTGCACACGGCGCTCATGCTGGCGTCGCGCTGGACTCCCTCCGACACGCAACGGACCACTGGAGCAAGACGGAAGCGAGCCTGCGCACGACGCGGTCCGCTGGGCGTCGCGGACTCTCACGCGCAACATCGATGCGTGATGCAGCACGCCGATGAGACGTCGCGCCGGTGGCAAGTCCCGCGCAAAACAAAAACAATTAGGAAACGCTCTAGGAAGCCCCGTCTCGTTCTTCGGGACTTTGGCTGTTCGCGGCTTCGGTTCCCACGGTCGGATTCAATGGACGATCCACTAAGCGGCAGATGGCAGGAGCAGCAGTGTCAGCCGCAACGGTCTGGAAAGGTCGGGACACCAGTGTGAGCTACACAAAGTACGGATTGCAGGCTTTCTCACAGCATAAGATGCAATCATTGCAGGCTGCATTATCAGAGTCTGTGCGATTGCTTGCTTAGTTTAAGCTGTGTAGCCAAGACTTTCGAGCATAGGGTAGGCTGCGAAGCTCATGTGCAGTACTTGTAGCTCTGGAAGAACTGCGCTGGGTCACTTACATGCACACATACAGCGCCGCGAGCCTTGTCGGCGGAAACTGCTTGCCGCTTTGGCATCTACCAAAGGCGAATACAAGCCTAGCATTTTAGGCTCAGGAACTCAACCATGTAGCACCAGTGGAACGCATACGCACACTGTGCTTTGTAGAGTTCTTTCAAGAAACCTGACCATGCAGATCGGCTCGGGCCGTAGGGACCGTGAGAGCCTCGGATTAGGTCATCTTCAGAGTCTGCCCTGATCATGTGGTCCACATGGACCCTTGAGCGCGAAAGGTTGCAAATGTTTGGTGAGAAAAGGAAACACGCAGAAACTGTCACATGTACTGTCGGTGGACATCTGCAGCATACCGTGGTGGAAGTGGTGAAAGAAGGTGCCTCAGTGCATTGCTGCCTGCTAATTTCGACCACCTCGGCTTCTTTAACGTGCATTGACATGGGACTGCATATGGGCAGATTTAAATTTCACCTCTATCAGAATGGGGCCGCCGTGGACAGGATCGAACTCTATGACAAGTGAGCCACCGCGGCGGGCGGGCGGGCGTGGGTGCAACACATCAAGGATCGCCCTCACACCAAAATTCCGAGCTTTTGTAATGTGTTGCCGTGGCAGTCTACCTGGGATTATGAGAGTCGTGGAAAACTGGTCAGTTCCCCGAGCATTGGAAGCCACGCATGTGTAGTTGCCAAAGTCGTCCGGTCGAATCTCCCGTAGCGTGAGCGTCGACAACGTGTCCGACTGCCTCGTGACCGTGACACGTTTGTGGTTCTTTAGCGCAAGACCGTTTTTGAACCAGGACAGATCGTGGGGACCACGGCTGCCGCTCTTGATGGCGCACGTGATCATCGTGGTGTCGCTCAGAGACAGGTCGGGAGAGAAGCTGAAGGCTTGAATCTTGGGGGAGCCTGGAACGTGGTTTTATGGGCATCCACATTTTGTCATCAGCCTTGCCTGGTCTCATTTAACAGACTGTCATTCGGCATGCACGAGCTACCGTTTATCCTGGAAATGTCAGGTGGGTGACTTAAAAGGAGACTAGGAGGTAAGATAAAAAACGGTTTGTCAGTATTTCATTTAACTCGATGCACTAATGAATTTTGCACGTGCAGTACTCGGAAGTTTCAAGAAACTCAATGCTACTTCGTGCAAATCATATCGCGAACTAAGTGCCCTAAGCAGAATTGCCGAATAATGGGATGTAATCATGAATATTGATTAATTGTTACGTTGTGCCCCCCAAGAAACTGCTTAACTAGAATCCAACGGCATTTATAGCGGGAGGAACGCATTGCTGAGCTTATGTGGCTGATTACTGTCACGAACTTGTTTATACAATTGATAAGACAGCGCTTACCTTCGGCGTTGGAAGTCGCTGCAAGGAAAGATAGCAACGCGAAAGTTTTGACGGCTTTTCCTAGTGTCATGATGGTGTCTACGCGACCGGTACCGACGGTGAAGTGTGCTGCGAACGCTCTCAGATCGGAAAGCGCGTCAAGATGTGCCGCGGAGCGGAAACCTCAATATATGCGCGTTCTCAGCGGACAGCTAGCGCCATGCAACGGCTTAGAGGTGAACTAACGTAGCCGGAACGCCTGGCGCGAAACATTTAAAAAGCGTTTTGTGTCGGTCGAGCGAACGAAAAATCAGGGATGACGAGTAATAGGAGTAGGCAGAGAGAACGAGGTTATTGGGACAGGCGCTGGAATATCTTCGATTTCTGCGCAGTATGTGCTGTCTAATTGCATAATACCGTTGAGAGGGCGCTTAGGGCGCCTATGGTTGCAATGAAAACTGTATTGACAAACGAAATGACCACGAATGTGGGCGAAATAACAGTGTTAATCATGTGGGCGAAATAACAGTGTTAATCAGTCAACAAGATTAAAATTATTACATTTGCAGCGCGCAGCATTCCAGACAATAAACATATATTCTTCACCTGCGCAACGTGTTCATGGTCCATTACCTGTCGGGCGTACCAGAAACAGCAGGCAATGTCCACAAACTGATTGACCCTTTAGTTCAGATCATACTGTTATTTCGTCTGACCGCAATTCTTTAGTGGAAAAAGGGAGATGGGTGGAGGTTATAAGAAAATGGAAGGAGCAGTAATTGTCAACGCAAGTTTGGTGTTCATTCCCTCATGGGAAGGGACAGGCAGAACTCTTTGACTTGTTCTTTCGCATCCTAATCCTTCCGAGTTGAAGAAACAACTGTTCGATGAAAGAGTAACTGTGAATGTTGCGCTACCATGGCATACAATCGAGAACAAAGACGTATTAGTAAAAAAACTGAAGTGCTTCCATCGGGTATTAAAGCCCCTCTCAGAGCCCTCAAATACAGAGTCGCCCGACACGCAAGCGCTGTTATGGACAAGCACCTGACGCAGATGTCGCTACTGCTGCCTACACCGCTTGGAGAGGCGTAGCGTTCGCCTTGTCGCCAAAGCAACCGCGAAACCGATGGCGACCAACGACCAGCCAGCCTACCTGTGACGGCCAGATATGCCGATGCCTGGTCGCTGCCATCAGCGTTGGTAGCGATGCACGTGTAATTGCCGTTGTCCTCGGCCGAAATGTCCTTTAGCGTGAGCGTCGAGATGGCGTCCCCCTGGTGGGACACCAGGACACTGTCCCTCGCAACATCGCCCAGCCTTTGGCCGTCCTTCAGCCAGAGCAGCTTGTACGGACCGCGGCTTCCTTTTCTTACGATGCAGCTGATTACTGCCGTGTCGCCGACCGAGAGACTGGGGAACCTGAACTCTTGCACCTTTGGGGGTCCTGAAAGGCGTGCTTTTTCAATCTACGCATTCAAGTGACGGACTGCAGCATGAATCGTTGAAATTTATCCGAGCATCTTAGAAAATCAGATCTACGCATTGAATCCTGCCTGCAATTTTCGAGCGAATTTCTCAACGCAAACAATATGGGTGTCCTTTAGTTCGTCTCTTTCAATCTGTTCTCCTGTCGTTTTCTAATGGGCAGTTCAGAAAACAGCAATAACAATATATGACGTGTAGAAGTTAGCTTGTACAGCTTCTGGAAACACAGCTCCGACAGCATAAACAAATTTCGGTGCTTTTGTATAACGAAATATGAAAACGTGTTTGCGAGATAATTAAATTTTAAATGAATGAATGGTACATGCAACAATTAATTTCTTGCTGCTGAAATCCCGCTGGTAAGCGGAGTGTTTCTAAAAATTTTTTTTTCAGCCAAATAACTTTCAGAGGCTAGTACAATTGTGGAGGCCAGGACTAATGCGAAATGACCTGGTCGAGCGAAATGAACACGATGTGAGATGATGGAGCATGGGAACCAAAAGGCGTACCTGAGGTGGCCGTAGCGAAGTTTAGGACAAGAAGAACCAGGCATCCGCTACTCAGCGATCGAGTAGTAGACATGTCACCAGACAGACGTCGCTCGGTATGAGGCTTACGCAAATGTTTCCGGGCTGAGATGCTGAGCCGAGTGGGATCTTCCAACCCAGAAAGGCTCAGATATCCCCTTTGCACGAAGTGCTGGTGAGAATGGTGAGAGACGTCTTTGTGACGCGCCCAGAGACGAAGTGAACACTGGATGCGCGTCGACGAAAGTTCGTAAATGCACAAGCAAAATAAAGCTAGGATTCTAAGCGGACAACTAGCGCCGCCTATGGGCGTTTAGAGCAACCAATGCGGAGTTCAATTGAAAGGCGGAAACAACGGTGGGTTCACGTTCTAAGTACAGTGCCTTCTAGAACACTGTGCCCAAGTACCGAAGCTCGGCACTGCTGGCAACGAAAAAAAAAAATGTGTAAAGAATGACGTTTGGTGTCGTAAATTTTTACGCGCTTTTATTAACCACTGGCAGTGACGAATATCGCATTGATGAAGGCTCGAAAAAGCATGAGCGCGGACGGAGTGCATTCTGTTCACGACCGACATCGCCGCGAGAACTTTCGCGACAAGTCGCAAGATTTCCCAGCGTTCTGCAGTGTCTGAAATCATTTTTGAACTCTTGTTGGCAGCGTAATTCGTGGAAATCAAAAACTAGCAGCCAAAAAAAAAAAAAAACGCCCCAGTGTCCCTTCAGCGGCAACCATTTCATTTTCGCACAGAAGCAGCTTTTGTACCTCACCGGGCTGCGGAAAATTGGCAGATGCGCTCTAAGACCCCCCCCCCCCCCCCCAGAAAAAAAAAATAGAATGAAAAGAGCTGCGTTCCAACTTATTCTACTCCTCTGTGTGCCCTCTGCCACGCGTTCGAGTACAAGCTTTTAACCACTGATCAATTCTGGATATTACGACGGTTGTTGGGAGCACATTTAATCAGATATCAGTAGTTTCTGAGCACACACGCAAGTTAACCGCTTTTAATTCTATTTGAATAATTTCCGGTTGCATTGTTCTTAATTATGCTAGTTATTTCTTAATGATTCCCAGCTTCCGGTCCAGCGTCGAGGTCGTCGATACACACACGCTGTAGCACCAGGTTAACCAGAAAATCGACACCAAATTTTTGTCGTTGTAATTGTTGCCCACATCCCTTTATTCATATACCCTGCAGGTAGGGATTCTGCCGAGAAAGCTGTCTCCGCTGATAAATGAGAAAGGTGACGATCGGGGGAGGCCTTATGATGGCCCCGTATTCAGACGGTATATAGGGCCCTTGTAAAAAGTTCCGTGGCCATTGGGTTTCCTTCTTGGGCTCTGTACAGCGCCTCGCATAGCACATCTAGCAGTAGCAATCTCTGAAGGGCCAGAAAAAAAAAAAACACTTTTCCTGATTTAGCGAGAGTTCCGAAGCGTTAAATGTGTTGTCAGGGCAAGCAGAGAACGGAATGTTGAGAACTCTTGATAAGAGCAATGCATTACTCGCCCATCGCACCACCGCAGTGCGAAGTTTGTCACATTCCCAGCAGGCCGGCTGTGGACCGTTTCGAACGGCTTGCCCGAATTCAGCGTATTTTGCGGGAAAGAACACGGACACAATCGAACAGAGAGGGAGGGAACAACTCCATCCTTGTCAGAACATTCCGTCCATACGCACACTGTACGGTTCCTGAAAGGAAAGTGCCTGACGCCACACAGGCGTGCCTCCCGCCGCGGCCTTCACGATAACAAAGTGGCTTAACCGAACAAAAAAAAAATAGTAGTAAAAGGGGCGAGGAGGCAGTAATTTGGACGAATGAAGTTGAGCAGCTCTCCACAGCGGGACGAACGCGGCTTCCAATTTAGAGCGTAATGTGCTCGCCTCGCTTGTAATGCAACGCATTGAACCCGTGCCAGGAAAAGACATGGTATATCTAGCATCGATTGTCCCGTCTGTTTCAGTCGCGTCGGTGGTTCAGTGGTAGAATACTCGCCTGCCACGCGGGTGGCCCGGGTTCGATTCCCGGCCGACGCACATTTTTTTTTTTTGCGGTTTTTTTTTTTTTTTTTACTTTTCTCAGGGCACTTCGTTAAAGCGTACGGGTAACAACACTGGGGAAGGGAAAGGGAGGAACGTAGCTTCGAGCTGCGTCACCGGCATCACGCGTCCGCTCGGCCCCGTGAAGCGCGGGACTCTGAGCGGATCGACGCGGGAGCCTGACGGGGCTGGGCGGGGGGTCTCTCGACAGAGGAAGCGGAGCCGCGATGCTGTTGGCATACGCTGGCATGGCTTCGTAGAAGACGATGGAGGCATCGCTCTACACGATGCACGTGCGGCCTATATAATGGTTCAAGAATGCAGAGCGAAAAGACAGGCACAAACGAAGTGGAGTGGACAGCGCCAGTCCTGTCCACTTCTTCGTTTGTCCCCCTGTCTTTTCGCGCTGCATTCTTTAACCATGATCACTGACCAACAAGCCCAAACAGACGCTGTAGGCCTGTATAAGTTGACTACTGGGATTCCGGTTCCCATAGGCGAAATTTCGCTTCACAGCATGGTGCTTGTCCGGTCGTCTTGAAAAAACTAGAGTAATCACCTTAGGAAAGCGGTAGATTCCGATGTTTCGCATTCAGATTGGAATGCGCCGGTCAACGAATCACCGGATCTCGCGCATGTATGAAGGCTGCAGGTAGACTTGATCGCCCTTTGTAATCGTATGATGCTCGCAGTTAATGAAAGTGAAGTTTTGCTTCCGAACCGTGTCTTGTGCTTTAAATGCTTGGTTAACATTAACAGGCGTTCGTAGACTACGCCACGGCATTCGTGTATCGTTTTTATCCATTTGTTCTAAAACGAGCACTCGTTGTACTATCCATTGTCTTTTACGTTCATGTCGGTGATAATGGTGACCACGATAATAATAAATAATCGTAATGGCTAGCTTTTAAAGAACCTTCAAGTACAGTTGTGAGCATTCATTGACTGATTAATTACTCCGTAATTCTGTGTGAAAAGCGCTTTTTTTTCTGTTTGGTAACTAGTTTTCTCTTGGCGTAGAATTTCCAGAAGTCGTTTTAAATTTTATAGAAGAGACAACCAGAAAATTCGTAACTTTGAGCAGAAAGTTTCTACCTTCTCGTACTCCTCACGACTGTCCAAGAAAACACCTAGGTTTCGCTCACAGCAGGAACATCAAAAAAGAGACCAAGAGTCTCATCTCGCGCAGAAACACGCAAAGAACAAAAGTCAGGGTTGAAAACACTACTAAGTATGTTAAATCGGGAAGCAGGCACAAATGAAAACTGGACACCTGGTGAATCAATAGAAGCAAATCAACGCTGACAATTTCACGATCTCTCATTCGCAGGAGGCCACACATCTGGGACCCTGCCATATCGGTTGGGCTTACATAAAACCATATTTTAGGCCCAAGGGAAGAAACGGATACCTTGTGATCAGAGGTACGACGTATGATCTTCGTGTGTTTTCAGTGATATAAGCACGCATATCAAAAGCACAAACTTCTGAACGGCGTTTCTTGACGCGCACGTCAGCGACCGCAGTTGTACAGACGGAGACCTGAATTGGGCGCATACCTGAATCCACCTACAATGCCTTCGCAACATGGAAAGTCTTGTTCATCTCCATTACATCAAATCTCCTACTGCACCATAACCTTGCAACACCGAAGTTTGTCGCATTGCGCGTACCAGTGATCAGCCCATTGTGCCATAACGAGGGGCACTGTTTGAAGACAAACGAAGAAACGAAGCGCTTGAGTGAAACACAGGCAAGTTGAGCCCTTACAGGAACTTCCAAAGAAGGCTTCGTACGTCTCGCATTCCCCCACTGTGACATCGATGCCCGCTCCCCTGTGCGCCTAAAGCCCCTAGATAAGCTGATCTAGGGACTTTTAAGTGCGCCGACTGCGCCCATACCAGCCCGTATGCCTCAAGCGGTCGAGACGCCCACCTTAGTAGCAATCTTTTAAGGTGAAAGCCTTTAATGCCTCATCGTTGTCGACAGAAGGTTGTCGACAGAAGGTTGTCAGCAGAGGTGTCACGCTTTTCGGTTGGTGTAAATGGCTATGACGTCAGAGTGCGCGGATTCGAAGTGATGAGGCCACCCACGGATGCCTGACGCCCCCTTTTGGAGCACACGACAACTAATAAAAATAGTTGTCGTCCGCTCCGACAGGGGGCGTAAGGCGTCCGTGGCGACCACATTACATACCTCATTAATGCGAACAGAACCATGGATACAACCGAACTCATCGAAGCAGAGAGGGAGTCGTGCTAAAGGAGCAATCAAAGTCGGCAGTCAAAGTGTGTAGTTGTAATGTGTAGTGAAAGTGTGTAGTCAAATAAAGCACTAGTGCAGCAGAAACAGTATCGCAGTCAATGCCAAACAGTGCGCCAGGAAAGGCTTTCGCCTTGCAGCACTTTACAGAGCCAAAGTGCCCCCTGAATTTTTCAAAGGAGCAGGTAGGATTTTTCTGTTACGACATACTTCGCCAAAAATCAACGTGTCCTAGAAAAAAAAAAAACCTGCATGCAGCTGTGGTCGTAACGGTGAGGAAGTGAAGTAACACATCTTGACAACGAAAGCACGACATCCCAGGACGGTTTTCGTTGTGCAAGTGAACAGGCCTGCACGAAGAATGCGTACCTGACACCACAAGGGGCGCTGTGAACACGTCTTCGCCGCGCGCGTTCCTGGCGACGCACGAGTAGTTGGCGACGTCTTCGGGTCCGACGTCGCGGAGGGTCAGCGTGGAAAGCATGTCCGACTGGCGGACTGCCGATACGCGGCGACTGTCCGCCCCTAGCTTCTTGGAGTCCTTCAGCCACGAGAGGGTGTGAGGACCCCGGCTTCCCTTCTTGACGGCGCAGGTGACCACCGCGGTGTCGCCCAGAGACAGGTCGGGGGAGAAGACGAACGCTTGGATCTTGGGTGCGTTGTCTGAAAGCACGAGCGGCTGTGACAATGTTTGTTGCTTGCCAGTGGGAAGGGACTTCGATTTACTCCATGCGCGCAGCTAATGCGAAACACAAGACGCTTGGTTGTCAGTAATACTCCATGCACAGTTTTACGAGGGAGGATTTGTGTTTAAGGCTGAAATGTCTCATCGACGAATAGTCAGCTCTGCGAACAATATGTCCTTTATCTCCTGCAAAGAGCATAGTGATCGTCTAAGATAGAGAACATGATGTGTAATATCTGGCTACAGAGCGCAATGTTCATCTACGAAATAACCTAGTCAAAATCGTGATTCTTCAATGCGAGCTGTGCTCAGGTGGATGCTACTGACTAATTATTCCCTGGATTGAAATATACTCCACATCAGGGGATTTCCTCGAATACATCGGAACTTTAAAGTTCGCATGCAGCTTGCGATAGCAAGAAAACAGCTCGAATTCCTGGTGAAAGTTTTAGGCGCACCATTTCCGGTATTTGTGTAATCTTTATCGAATCATTTCGTATCAGTTATCTGGAAGAGTATCGGCTAATATTGACGGAGTCAGGCAAGTCCTACGGCACGGCACCAAAAAGGAAAAGGTGAAAAGCAAAACGTACCTCCTTCAGCGCCCGACGAAAGTTTCCGCAGACTCGCGCTACCTGTGACCATGAAAGCCACAACTAGGTGAACTATCATTTCGCCGAGGATTACAACGACACGTTTCGTTGCAACTTTCTAAGACTGAGTTACACTAGTCCAAGCGACGGCACGATCCCACTCGCTACGCGACACCTTCAAAAGCGGTTTACCCCCCTGCACGATCTCCGCGGTAGGAAGCGCGCGACCCCCAGAGGTGAAAGAGCAACGTTGTTTTGCGTGCAGACGTGTTGCGCCACCTGTGAGCCACATTTCACACTGTTACGAGGCGGGAAATACGGCCGGTCCACTGCTGTCGCTGTATCACAGATGTAGAAACAACGCGCGCATCTCCATCGAAAAATGCATGTAAGAAAACATGAACGTCACTGAAAGCACATTTGCAATAAGCGCATGCTCGCTGTCACGTTGTACTCCTGTACGTCATTCTCGGCTCATAAAGGTTCCAAATTATCTCTTTGGACGTTACCACAAGCGAGGCGAAGCATCGAAAAATTTGAATAATATCTTTCAGGCATGCCGGAAGGTTCGTAAGAAGCTTATCACCCTCTCGGGCTCGCAGATACGCTTTTTGCCACTTTCGCAGCCACCACTTCGAGAAGCCATGATTTAGCGTAGGCTAGCGTTAGCACATAGTTTGACCGACAATTTCTCAGCTAACTGATTGTTACCGTTGACAACCAAGGCTGCCGTGACGCTGTCGCTGCCTTGGGGGTTCTTCGCGGTGCAGGTGTAGTTACCGACGTCTTCGGGTCCGAGGTTGGCAATGCGCAGCGTCACGCTTCTCTCGGAAGGGCTCGACACTGTGATGCGATGGGTGCCTTCGATTCGCTTTCCATCCTTGAGCAGGGTCATGTGGTATGGCCCGTCGCTGCCTCTCTTGACCACGCATGTCTCCACGATCTCGTCACCCAACGATAGGTCCGGAGGGAAGGCGAAGCTTCCCACCCTTGGTGCTGTTACACAGAGGGCGGAGAAAGTGGTCCCGTTTTAGATCATATACTGTGTGGTGCTTCTCTTGAGTAGGGAATCTGAACGAGGATAACTGCTACGCATTTCAAAGCAACGACCATACAGTAGCTGTAAAGGGTTGCAGAGCTTTCTCGTGACCGTGGACCCAGCTGTCTACCAATTATAAAATAAATTTTATAATAAGAGTAATTACTCCCTCAGTAATTACAGTTACCCTGTTAACAGTAATTACTGTTAGTAGTAACTACTGTTAACCCTCAATAAGGGTGAACAGTATGAATGAATAAATAAATAAAAAAATTACTTGGGGGATTCCCCTAAACACTTGACCAACACTGTTCCCACTTCTAGTTATTGATCAATTTGCTCTCGCCCTACCATAAGCTTGACGTCCTGGTTGGCTCAATTGGTAGAGCGACTGCTCCGGTGAAGCGGTGGTTCAAGGTTCGGAACCTGGACCAGAACGAATTTTTCGTTAACTGCGGAGTTTCTGAGAAAGCTGTATAGCTTTCGTTTATAGCCGCATAACTGCGCTCGGGTGGATGCGAATGAGTAATTACTCCCTTCTTACAAATCTCCTTAGGGGATTCTTCTAAACACTTCATCAAAATAAATTTCACTGGAGTCCTTGAACTTCGAACCTTGCATTAGCGATGATCTATGATCTTTGCTTGAAATATTCATTTGAGGTACACACAATATATTCCAAACATGTATGAACTTTAGTTCACCTAAGCGGCCAGAGAACTTGTCCACGCTTACCGATGGCGCCAGCAGTGAATGCTTTCGTGTGGAACTTCAGCAGTATCAGGAGCAGCAGTAGGCGAATGGGCAGTGTCTTCATCGTGATCATCGCAGACTAATGCTGTTTCGGCTTGCGTAACAGCGCTAAAGAGCGCACGCTTGGCTGACGGCTTCTTGCAGAATGGAGAGGAACGAATTGCGGAGCCTTGTTGTCCACTTCCGTCGGCGAACAGCGCGGTCTGGTCGTATAGGATAGGTGGCGCCTTCTAGTGGCGGTATCGGTTACTACGTGCGCGCCGTAAAACCAGAGGCGCGAATCACAAAGAGCTCCGCGATGTGCAGTACGTCATTCCTCGATGCGGCATCATATTCAGATGAAACAGTCACTTGCTGTTGCCATACGACACGCACTTTTAGTGTAACACAGTTTTACCACATCTCCTGCGCACTAATTAGAATGGAGTATAAAGGGAATAAACTATCTCATAGCCTAAAACAGGCTAGACTATACCTGTCCTGTAAAACTGAGTGCGCTAGAGTACAACTTACTCCCATTTTTACATCCATATATGCGTATTCGTGTTAAGAGTGTGGGTCGTCATGACCGCACCAATGGAGGAGAGATGTGCGGCTTAGTGTGATTTTAGCCGCCGCGGTGGCTCAGTGGTTATGGTGCTCGGCTGCTGACCCAAAAGACGCGGGTTCGATCCCGGCCGCGGCGGCTAGAATTTCTTTGGAGGAGAAATTCTAGAGGCCCGTGTACTGTGCGATGTCAGTGCACGTTAAAGAAACCCAGGTGGTCGAAATTTCCGGAGCCCTTCACTACGGCGTCTCATAGCCTGAGTCGCTTTGGGACGTTAAACCCCGATAAACCAAACCTTAGTGTGATTTTGGTCGCCTTAGGCAATGCTGCAAAATTAAGTTTGAATTAAACTCGCTTAAAGAAAACGCTCTCAGCATTAGCATGGCCTGTCTTCATGCATCGAACAAATAAATATACTTTAACCGTTGATTGGAAGGCTTCGATGCAGCATGTAAGGCCTGCTAACAGCGTCTAGTTCTTTTTTTAGCGCAATACCGAGACGTTGTTAGGTAAACCTCGCTCACTATACCGGGCGAGACGGCTCACGGAGCCACCTGCGGCAACAATATATTTAAGAAATATAGGAAGATACGAGAGGGCAAGTTCACCTGTCACAACCAGAGGTAACGTCAGAGCATCGCTGCCGAAGTCGTTCGCGGCTATGCACGTGTAGTTGCCGATATCTCCGACCTGAATAGCCTCTATGTTCAGTGCCACGCTGGTCGCCTTGGTGACGACGCTGATGCGATTCGTGTTTTCCAAATCCCTGCCGTCCTTGCGCCAAGCCATTTTGAACGGTCCCGACGAGCCTTTCTTCACGAGGCACGCTGCAAGAACGTCATCTCCGAGGGAAATATCGCTTGGAAATCCGGCGCTCTGCAGCCTTGGAAACGCTGAAACATGAGTGGCTCGCTTGTACCGGACATTTACAAGCGCGCAAAATGAAACTAATAGCGCACAAACTATGCGTAGGTGTTTCCTATAGTTTAGGCGACGTGTAGCATTGCGATGACCTGCCTCTAATTTACACGCAGTGGAAATTTCTGAGCCGTAAATTCCCGTCTTGATACACAAAACTACATTGATGATCTCTCTGAAAATATCAGACAGTGATCTCCCTCAAGCTCTTTAGAAGCTTTGAAACTCCCTGGTTCTTTCAAGCTTCAGTGTTAACATTGGGAAAGAAAGCGACGAAGGGAAGCAAGAGAAGCACTCCTTTTTGATAGCCGCAAGTCCCGTCCATTGACAGATCAAATAATTCCGGTTCGGGCTGCTGCGTACAAAAGTTGGTACTTGCGCTATCCGGGGCTGGTTTCAAAAGATTAAAAAAAAAGGAAAAACAAGGTACTAGCTAGGGCGCTGCAACAAAGTTAGCTCTTACTGATATATTTGGTAAGCGTAAAAGGGCTTATACCACGACAGTTTCTAAAAGCTTCCTCCTAGGGGTGTGCGAATATTCGAAATTTTCGAATATAGTTCGAATATTATATTTTTAGTATTCGTATTCGATTCGAAATCCAAGTATTCGTGTTGTTTCGAATATTCGATCCGACGCGAATATACGTATCTAGCCAAATATTCTATTGTGAGCACCGGCGTTCATATCGGTCCGCAAGTCCTTTCGACAGAGACATAACAACACGGCGGCGCCTAGAGCAATGCGCAACGTTGGGCCATGGCGTAGCTGACTGCGCTGATGAGCTTCTTTGTGGCTATACCTGCGAAGCTGGTATAGTCAGAGCTGTGCACGAAATGCCTCGCAATACGTGCCAGTTCACTGGCAAGTGGGAGGGCATTTGCTGTGGCTGGAGGAGTCGTTAAGGGAACTACTTCTGCCTGACCATGTGGAGCAGGGGGTTTTCCCTTCTCGATAACCTTTTATGTTCATCCCAGCAACGCGCTTTTGTGCTTATGGCAAGCTAGCCTTAATCAGTGCTGTGTACTAGCCATCTTCTCTAATATTTCCACTCTTCTAAGAATAATGTTCGAGGCTTTGATGCTTTTTGTACAGCCACACACACCTTTTGTGTTCATTTAATCATTGATAGTTAAACTGTGATGTTCTTGAGTGCTCAAATAAACGTTTTGTAGTGGTTAAGTGCGTCTGACCTTGATTATTCGATATTCGAATCGATATTCGGAACCAAGTATTCGTATTCGATTCGTATTCGAAAAATTTGATATTCGCACGCCCCTACTTCCTCCAAGACAATGTTTTCTGATCTGTGTAGTCTGAGATCCTACCAGCCCTCACGTCAGATTATAAGAGAACAGATATCCGAAAGCTCACCTTGTGATCCGGCTCGTGTGATCAGCGAAACTGCCGATACGAAGAAGAGAGCAAAGTACCTCATTTCTGTGCTGATGTTTCCGACCTCACAGCTAATCTTTAAACGTGTATTGACGAAAGACCTAAAGCTTTCTCTATGTCACAACCTTGCCGACGCACAGCCGCCGTACTTTCTGGCGCTGATGTGTAAAGAGCGCCCCGGGATGGAAAATGCGGCCAGCATGGACAGCGAGCGGCATCTTGTGACCACTCCAGGAACTGCATTGGCTGGTTTCGCATTTCAGTACTATAGGACACCTGTTCCGAAACGCGGCATTTTTAACCTCTGCGTGCTGGTCTTATAAGTGGGCACGTGTTGGTCTGATAAGCGGAACGTGCCTAACGTAGACCTGAACCGGTCCATTTTAATGTATAAAATCCTTTCCTGTTCTGTAGTATTTCGCCTCACCGAATTGAAACAAATCATTGTCATTTTCAGTGTACTAATGTTAATGAAACGTGGTCTTTAATTCGCACTAATAAACTTTTGAGGCCATATTGCAGTTGGACGATAAGCGAATGAAATCTGATGCTGTCTTTGACATTACCTGTACAACAATAAGATTTGCACGGGCATTACATCAAAGACCGTATATTTGAATGTTCAGATATTTATCTTCCTTTCACTTCATTTTGGATCGCAACTCCTGGCATATGTACTCTTTATAGACTTGCCATCCGTCACTTTGACCGGCTTAGAGTATCTGCAAAACCAACAGCAAATGCAGAGTGGGCTGATTCGTTGTGTCAGGTTCAGAAAGGAGCTTTGGAGGGAACGACAGACACAACCTGCGCGTCCCGACAGAAACTCTTTTTGGGGAGCAGAGCGGGTCCGCCTATAGCGTGAAGCGGCCTATTGCGTCACAAAAAAAAAAGACCGCGAAGAAAAGAAATACACGCCGTAATTCTGGACACCAGAGCTGCACGATGCCTTGCGTACCATCAGAAGTAACAGTGTTCGAACCGAGATGACTTTATCGTGAGGTTTCACTTTGCCACGTGGAGTACTATGCAGTGGAGCTAAAGCCACATAGATACAACCGTGCCTATAAGAAGATTAACAACTCTGTCGCACAAAAACACCCAAATGCAATTCGGGCTGTTTTCAGCCAGGGGTGAAGCGCTGGTATCTAACTTCCTCGCAACGAGAGCGTAAGTTCGAATTAACAAGTTTTGATTTACGCCGAATGGAGGCGCTAAAAGGCAGCATTTATTCTAACTAGCGTCATATTGAGTGCGTTGATGTCACGTAAAAAAAGAAAACAAGAACACGAAAGTATCTATAAACGTTGGCTGGGACGACAGTGAGAGGAGTGCTTCATGAAAAAAGTATATGCACGAAAATATTCACTGTTTCATTGGAGACATCATCATCTTCAAAAAGACATTTCAACGATCGCAATAAAATCCGACGCCAATATTGAAAGTATTTACCGAAAACAGTCATCAAAACTGATACATATAGATGACAATACCAGGTCGAGACGGAGACGCATTCATGGCGGTTATCAGGTGCGTACCCAAATTGCTATGCATTGTTAGAGACCCCGATCTGTGGAATCAGTGCTGCATTTTTTGTGAGGATAAAAGCAGTATTTCCACCCAAAACCAACACGTTCTTCACGCCGAGAAGCAAATGAAACCGCGCGATTTTTTTTTTCTCGGAAGAATAGCGCAGGATCGCCGCAGTATGGCGTCGAGTACGTCACCGTATTTAGTAAAATAGAGATCTGGGATTAATGTAGTCAACTAAGAAAATTAGGGCCCGAGTAAGATAAGACAGATAACACGTGAGGCTGCATATCGCCCGTAATGCTTGCTCGCACCTAGACGCGCAGTTGCTGTAAGGGCATTAGGTTGCCCGTGTGGGAGCCCCGACTTTACAAGCCACGAGAAAAGTTCAGCTAGGGGTCACCACACGCATTGGTTCCTTCCACGACCCCACCCCACTTCACCTTCTATCATTGTACTGCACAATCTTTCATCCTCGAAAGAAATTCATCTCATTCATTCCTTTAGATTATTCTATTTCACTTCTTTTTGCATTTTTTTTTGCAGACGTCATATATGTCGCTCTCAAATCATGCGCTGTGTTGTGTGCTAATGCATACACTTTCTTAACTCTGGTACAGAGCAGACATGGGAAGGGGAGAGAGGGGCTCCTTGGTGGTCAGCGAAACCAAGAAGCACAGGGGATGACTTTTTTTTATAATTTGTGGTGTTCATCGACGGGAGATTAATAGGGTGATTATTAAAAAAAGGTATCCACTAAGCTCCTTGCTTTCGGTGACCTGGCTTCCGTCATGTAACTACGGTACCATTCATCACCCGTAATTACAATGTGCAAAAAGCCAAAAACGAATTATATACTTTTCTAAAATCTCTCAAAAAGGGATGATTAAAACCAGCTAGCTCCTGTAATATATCTTCCTTTTTGGCTGTAAGATTACGGAGACCGAGCGTGGATACTTCAAGAGTGATCACTGTGAAGCTAAACGGATGGATCACCTGTCACTAGCAGCGGGACGGTCAGGCTGTCCGTTCCAAAGCGGTTCGTCGCCGAGCAGGTGTAGTTGCCGATGTCTTCCACACGAATGGCGTCGATGCTCAGCACTGCCTTGCTCGCCTTGGCGATAACAGTGACGCGATCGGTGTCATGAACTTCTTTCCCATCCTTGAGCCACACCATCTTGAGCGGCTCCGAGGATCCTTTCGTCACAAGGCACATGGCGGCTGTGTTCTCGCCCAGGGAAATTTCGTTAGGAAATCCGGTGCTTTGCACTTTTGGTGCCACTGGAACGTGGGCGAAACGAGCTTAATTTCGGAGAACGTACTTTCCTCCTTTAGGCGACAGCGCCAACATATAGGCCCTTTTCTTTGGCGTGGTATACAGAACCGGTTGCTTACGGCATTCGATTCGAAAGCTGATGATTATATATAAAGCTCCTGTTTTCCAGGTACAGCTTAAAGACAGTTTTTTAGCCTTGCAAACCACTATACGGAAAAGGGAAAAAGTTGCGAAATAGTGCGCGGGAGACTAGCATGTATACCGTGGACTACGCCTTCTCTTTCGAGCCGTGAAGACATGAGTGTCTAAACAAACTCAGTGGGTTTTTGTTTCGTATCCGTGCTTGTGACAGTGTTAAACTTCTAACCACAGTAATGGAAAAGGACTGCAAGTGGGTTAAGTAATCAATCTGACACAATCGACCAGGATTTGTAACAAGTGCCGGTGGCTCAAGTGAAAATATCTCGTGCGTGCCCTACTTATTAGTATTCATACTTGCAGATTAAACAGGGGCTGAACTTTTCACTCTACAAAGTAAGCTAATCGGGACGCGGCGAGCTTTCAAAATCCGAACAAAACGAGGGCTTTAACGCTTACCGTGCGCCTTGCTAGTCACGGTCAGAACACCAATCACTGAAGCCAAAGCAATAACGAGCAGATTCATATTTGCCGACCAACTCTCGAAGACGCGCCAACAGGCTTGTTGTGCGGAGCTGATTTGGACGCGAGTAATGCACCTCTGCCAGAAGGCCGGAACTGGCGTACTTTGTGACGTTGAACAAGAAGAGCAGCAGCGACGGGTGATGTGGCCAACTAGCGGCATCTTGTGGAGCTGTGGAAAACTGTAGGTGCGGTGACGACTGATTGCCCCCCGTGGCGCGCATAGCAAAAGTTTTGAAATACCAAAATTCCGGCGTTATTTACTTACTTATTTACATACTTGTCTGCAATAAGTATTGACAGATATTCGGTACAGATGTATATTCTTCCAATTCTTCACGACACTGAGCTAGTGTGAAAGTAGATTACTTCACAACTTTTAGCTCGGAATAACCACTTGAATGCTATGCATTGTGTGTAACAGAAGACACTGTAATAGCACATCGCCCAGACGAAGACAAGTCATCTTGTCGAAACGTTGGCTCAAGCAACCTGAGGTTTTCCCCTCCGTTGTTCGTTTTGTGATCGTAATAGCTAGTTAGGCTAACGATGGAATACACACGGTAATATATACAGTTGCTTCAGCAAATCATGTAGCAAATAAGCCTTTTTTGCTAGTTGAAAAACTGTAGAAGGAAACCATGAGTGTTTTGTGAATCGAAATTGAGCGCAGGTGCAGTTTGTGGCGGTTAGTGACCATGAAGAGTTTGTAGAACCCGTTCTACACTTTTAGAGGTGTGCATAAAGTGGCACTGAACAAATTTTCGGAGGTGCGAATGAAGTGTAAGTACGTAACAAGGGATGTGGACAGACAATCTTCATAACAAGCATGAGAATCGCTGGCCATCTGTTTGGCACATAGTGCAGTATTAAAAGTACATTATTCACGACCAGACGAAAAGTGACCACTTGTCGCAGTTAAGTGATGAGTGGGAGTTAACGTCGAAACTACAATAATCGATTTTGCATTGTTTAGCATCCTAAGCAGTATGCTTGGTAATAAAAGACAACATGCTCTATTCGCTGAAGACCGGGCCATTATTGGCCCAATATCGCTGTGAAAGTTTAGTAGGATGGTATAAATGGTCTGGTTGGTGAATAAGAATGAGCGAAGCGCCATGGCTGCGTATGGAATAAAAATGTACAAGGACTTCTTTTCCAGACCAGAACTGAAGTCCGTCTGCGACTGCGCATCGAACGGCAGGGTTGATAACTATCGGGAGATGGGGTTCACGCGTGTTAAGGCCGCTTAACGATCAGTGAATATCAACGTGTTCTATACACAATGTTCAAGTGAAAAATGACCAGATAGCTTTGCCTATTCTGTTAGGCCTCGCGAGACAGCCCAGTGGCACAAAACTTCTCGACAGCCGTCATTGTTGGTGACTTGGAACGCCCGGTCACCAGGGCAGCTTCGAAGCGCGGAAAAGATTCGTCGTTTCATTCCACCAGTTTCGAAAATGTAACCGAGAAAGCCAGTTTCATCAACATTCGGAAACGAAAGCTTGCGTATCTTTATGCATAAAAACTCTGAAAACAGAAGAGGCCCAGCGAGCAGCAAAAGCGAAGGGACGGAACTCGTCCGAACAGAACTGCTGCTGTCAGCGTCAAGTTGCTAGCGTGTAGAATAAAGCTTAAATTCTATCGTTTGCTAACGTTCTTTAATATAACGTCATGTTGAGTATGAAGCCATGCAAGATTTTACGACAGGTTGCTCATTGCGGGTTCAAAACACAGCTGCAGTGCCGTATTCCACACGTAGTCAGTCACTTTTTTTTTCGTGGAAGGAGCACAGCACCTTGCTCATTCAGCAATGCTGCATGCTGGCAGCCCCCATACTTGCGCACTAACCTATACTAACCTATAACCCCCATACTTGCGCAGGTAACCTATACAAGGGACATAGTTGTGAGACGAGTAGAATTTTAGAAACAACTCGAAAAAGATGACTCTGACAATGCGATTGCGATTCGTATCGCGATTAACATCACCAGCACGTCATACGCACGCCAGCACCTATCATCAGCACATAATGTTCGGACGTCCACAAAACGATATGGCTGAAATGAAGCGCGCTCCTGAACGACGGAATGCGAGGTTTCTTGCTTCATGGCGCCACTGACTAGAAAACACACAGCGCACTCATGAATGGTTCACGTCTTTGTTCGTAAGTATGCGCGCAGCCGGTGAATACATGTAGATTACTGCTGAGTTCGTATGCCATCTCTCAAACTGCCCGATTTCTGTGATAAGCAGAGTAGTTTGTCACCATTCCTCAGCCTTTAGAGACAGGCCAGTGCAGAAAAGATGTCAATGGACAGTGTTCAGTCAGTTGGAATACGTTTTCGCGCAGAAATCAAGAACTCCCAGCATGACCCAGTAGTCTACTTGCCAGAACCGTGACCTGCCCGAGCTTTACAACTGGGAGATCACGCTGTGAGTTATGTACGGAAGAAGTTGCTTCACCGTGAACAGTGAGAGGTGCCGTGAAGCTATCGCTGCCGAACGAGTTCTTCGCCACGCAGGTGTAGTTGCCGATGTCCTCGGGCTGGACACCGCCGATCCGCAGGGCGGCGCTGGCCTTGGACTGGCCGGACACCGAGAGGTGGCCGTTGCTTTCTATTGCTCGTCCGTCCTTCTGCCAGGAGATGTGGTAGGGACCCAAGCTACCCTTCTTGACGACGCATCCGACGAGGATTTCGTCGCCCAGTGCCACTTCCGGCGGAAACGCGAATTCGAAAACCCTCGGAGGCCCTGGAAGCAGCAAGTTGCGAAGTGTACGCTAATTTCCGCATGACAGTGGAAATGAGAGGAACGTCCACGTCCCGACGTTAACTTACCAGAGCCGCTTGCAAAAAAGATGCCGGTAACGATGAAAGCGAACACCGTGAGTATACACCGTGAGTGAGCACACAGAAGATTTCTCATATCAGCAGAGCGAAATTTCCCACGCGCTTGACGATTCAAGATGTGTACCTCGTCTTTCGTCACAGATCGCAGGTAGCGTTATGGCTCGTTCACACTTGGGCATTCGGCGGCGAGAGCGAGCGGAATCCGCTGCCGCGGGAGAGAATCCGCCGAAATACGCCGCGGAATGCCCGTTCGGTCAAGGACCGATTTTCGCCGCCGGAAAAAATCCGCCGACTGCCATCAGCCAATAGGACGGCACCCGCGGGCTCCGGCAGTTTGCAATATGGCGTCGGTGTGCGCGAGTGCTTCCATGGCCATATCTCCAGCCACAACCGAAATGCTCATCGACGCAGTGAAAAATTATTCGGTTCTGTACGACAAGCGGCATCCAGAACACAAGAACAATCTTCTAAAGGATGACCTTTGGAACAAGATCGGCGCCGAACTCGGCATGAGCGGTACGTACGCATCTCTTGTTTACTATGCCCGCACAGAGTATGTCCCAGTTTGTTGCCACAGTGCATGGGTTACTCACGCCATGAACTTGCGAGGGATTTAGTGTGCATTTTCCCGTCACCAAACTTGCCCGATGAGGCTGTCCGATGGCGTGCGTAGCTTCGGTGAAGTGGTAATATGCCGCGATATGCGTGCTAACGGTAATGGCTTCTTGAAAACTTTGTTAGCAAGCAGGCGAATATTTCCTCAGATGAACCACTTATTATTACCGGATTATAACGATGCATAAAAACCTGTGGCTCGCCCACAGCTGAGTCTCTCGGAATGCGGATGGTGTTCTGCTTACGCTTGCTTGGCTGGGTACCTTTCCTCGAAAGCTCAATGAATTCGCCAAACGCGCGGAAACGAATCAGTACATCAAGTTTTAAGTGCAATACATTCAAGAACCGCAAACCAACTGCATGTGTTGTGGAATGTACAATCACGATGAAAATCACTGCGAACAGCAGAACGCGTACGCGCCCCCGCTGTCATCGCGGTTGTGCGCGAAGCCCAGATTGCACGTTTGTGTTTTTAACCATCCGCTAACCGCCAGGAAAATTTTGCGGTACGCGAGTACGCGTAAAAAAAAAATTATTTCGGTATCGCCACATAATCTACGTCACCTGAAATGTCTCAACGTATGAGGGGACGTGCACACTCGTCAGCTGGTAACACTACGGGACTGGGTGACGAGGCAGAGCTAGAATAATTTCTTTTCTGAGAGCATGCATCCCATAAACTTTTGCTGCCGATTTACAATGTTCGCGCAGCCAAGGCTTCCTTTATGGTCACTGCCATGCCTATGGTATATGCTGCATGTTTGTGGATCGATGCAAAACCAGATCATTGCATGCATATATAGCTAAGAAATAGTGTGAACATGAGTTCTTTATTCCAGGGATGACCTGCCAGAAGAAATTTAAAAACTTAAAAGACACTTTTCTTAAGTGCCGCAACCAGATAAAAAACAAAATGAAAAGTGGTGCAGGAAGGAATGACATCCCAGTCATAAAGTGGAAACATTTTGACTCCATGATGGCTATTATAGAGCCAGTTTCACGGCAACCAATGTAAGTTCAGTAATCATGCTGTTTGTCTTGAAATCTGTTGCGTGTTTTGGAATTGGGCAGTAGCTGAGGGACATATGCCTCAGATAAGGGTTTGCATACTCCAACAGAGAAACGAGAATGTACTTTCCTACACCACTAACATTACTGTGGACATGTTACTGCAGTTTTGTCAATACTACAGCAGAATGCTTTTCTCATGTTGACAACCCCTTTAGGTAACCTACCGAAAGTGAACTGACACAACAGGCTCTCTCAATATGAATCGAAGTTTGGGCATTCAATTATTTATTACTCTATCATTATGTGTGACAAGCACACTTTTTCCTGTTTCTTAGCTAGTTTTCCTCCTTGTGTATAATATTGGAAACTAATTTTCGAATTTAATATGAATTAACAAAAATTCCTTCTTTTTCTGCAATATGGTTTTCCTTTTCATATTGAATGGTCCTGTTGATTTGTAGCATGAAGTGCCTTCACGCGAATGCACTGATGCAGAACACCCCTTTTTTCAATGCAACTCTATATCTTGTGCAAGATATTAGAGACTCCATGTCGTATTGCTGTGCTTGAACTTGGCTAATAAATGCTTTGTCTTCTTAAAACTTTTTCAGCCTTTGCAGCAATGTGAGATTTGCCACTGTACAAGAGTGAGTTATAACACTACTTTCAACTATTAGCACTGTGTGAGCGTTAATATGAATGGGAACCTCACATGAAGCATGTTCTGAAAGACACAAATACAGCCATTGTCAACAATATACAGCCCCTATGATTCATTTCTGAGGCGTGTTTTGAGGCATGCTGAACCCTTGGAGATCCAGAATGAATTCAGTGTGCAAACAAAAGTTTGTCTCCCCTACTAGACATTTGGAACACGGAAGATCACGGCAAAGAAGCCGCATGGCACAGCACGAAAGCAAGTCAGATCATTTGAGCTATATATTTTATTTGACAAAGCCTGCACACGTAACTAACTTCAATATGCCCTGAAGCAGGTAGGCATTCACCACTCCTTTCACATTAAACAGCACTCACTACATGTGTGTTAAGTAGGTCTGCAGTACTGTTTGAAGCCAAAGCTTTCTTTTGTACTCTGAACTGAACACACACTTTACCTTCAACTCACATGTCAATAGAGGGGGGTAATAGAAGCGTTTATTGTCATTACAGGCATCAGGTGGAGTCAAAAGTAACCTCAGTGTAGAAAAAAATTTCTTTGTTACAGGCTTGAACTATACACATAAGTAATAGGCAGAGAATTTCTTCTCTTGCTTTGCTAGAACGTAGTTTGTTTTGAAACAGTATGTCAAACTACAAATTACAGGCTTGAACTATATACATAAGTAATAGGCAGAGAATTTCTTCTCTTGCTTTGCTAGAATGTAGTTTGTTTTAAAACAGTATGTCAAACTACAAAAGTGCCAACACCCAAAGGCATGCATAACACGAAAGCCACTTGCTACGATTAGTTTTTTTGGTAGCAAGGACAAGAAAGGAACAGGAACTCATGACAGAGTTAAGCCACGATGCAAGGATTCTTGTCTAAAGCATTGGTTGGTGCATGCAAGCTTGCTTCATGGCACACTACATGATACTGCATGAGTGAATACATACATTTACTGCAGGACCGCAGTTCCAGACCACGAGATTGAAATCACTAGAAGAATAAGAATGGAGCACAGTGCATTCGGCAGGCGCTCTCAGGTTATGAATGGCAACTTACCAATATGCCTCAAGAGGAAAGTGTGTAACAACTGTATCTTACTGATCCTCACATATGGGGCAGAAATGTGGAGGCTAACAAAAAGAGTCCAGCTGAAGTTGAGGTCAACGCAGTGAGCCGTGGAAAGGAAAATGATAGGTGTAACGCTAAGAGACAGGGAGAGAGCAGAATGGGTCAGGGAACACACACGAGCTCGTGACACCTCAGTTGAAACAAGCAGGACATGTAATGAGATAGCAGGATAACCGATGGTCATTAAAGGTAATGAATTGGATTCCGAGGAAAGGTAAGCATACCAGGGGGCAGCAGAAAGTTAGATGGGCGGATGAGATTAAAAAGTTTGCGGGGATAACATGGCTGCAGTTAACACAGGATCGAGTTAATTGGAGATATGGGAGAGGCCTTTGTCCTGCAGTGGGTGTAGTCAGGCTGATGATGATGATGATGTGATCCTGCTGCAGAACTGCACATACAGAGGCTACTCAAGCAATTGAAGAGCCTCAGTCACAGGAGCTCCTTCACACTCCTGTAAGTCCAGCTGGACCACCTCGACCTACACGACCTGCAAGTGCGGAAAGTGAAAGGTGAAGAAAAACTGGTCACTACTGCATTACAGAATGGTAAAACAGCAATGTTGTCTTCATCGTAGGTCACTGCAAAGGAGCGAATTGGAAGCTGGGCTAGATGCCGAGTTGGACGCTCAGTTGGACATTGAAAGGTATTTTCCTTATGATAGCCTGCTGCTATTCATGTAGTGTACTTATGAAATTTTGCTAAATTGAGTTGCTGTCTTCTTTCTAGCACTCCTAAGCCAGCAAAGGCTCATAAACTTGCGACCACCACAGGAAGGTAAAGTGAAAATGCTTTCAAACAGGATTAACTGTAATTTACACACAAAAATTATATTTCCAGCTCTTCAGAGGATATGCATCTGCAAGTAGCTTCGGCGTGCCTGCAACGATTATCTTCAATGAAGTCGGAACAGCAAACACAAGATCTGCCACACCATTATTGCATGGCACTCGCTGTCAAACTGCGAAGTTTGAGCAAAGTGCAGCAGCTTGATGCCATGCATGAGATCGACAATGTTATGTACCCAAAAATGAGGGAAGCATTACTCTTTGATAATTAAATCTTTTGCAGTTATTTTCTAAACAGAGCTGTGATATGATTCCTGAGTCTATGTTACCTAATATATTATATTCACCTGAGCACAATTAGGTGCCATGCATGACAATGAAAATAGGAGGCGAACTTGTGAAGCATGACAACTATTTGCAACTGTGAAGCGGTTCATCTGCGAATAAAAATGTGATATTTTACCTGCTGAATCTTATTTCCCCCTTATCATGGACACTTGCCATGGTACTTTGCCGTCGCTAATAAGGTACCGGCACAATCTGTCCCTTACGTCATACGCAAGCCTGTAACATAAATGTGGTGTAAACACACGTCAAATAGAGAAACACTGTTACTGAAGCAAGTGATGCAAGTTTTAACAACATGCAAGCACAGTTCTGAAAAAATTACTGAACACCGGCATGCAAAAGACCCGCATTCAGCTGCAAGCTCTTAGTACCTGGTTGAGTTGCTGCCAGAGTGGGGCAAGCCCCTCAATGCAGAATTTGCACCATCTTCTGCCCTCCAACTTCCATCAATAACATTTCCTTGCCAATCAGTGCTGTCAGCTGTACCGGGCGGGCAATATGAAAATTGAGAAGTATGTGACTCCTTCATCAGGAAATTATGCAAGGCAATACATGCCGATATTATTTTTCTGATGTTCTCCTCTTTTGCCTTGAAAGGGCGACGCAGAATGCGCCACCTCTGGGCCATAATGCCAAAGGCATTTTCAACAACCCTGCGAGCCCGGCTTAGACGGTAATTGAATATTCTTTTCTGGTGCATTTCTTCAAAAGCACTTGGGGCAGCGCTTTGACTGCCGGGCTGTGGTCCACTAGAACCACTGGCGGCAAACAGCGGATGAAGGCCTGTAATGTGAACCATGAGCAGAGAACAATTGAATACATTAAAAATTAACAAGCTGACAACAGCAATTCACTACAGAGTTCTGATGAAACACCAGCATGGACAGCATATATCAGTGACATGTCAGCCAATATGTCATAATATTGGGCCAAGTGATATTTTCTACTGCAATAGTACCTTCATGCAAGAAAGTTAGCTATGATTTTGGAATGAACAAGTTTATTATATAAGAAATGAGCCTTGAATATGTGGGACTAGCATATCGCAGGTCAATTTTAGCACTATATTCCGTCGGGAAGACATTCTTCTTGTTTCAGTGCCTTCAGCCCATTTTTCTGCTGCAATGGCTACTGTGCACCTCCAGCCAGGTTTGCGAGCCCTGGGTCACTGAGGCATCGGTATGACTGCTCGCCCAGGCTCATGATTACCACTGCTACTAATTTAGTACATTATACCACTAAGTGATAGCTGGTGCCAGGTTTTAAACGTTGCTCTCATGCACATTGCTGTCAAGCTGTGGAGAAAGCGGAGGAAAACACCTTTGGCTAGCTTTCTTGTGGTTAGAAATCGAACGAAATACAGGAAGTGGTGAATCCCACTTCACACTTTCTTCAACGCATGTCGGCCTAAATGTTTCATGATAGTGCTTGTCAAAAAAGAGCTCAAGCATAGCTTCAAAGATTGGTGCTTTCTGCTACTGCAACAAAGTACTCATGCAAACATATTGATGAAGCTTACTTTTCCTGGAGTACGGACGCATCATACACGTTTTCAGGGGAAAAGCCTCATCCCCAACAAAAAAATAAGGCATATTGCCTGCTGTTCCCAGTGGCGCATCACGTGGGAGACCTCTCTGGTTGCTTTGAATTGATTCGTGGAGGGTACTGCGGCCAAATACTCCGCCATCAGACTCGCTCCCGAAGTGTCCAACCTCGACATAAATGAACCTGAAAAATGAAACAACAGGCACAGAATGTTTATGTAACTTCAAATGAAGATGTGAAATGGTGCACTTTATATAAGTGCTTTCATAGGCACGCCAAGTCAATTCACACCACACTTATACTTGTGCATGAATTTCAATCATATCACGTTGGCAGGCAGCTAATGCATGATACAGTGTGTACAGCACTGCAACAATGCACAGAGCTATTTTCATGTGTTCATTATAAGCATCTATCGCACATAAGGAAGTTTGCACCTCTTTATCCTTACATGTGGGCGTGATGGGTGTTTATGCAAGGCAACATTGACAAAAATATAAATGAAGTAAGCTCTTCGTTTCAATGGACCTGTTGATGAACATGCAAAGAGCACAGTTTGCTACCAAGGAGTTGTACCTGTAGTAAGCATCACTGATAGCAAGCAGTGATTTGCTGAAGAAGTTCTTGTAATTTCTGTCGAGGCTGCCGGAATTAGCAGGGCATTCAATGGCAACATGCTTGCCATCAATTGCACCCAAACAATGTGGCAAGTTCCATCGCTCTTCAAAGTCGTGAGCAATCTGAAAAATGAGGTGAAAGAAATAATTGACTCTCATACGTAAAGCAATCAGGGAGCAAGCTGAGATGCTTGAAAATTAGGGATGTTAGATGGAAAGCGTAAAGAAGTTTCGGTGTGGTAGCCATGAATATGCCCAGTTATTTGATTACCTGCAACCACTCCTGAGGTGTTGTTGGGACCGGAACATATATCGGGCCAAGGATGTCCCAAATCGCTTGGCATGTCGAAGATATAATCCCACAAGTGGTGGAGCGGCCATTCAAAAAACAGAAGGACGACGACCGCATTGTATCTCCGGCAGCTAAGAACCTGAAGAAAGAATTATTTCATGCAAGCAATGAGATCATGTGCATGTACACAATGCAGCAGTCTTCGATGATAGTGTACGGACTAATGCATTTGTTGAAGAAAAGCTATTACCTCACAGTTTGAGCAAGTCGGTGCTCTGCCGGGATTGCTTTTCGAAACTTCGTGTCCCTCTTGCTGATTGCAGGTCCAACCAGCTCCAAGAGGGTGTCAAATACCCTTGGAGGCATCCTTAGGTAACTGAAAAATAAAGCAAAAGCAATAATTTGCCATATGCTGTAACAAAGGAATGAACAATAACTAGTTGTCAGAAAGGAAAGGTGCTGTAAATGGCAGACATTTTTGGTCACACCTGAAACGCGCAGGTGAGGGGGGGGGGTCGAATCGAGAAGGAAGTGAGAGAAAGAAGAGGGAAATGCCGTAAGGGAGGGCTCGGGAATAATTTCGACCACCTGGGAATCTTTGCCGTGCGCTTACATAGGACAGCACACGGGCGCATACTAAGTTTAGCCTCCCATCGAAACAAGGCCGCCCCGGCCGGGTTCCAACACGGGTGCTCCTACTCAGTAGTAGAGCGCCTTCAACACAGACACTGCGGCGTCTCTCCATTTATTGTATTGGGGTTGACGTCCCTACGCGATACCGTAATAGATGGATACCGATGAAATTAGTTTAGACCATCTGAGCATTTTTCGACTGCGCTATATCGGATTGCACACCTGCGTTTTTGTGGTTTGCCTTCACCGGATACGGCCTTCCCAGACGAGATCGAACCCGCGATTTTGCGATCAGCAGCCCAACACTACCGCGGCGAGTTAGAGTTTAGTCATTTATTTATTCACTGCTTCTTCTATTCACTCGATCACTTCTAAACTGAACATAACCTGGACACTAAAAGAAAATGCATAGTGTTGTCCAAACTTACTCTCGGTAGTATTCCACGTCGCGGGAACGAAGAAGTGGCAACAACTTGCTGGCGTGGCCGAGCTCATCGCGTTGTAGGATCGCAGGTCGCACCCACCAGCGTCGTCGTCTCTTCTTAGGCGCCTCCCGCACTCGCTGTTGTTGGCGCGCGGCCAACAGCGAGTTTGCGAGAAGTATCAGGAGAATCTCCTCCTCTTCAGAATTTGCCATTGCTGATCAAGGCTCGTACTACGAACACGAAAGCAGCGCGCGCGAAAGCCCAAAAGTTCTAGCCGCGGAGACCGGTGAGCAGCCGCGGAGACGGGTGAGCAGAGAGGCGCGCGCGCGCGAAAATAACAGGTTATTCGGGCTGTCGTCAGATGGCGCCAGCAAAGATATCGTGATACCTCGTTATTCTCGGGAGTTAACGAGAGTTCACTGTCAAGCGGCGACATGCTGGCCCGGACGGCCGGGAGGAGTGTGAACGACGAAGCGTTTCGGCGGCGGCGGATTCCGCTCGCTCTCGCCGCCGAATGACCAAGTGTGAACGAGCCATGAGACTGTGGATGACTCCACTGCTTAACTCCTCGGCGGAGCGGTTAGTACGGGCCGAGCAACACAGGCAGTTCTCGGCGGCGATCGAGAACGACGCCCGGGTGGACAACTGGCGGAATCTAGTGGACGTTTTGCACACTACGAAAGGCAGAACACGTGGCACCGCTGCGGCGCCGTGTCTTTCGAAAAGCCGACAAAAATCGCTTTTCTGGATACACATAGAAGTGTAAAGAGAAGGACCAATTGTGTCACGCAGGTCAAGTTGTAAAAGTACATTTATAGCAACTCGCGGAATATTATGCAAAATTATCTTTGACGAAAAAAAAAAGGCCGACGATACGGCACGCGGTTCGCTTTCTTCTCGCCTAATGTTCAAGAACAATATCCATGCTGGAGAGGAAATATTCCTGTAATTGCTGTAATATTCCGAGATAACTTTTCCCCAATGGCCCGACCCCTACTGACCTCTCGCATGCTTAAGACGCAATAGTCCATTTAGGAGAAATGTGCGACAGTATGTCTGATCGAACAGAACAAGCGAGAACTTTTACAGCAGAAAACCATGCTGAAGCCCATTTTGCCACGGAAATAGTAAACAAAAAAAAACATGGTTAAATGGGACCACCAACCCCAGCCGCACCTTCCAAGAATGACCTACATGCATCCCTGAGATGGAGACTGATATGATCACGAGTTATTTTCTTTTATAGAAGTTTCATGAACCGCAACATCCGGGATATAGAATAAATAACTGCTCTAATATTCCAAGAGATGACCGACTGTGAAAATGCAGCCTACATGTTTTTCACGCGGTTTTCTATGTTCGCGAAAACATCGAAACAATACAGCGCGCCGCTGGCATTTCCATCTGCCAACTCCTCTTCGGCTGGTACCATACCATCTTCGAAAAATGGTTGTTAACGTCTTACGTGCACTTAGAATGGGCACTGCAGAGAATGGGTTGAGCGACTATGCTCGACGCCGTATCTATAGGGTCATGCTTCCATCAACAGAACCTCTCTGAAGGCTTTCGCATATCGAGGGGCACAGACATCGTATAGGTCTCGCGTGCCTGTACGCCAAACTTACGCCTACGTACGTGTATAGCTTGAAGTAGTACGAGTTTTTACGGCGGTATCCACGGCAGCCATTACCGCATAGATTTCACCTTCCCAAGGTAATTTTTGCGCATTCAGCGCCAATAAGATTGACAAGTTCCATTGTTTTCAGTTTCCTTTTTTTTTTTTTGCGAAAAGGCTTATTTTCACTTCATCTGCTGTACATACTCTCGGTGGCCTTTTATCCCGGAATTTTACTGTGCAAAAGTGCTCTGTTCATTCATTCGGCAATGTCGCACAAAGTGACACGAGAACCCACAGATTGTACGATGTCGCTACACTATAAACACAAAGGAGTAAAAAGAGAGTAATTTGTCCTTCAACGTACCTCCTTTTATAGAAGCGAGTGCTCTGGACGACATCTTACTCTCTTTTTACACCCATATAGGCGTACTTGTGATTAGAGTGTACAGTCTAATTACATTTCGCGCACAAAACGGATGACAACGCCAACATCACCGCGTGCCGTGGTCTTTCAAAACGACTAGCAGTTAGTCGTACTGGAATGCAACCTCGTATCGCGTGCAGTTCTCGTACACGACAATAGTTTGTTACCGTGTACGACCAGCCGAGCAGATGCGCTGTCGCTTCCGAAAGCATTCGTCGCCGTGCAGCTGTAATTTCCGATGTCTTCGGGACGAAGGGTCGCGATCCTCAGCGCCGCGCTGCTCTTAAACACCGCCGACGTGGAGAGCCGTTCGGAAGGTCTCAGTTCCACGCCATCTTTGCGCCAGGTAATTCGGTAGGGCTCGGCGCCACCCTTTTTGACGACGCACAGGGCGATCACCTCCTCTCCCATCGCTAGATTCGAAGGGAACGAAAACTCGCCTACTTTGGGCACTCCTGGAAAGAGGAAACATAAACCCTCCTTATAACTGTATGCGGACATCAGGTACTGCGGGCGCCTTGGTCGACAGTGCGAAAACACACACACAAAAAAAAGAGTACAGAACGCTTACCATCAGTTGTTACCGCTTGCATGATGCAGTGAATAGCCAGAAAGTACAGGACGGAATTCATGAACCCCGGCATAGCCTCCGTGATTCGAGAGAAGCAAGTTCTTCAACCTCCTCAGTGGAGAGTTAAATGGAGACTGGTACAGGGACAGGCCCGTCTTCAGTGCCAGCACACTGCAGTCGAGTGCTGCATCGCCGACGGCAGCGTCAACAAAATGGAACTGAGTAAACTGATGCACCGTAGTTCCAGCCGACATATCCCGTCAAGTGTGGACACCTAGCGTCATCTGACGGGCACCTCGCGCACTAAACCGAGCGAGTTCGAAATGTGGCGCGAACTTGCCACCCACAGAAAGCGAAGTGGACGCCTTCTCACGGTGTCATGGTCGCTCCTCAGCTCATCAATTAAAACAGGCTTAAAAATTTCACCAGCGCTGCGACTAGGAACAAGAAACAGAGAAGGAAGACAAGGACAAGCGCTTGTCCTTGTCTTCCTTCTCTGTTTCTTGTTCCTAGTCGCAGCGCTTGTGAAATTTTAAAGATGTACCAACTAGCTCAAACCACCATTTTGCTCCAGTTTAAAACAGGCGTCGCGGTAGCACAGCGCGTAGCTTTAGTTCGCTACGAAAGCACCAGCGTCAGTTTTCTTCTTCTAGCCCATACAGACACCGCATGGAGTGTGCTTGACGTACCGTAAAGGCACGCTTCAATACATTGGCGCAAGTCAAATGAGTACATCCTTTCATGTTTCCTCGCTGGACGTTGTAGTATTGCACCTTTGGCATGAAAAATTTGATTCAACGCAGAACACTTCCGCAGTTCCCAATAGGAATAGAATTCCGAAACAAAGCACCCGGCGTCACCTGAAATAAGCAGTGGCAGTGTGAGGGCATCGCTGCCGAAGGCATTCCGCGCCGTGCAGGTGTAATTCCCGACATCTTCCACTCGAACGGAATCGATGGTGAGCATGGCATTGTTGGTCTTGATGTCAACTGAGACGCGACTCGTGCTGACGATTTCACGGTCACCCATGTGCCAGCTCAGTGAGAGCGGTTCCGAGGCATCTTTCTTCACTGCGCATGTCGCAACGGCGAATTCGCCGAGGGACAGATCGTTCGAGAATCCCGAGCTGTGAAGCTTGGGCTTGCCTGGAACACGAACATTTACTTATTCGCCACAGTGACCTGCGCGGCTTCACAACACTCCGTACTCTAACAGATTTCAAACATGCATTGTCTTTTATGGACTTCGTAAAAATTTCGGCGAACTGCAAGGACGGGGAATGCCAGATGAAACACATATTCGCATGCTGTAAGACCAAAATAGCTTTTGAGTGTGAGCATTTGAGTGATCAGCGTGGTGAAATACTTATGCAGGTAAGTTCCTTCAAATTTTATGGCGCAGCTGTGAAGCTCAATTCGAACTCGTACAGGAAGTACGCGGGAAAATTCTTAATTAAGTGGCTACGCTTTCCGAGTGGTGAAAATGTCACTAAATGGCCTAACTTCCGCTTTCTCATGTAACCAGTTAAAATTTAGAGCGAAAACTTACGACTACTACGTCATTAAGCTGCTTTCATCCTGAGTGACGATTCGAACTCTGTACTCAATGTTTAAGTATGTCAAGTCTCGGCAACTATGACATGAATTCGGAATGTTCAGCATGCCGTTCGCTGACAATTCCTCGCTCACCTTGAGCATGTGCACGTCCGCAGCAAAGAACTGTGGTGAAGATGAGAGATGCCAGCGAAGCCTTCATAATTGCAAAAGACAGCAGTGATTGAACGACTCTACAAATTAAAGGTCCGTTCGATTATCCTGCACTCCCTGCACCAGTTCTGTGAAGTTCCGCGGCGGTGCCGCAAGCGTGCAGCGCCAGTTCATGCAGTTCAGGTGCAGCTTGGCACTGGCTGCTTTCAAAACGAATGGTAGAGTGCAGGTCTGGTCGTCTGCTAGCCTAGGCGTCGCCACCAAATTGCAGCCAGTAGCGTGGCGCCCATATATCAACGGCCGCCAACGTCCCGAGCCGCATGAAGAATCTTCAAACAGTACATCGCAGCGAAGCATTGCCATGCATCAGCCTCGATGCAGCCTCGCGGCAGCTAAGCGAACCGCACGTCTGTTCTTTTACTGAACACTATCGACTGAGCTGTGCGCGCGCCGACTTACATGTTAAGCGATTGCTGCCACAACGTGCATCATGCTGCGTGCACGTCTTTACCTTTTAGTTAACATAACCGGCTTCGAATACTGTTATAACACTATTAGTCCAAAGGAAAGACGCCGGTACAGGTCCGTCAAGAGCAGGGTGGTCGAAAGATGCAAGGTACGTGCCAGCGAGGGCCACCGTTCCCACCTCCGTCGCCGCCTTCTCGGGTGGCCAGTCACGTTCCATAAGAGTCGGACCCGTGCGGGGCACCGTTCTCATCGATGAGTGGAATAATTTGAATATCTCCGCCGTTTATCGCAAAGCGCAAGCCATCGTCGCGCAAGCCGTCGTCTGCTTCCATGGCGGCTGCAGCTGCACCGTTTCGGCACCGACCACTGAGGGGGTGCACAGTTTTGCTGAACTAGACCTGCACAACGTCTGCACTTTTTTGAAACGAATGGCGTCGTGCAGACGGCGCCATTTTGCACCGCCTAAACGAATGGCGAAGTGCAGCACCGCGAGAACCAGTTCACGTAGTGCAGGTGAATCGAACGGACCTTAAGAATGGCCGCTATAGGAGATGCAAGCACGGCGGCGTGTCGTCGAGCACTGCAGAGTCACCGGACGCCTTGAGTGCAGAAATATGCCACACTGCCAACTACGGGCAAGTGGCGGCATCTATCGGCGGCTGCTGTAGTCTGTTGCAGACAAACCATTTTCAAGCGCGGCATTTTCGACAAGTCAGACTTCGCGCTCCCAGGAAGAATAGGAATATGGAATATGCGACTTGCCGTGTTAGTCCAGGAACGTAACTATAACGTCAGACCAGAGCACTAAGAGTTTCATGACCCGTCCTACACGCGGTTTTGCGGACGCTTCAAAACACGTACAAATAAACAGCGCGGACACTCACAAAACAGCGACGACAACACGGCGGGGGATGTAGCGATTTCCGGTTCATCAATCCCAGACGACTTATCCAACCTAAAGGTGGTCCGGGTTCTTCTGAGCTAGCAAGCAGAACTCAGGTGAAACAACATGCCACAAAAGGTCAACAACTATGACGTCGAGCTTCCTAAATATGAGGCCACGGGTTCGATTGCCGTCCGCGATTAGATGGAACCGAAATGGGAGAAAACGCCAGCTTGCTGAAATTTCAATGCGCATGGAAATAGCTCGCCGGCAGCCATCAAACAGGATCTCTCCTATAATGCACTAGTTGCATGTACTCGCAAAATAATATTATTATAGTTGTTCAAGTAGCAAATGCATCAATTACAAGCCAACACCGAGTGGGGGGGGAGTCGCACGCACACCGTTACCGTACCTTGCTCGGGTGCTGGCTTAGCTCGAGCGCCGCGCGCATGCGCAGTCATTCGGCAACGGTAATCCAAAGCGTTCCAGAAACGCGGTTACCATGAACGACCAGGGCTGCCGTGATGCTGTCGCTACCATGCGGGTTGTTCGCGGTGCAGGTGTAGTTGCCGACGTCTTCGGGTCGGAGGCTGGCGATGCGCATTGTCACGCTGCTCTTGGAGTGGCTGGACACTGTGACGCGGCCGCCGCTGCTCACTTCTTTGCCGTCCTTGAGCACCACGAAGCGGTACGGTCCTGCGCTACCCTTCTTGACCAGACACGTCTCGATGATTTCGTCACCAAGAGCGACGTCCGAAGGAAAGCCGAACTTCCCTACCTTGGGTGCTGTTTAGGATTGGGTAAAGAAATGGATTTGGCTTTTTCCAAGTAACTTTCTTCAGCATGGCCTCCTCATCATTATTTGCGCGATCATTTTCTTCCTAAATAACGTTCTATAAACAGTGAGATGCTACATGACAGAGGTCTATTCATAGAAGAAAAGAGGATATATAGAAGAAATGGGGCAGAAACACATAGAGGTTGCCAGAAAACTTGTCCATGCTTACCAACAGCGCCGACGGCGAAGACAGACGAAGCGAGAATGTAAGCCATCAGCAAGAACAGTTGCATATCGAATAAAGTCGACATTTCAAGATATCGTTCACCTGACGCAACACGGTCGAAGGAGACTAGTCAGAACGGTTCCCACCGACCGACTAAAGGACTACGACGGACGGAACTCAGTTCTGGCTCATCCGGAGGTAAACGCGCAAGGCACCGCAGTGGGACACGTGCTGCCCTCTGTTGACGCTTGGGCGAAGCACACCGGCGGATGAAAGGCGCGAACTTCGTCAGTGCGCGCAGGATTCTTTGAGGCATTCCTCAGTGACGCAGCGCACATGGAGTAGAACAACGAACGCCCGAGGGAATGCATGTTTTTTTTTGTTAATCAGAACATCCCATTGTCAAGCAGGGAGCGTTGCTTTAGGAACAAATTTGACACTTCCATGGCTTGCGTACACGACGTGAAAAATTGTAAGGGAGCGAAAAAGTTTCATTCTTGGTTTATCTCCTTTGGGAGGAACACTGATACATAAAACTGGGTGAAACGAATGAAATGCAAAACATCCGTGCTTAATGAATGCATCAGTACTGTCGCAATATATCATTCCCACTTTCATAAACTAAAAAAAAAAGCCTGAGGCCTACAGTTCGCCCCAGAGAAGTCGGAACTGCTCGTACTCAAGAACCCGAGACAGCCTCTAGCCCAAAACATCTCAATCCGCATCGATCGACAAGAAATCCCCAAGCCATCCGAAATCAAAATCCTGGGCCAGTATATACCACAAGGCCGGCAAAACACCACGACCGTCAAAAAGCTCGCAACTACTACGCAGCAGATAACCAGGATGCTCAGCCGCATTTGCAACGAGCACCACAGCATAAAAGAGAGGGACGCAATTCGTCTGGTGCAAGCTTTTGTCGTCTCACGAATAACGTACGGGACTACCTACATCTACCTCACCCCGTCAGAAAAAGCAAAACTAGTATCACTAATGCGGACGGCTTACAAAACGGCACTGGGTCTCCCAATGACAGCATCAACATTGCGCCTCATGTCTCTCGGCATCCACAACAAGCGCCAAGAAATCTGGGAGGCGCAAAGATTTTCGCAGATCGTCACACGTAATTCTTTCGAGAAAAGCCGCATGCGCGGAACTACAGAACCACGCGGCTTAGCCCTCAACCCGAACGCGCGACCGACGTCAAAGAAACGTTGCATTACCGTGGACCACGAGCAGCGCCGTGAAGCTGTCGCTGCCGTACGAGTTCCTCGCCACGCAGGTGTAGTTGCCCACGTCCTCTGGTCGCACACCCATGATGCGTAGCGCGACGCTGGTCTTGGACTGGCCGAACACTGACAGGCGGTCGCCGCTCTCCAGATCCTTCCCGTCTCTCTGCCACGTGAAGTGGTAGGGTCCATGCGTTCCCTTCTTGACGACGCATCCGACGAGGATTTCGTCGCCCAGTGCCACTTCCGGCGGAAACGTGAATTCGAAAACTTTCGGCGGTCCTGAAAGGTGGACCCGCGGAGAGGAAGTTACGTAACGCGCGCTACGTTTAGTGAAGACCATTGGAAGTGGGCTGAATGTCTAGGGGATTGCTTACCGGCGCTGTCTGCAGAGGCCAGACCGATGACGATAAGAACCAATACAGGCACCGCAGTCGGGTTTATCATGATGGCAATAACGATGACTGTGTAGGCTTGCTAGCTGGTATATGGGGCTTGGGACTGCCCAGATGAGCTTTAGTATATGCAAGGTACTTAGAAACAGAAGCCGAGTCTGTGTAGAACATAGACCTCGTCACAGCGACTGGCAGTACTGAGTGAAAAACGCCGAGAAACAGGGTATCGACGGCGAGAAAGGCAACCAACCGGACAAGTGCCGGCACCTAGTGGACGTTCCACGCACCATGGTGAACTGCCTACGCGGCGCATTTCAAACAGTGCGTAAAATCATAAGCTGAGCGAAAGCACCGCGCCGATTTGGATGCGTTCTTCAGCCTCGAGAATCGTCAACCTTTGCGTTCATGTTTCAACACATAAAAACGAAGGCAGGCCACATGTGTCAGTGAGACAACCGGCCAGCATTTTCGAATCCTGTTGCGTAGGGCCAAGCCGCTCACATGGGCCACCAGAAATGCAATAAAAATGCCAGAAATCAAAAACGTGTATCGCGTGAGGTTCGAGCGATTCCGCGAAATTAGAAACAAGAAGCCTGCAAAATGCTGAAATGGTACTAGAGCGTGGGAGACCGTGCTGGCTAGCTCTGACCCCAGAACGCAAGTTTTGGCGGTGGAGTGGGCTGACAAAGTCGTCGAGGGCTATGTACTCTCGACCACTTAACGCGACCTCTTGCCAAGCTCTTCCCGGCGAATAAAATGTTTTACAATCAAATGAAATGGTACTATTAGATACCATTACAGCGACACATAAATATAGCCGTCGCCGCCGCTTCCTTTGAATAATCACCTCAATCGTACTGCGCTCACGCTTGGAAAAGCAACACGAACCAGGCGCCATTGTACGGTGGTGTCCGCTAGAGTAATGATGTGAGAACCCTCATGGTGATGATGATGATGCTTGACTGCATCGTCGCACTGTCGCGTGTACGAACACACTGCAGTATTGATACACTCCAGTATCTTTAGCAGTGTATCGTAATGTGCAAAGCGCGGGAGAAAATTACTATGATGCATCTGCTCTTCTTTCATACCAAGTTATTGCAGGATAAACACAAATCAGCTGTGACGGCTTATTGCACGGTGACCAATTACTGGAGGCCCAGCGCCGTAGCTGCCTAGCAGATCGGCATGCTTTTACACCATGATATGAAATGGAGCCGAGTAAGGCGCAGAATAGGGCCGCAAAAGTGACAACTCCCTCTAGGCACCTTAAGTCTAAGGAGACAGTCGTTGCAAATGCTTTACAGAGCACAAAAACTTTCGTGATAGAGGCTTCGTTACCGTGTACTAGGAGCGCAGCCGAAGAGGTGTCACTGCCGAACGAGTTGGTTGCCGTGCAGCTGTAGTTTCCGACGTCTTCTGGACGAAGGCTCGCGATCCTCAGCGCAGCACTGCTCTTAAACAGTGACGACGTGGAGAGCCGTTCCGAAGGTCTTAGTTCCAAGCCGTCTTTGCGCCATGTAATGCGGTAAGGCTCTACGGTACCCTTCTTGACGACGCACATGGCAATCAATTCTTCCCCCATCGACGGAGTGGAAAGGAACGACAGCTCGCCGAGTTTTGGCGCGTCTGGAAAACGAATTTGGAGCAACCGAGAGTGAGCATATCGCGGTGAATTTATGTGACCGTGCGATAACGCTTACCAGCTGCTGTTGCCGCTTCGACTGCCGAGTAAAGAACCAGATAGAAGAGGAATGCATTCAGAGTGTAGGACATGGCTTCATCCGGGGCTCTTTCTCCTTCGATAGGGCGCTGACGGCAACAGACTCCAGCGCAGAGGGATCAACTACACTGACGGCTTCCCTAAACGCTCCTTCACGGAGTGAGAAACGCTGGGGGTAGCAGCTGTTGCGAGGAAACGACTTATATCGGCGTAACTGGACAAGTAGAGTCACCTGGTGGCCAGTTTGAGCACTAGTGCCGAAAGGGAACGAGCGAGTTCAAATCTGTGGCGCCAATGGCGTGCTACCCGTGACTGACGGCGAAACCGGTGCACCGGCAAAAACACCCGCAAGCCTTTCCTTAACAGTCGAGTGCTTCGCATAGTTAAGAACCGCAGCCAGGGTTAGTCGTACGTGTATCCTATTGATAATACATTCGCATATAGCATACCTGGCAATGCGATGTCTACGAAGGAACGCATAACAGTAAGCTTCGTGACCTCAGCAAAAAGCGCGAAAAGGAACGTGAAAACAATGTACTAAGGCGTATAAAAGGGTATCACTGTAGGCCGATATATTTTCCCACTTACGAGAGAAAAGCGGTGAGAAGCCTCTATGATGACAGCGACTTGAAGCACGTTTTACCTAGCGCAGCATTTTAAGCTGCACATACGCCTCTTTAAGAATCCTCTTGGAGGCACTTGGTTATTTTCGAAACAAAATTTTGCAAATGCTTCACTAGCAAAGAAAAGGCGCAGTAATTGTAGCGCCCTCCCTCGGTCGACACTGGAACCTCGCCGAGAGATAACGAAAGCGGAAGAAAAATGAAGGAGAGAGAAAGACTGCGTTGTAGTAAAGCCCCTCAAACTTCGTTGAGGGGCTTTACGTTGTAGTGGAGAGCTCCGGATTATTTTCGACATCGAACTGCATACAGGCGTTTTTAGATGTCGCCTCCGACGAGCGAAGCCGGGATACGATCCCGGGACCTCGCGCTCACCCGCCGAACACCACGAGCATTCACCGATCGCGGCGACGTATTTTGTAAAGAGAGAAAATAGTAGGTGGCGTTCAGAGCTTCACCTGAAACCAGCAACGGGACTGTCAGGGTGTCGCTACCGAGGGCGTTCGTAGCCGTGCAGGTGTAGTTCCCAATATCTTCCACTCGAACGGAATCGATCGTGAGCATGGCACTGCTGGCCTTGATGACAACAGAGATGCGTCCCGTGTTGACGATTTCCCGGCCTCCCTCCTTACGCCAGCTCAGTGAGAGCGGCGTCGAGGCGCCTTTCTTCACGGCGCACGTGGCAGCAGCGTCTTCGCCGAGGCTCAGCTCGCTTGAGAATCCTGAGCTGTGCAACCTCGGCGGGCCTAGAACGTGAACAGTCTGCTTATTCAGCGCTGTACTGAGCCACACATCCTTAACACCCATGCACTCTCAGAGCCTTGTAGTGCCTCGTATCTACGCAGTTTTAAAAAATTTGTTCGGGTTGAAGACGGATGTCAAGGGCAGCACGCTTCTCTGGCAACACTGATTTTGAAGTGAATGGATAGGTAATCAGGGGTCATAGTTTGATGCCTCTACACGTGTATTTTCAACTTTGGATGAACTTCTAAGCGTGACTGTGAGGCAGGTTGAATTTTATCTTGAACCGATGGTGGTGCAACTAGGTATACATAAAAAATTCGATTGAGTCGTTAGAATCAGACATCGCTACGTCAGTGTGCTATTTGTGACAATTTAAGGACCAGCATGGGGTGTTCCGGGTACACTTCGTCACAACTAGCGCTAAAACAATTCGAAAGATTTGCTCGAAAGGGTGCTCACCTTCCGCCCGCATTAGTCCGCAGCACAGAATTGCGAAGGACGTAAGTGACACTAGTAAGCATCTCATCGTTGAAGCACTGGCAGATGCGATCACTGAAATGCGTAAACTTGAAGCAAAACGCCGCCTAGACGAATACTGAAGTGAGAGCGGACGTACTTGGACCCGACAAACGCGAGGAGAAATCGCAGCCGCGAACTACGGACAACTAGCGGCACCTCACGGAAGTCTCCGTAACTCATGACCCCACACGGCCAGTTTCATCTGGCGAACAGTTTAAAGACTCATGATCGTGGGATGGTGGAAGTCGATGTTTCCTCGTTAGGATCTCGAACTTCTCCTGCGAATAAGATTATGTTGATCCATTTAGGTGAATTGGAAACTTAAGTACTGTCAAAGTACTACTTGAGTTAACATATTAAAAATACCTAAAGAGAGACCGGCAAATCTTGGCCAACGATCCGCACGAGTAGAGTAGCGATACGCTATTTTGATAGTTTCAGAATATCACTTATACGAGGTTACATCCAGATTTCTGGAAGAACACATTGTGTTGGCATCTCGGTCTTATGCAGATTTAGCTATGGACGCTGCCGAGAATATTCGCAACATATTTGTGCGCACCTGTGAAAGAAAATAGCAACTAGTACTCTCCATTACTTCCGTTAGGTGGCGGGCAGTCCAAGAAACAAAAGATTGCCCCGCTCGAATCCCCCTACTAAGGTTTCGCGGTATGAACTGCTAACAGCAAAGCGAGGTCGACGACGCAAAATGTATCGCAAAAGCAACGGCAGAAATGCTCTGCACACGACTTTGTTCCACTGACAGAAGCGCGCCACGCAGCCGAAAACTGAGGAAAGAAATCACGTCGCGAACGTATCGTTTGTATCTCGTCTCTTCGGCAGAGCCAGTTTTGACGAGGCGTAACCACTTGTGTCATGCGCATAAAAAAGAAAATATGGTAGAACATAGCCACCCGATTTGACCATTCCCTTAAAAATCGCCTATAAAAAGCCGCCAGCAGCAAGAATTCGACTGTACACTTAAGAATAACACTGTAGTCCTGGCTCATGTCTACAGGATCGTTCTATCACTCTCATGCGGACGCATAAGCGGTTTCGCGTTTACTTATAAGCACGCATACGTACAAGACCGCTTATGCGCGCCGCCATATCCTATGGTTAGTGCTGTACTTACCATGCACTGAACAATCTGAAGCCAATGCCGCTTTTTAGCGTAAACTTGGTTCACATAAGCTAATCCGAAGTAAGCAGAAATGCGAATAAAAAAAAATAAATTAGCGTTATTACGATATTTGTTTTGTTTATATTTTCCTTTTTCCTCTGTACTAAATTATCATTGCGCATATGCATATTCTTCAGTTACTTTCATTTACTAGTTTTTCTACCGTTCTACTCTCTAAGGGCTTGAAGGGTACATAAATGATGATGATCTGTAGTCAGGTAGGCACGTATATATAGTTATAATCAAAATTACACCGCAGAACGTCTGCTGATCTCCTTTCGCGCGATTCTTCGTGCCGAACTAAGCTCACAACCCGTATCAACATGAAGCAGGATATTGCCACTTCCCCTCTAACTTCACGAGACGTTTCGGTTTTTCGGGAGTCAGAAGAGAACCAACACACTTGTAGGGCGCGCTGTCAAGCGCATGCCGGGAACGAAAGCGCGGTTACCGTTGACGACCAGCGCCGCAGTGACGCTGTCGCTGCCAAAGTCGTTGGTCACGGTGCAGGTGTAGTTGCCGACGTCTTCGGGTCGGAGGCTGGCGATGCGCAGAGTAGCGCTGCTCTTGGAGTGGCTCGACACTGTGACGCGGTCGCCGCTACGGATCTCCTGTCCGTCTTTGAACAGCGCGATGCGGTACGGTCCTGCGCTGCCTTTCTTGACGACGCAGTTTTCCATGACTTCGTCGCCCAGCGCTACGTCCGGAGGAAAGGCGAACTTCCCTACCTTGGGCACTGTTTATGAGGGGCGGGAAGCGGGGTTCAGTTAGCCAGTCATGACTTGTTCCCCTTATTATGCACATTCAGTTGGAAAATCCAAAGAATAGGAGACTGGTTCTTGGAAGATTACGCCGATTTCACGCTCCCTGAACAGGCCAGTAATCAAACTGCTTGTCAATTATATCGATTATACGACTAACTTCCTGTTGATTTGCGCCTCTTGGCTGTATATGTTCTCAGAATCTCTTGACAGGCTTAAGTCTGCACCCAGAAAGTGACCCAGCTGCACCAAGCTTTACAGCGTGATATTCATTCATTTTTCGCAGTGCTTACTAAGTTTAGGTATCTGCAGTAAACGCATACGAAAGATACAGCGTAGAGAGCAGGAAAAGTCTAAGCTTACCAACGTCGCCGGCAGCAAGGACCTTAGAGACGCACAGAAGGAAAAAGAGGAACACGATGCAATCAAGCGTCTTCATGTTACTTTTCAACAATGAGATTTTGTCTGCTGAAAAGTTAAACAGCTAGAGTGTTAGGACCGGCTGAGGAGCTTAAGACGAAGCCTTCGCAGAGTGGTCGCCGCGCTCTAACTGGAGTGGTACGTAGCTTCGGGTTCGTTTAACAGCAGAAACGTGGCTTCTTTGTGGGACACGTGGCGCCAGCTGGTGGAAGGTTCGGGAACTAAATGCGGACCGCTGAAGCAAAAGCGCGAAATTCGTATGTTCGGTCGAAGTGGATCCGCACAACAGGTTGGGCTGAAAACAATGATCAGTTTGAAAAAAACGTACGCTTTAACCAGCTGACGATATTTGGCACCTGGAGGGGCCTTTCAGTGTTCTGGCCACTTAAATTCGAAGGATTAAACCCGAAATGTTAATCCCCGCCTTTGTATCCACACGACGATCACAGCGGTGAGATCCTTGACACCATGGTTGACAGCGGCTTATAGTAATCAGAATTTGCCTCGGGCAGCGCGCGAACATAGAATTCAACCGTACAATACATCATCGTAAGCTTAATTCAACGTATTCTTAGTATTACATTACTCCAGACGTACAAGGTTATGTGAAGGCCTAAGACTGTGGAGCTTACTTTTGGGCCCTAACAGATGGCCGAAAAGTAAGCTTCTGTTAGGCTCCGTGAAAAGCATTCCATTCTGTTCTTTTCAGGTACACTCAGTTCATCGCAGTTACCAACTGCGCGAACGATGGATGTTGCGGCGTTGCTCCCGTCGAAATATTTTTTTCGCGAATCGCATTTAGACAGGACTTTCGGTATGAGGACACTTGTGATCGGCGACTTCGCGTCGTATGTGAACATAAAACCCCCATTGCCGTGGCTGCCTTTGCTTGCTATCCCTTACATAAACTTCTTTAGACAGTCTATGAGCTGCCCATAGACTTCTGTCGATAAACTCTGCAGACTTTCTATAGAGAAATCCTATAAACTAGTCTATAGGCAATATAAATCGTATAGACTATAAGACTGTGTAGATTTAGCGCCATACTCTTACTTTTGTCTGTAGATTATGAATAGACGAAAGAAAACGTCTATAGGAAGGCAGTAGAGCCTATAAGAAATCTGTAGAAAGTCTACAGACTGTTTCTTTAAAGGGACACTGAGGAGAGCTCTATTAATGTTTTTTTTTATAGCAAAATCCGATAGTTCGGCATTTCATGGCTTTGTTGCCACTTGGCCGGCAGCGAAAGATGCATTTATATCTAAGAAATTTGGATTCGAAGTTGAAAAAGTTTTTCCCACCGCTCTGATTCAAACTTGGGATTCTCCTATGACGACACAGGACTAAGTGACGTGAAACATGACGTGCACATGACGTAACGTAGACTCCGTGATTTCTAGCGGCCATCAGCGCGGCCCAGCAGCAGCTGAAAAGAAAGCTAGCGCCGGCCGAACGTTGAAGGCATCTATCGGCTATTGCGGCCGTCGCTTCGTTTACGTTTGCACCGGCGTTTTGCCAGCGTTACAATGGATCCCGTTCTCGAAGTCGTCAACGAAGTTTTCGCAAATAGACACCTTTAGCATACCGTGTACCTTATTACCGTTAGCGGAATACCGGGAGCCCCCATACCGCTGTGAGCAGGCGCTGATTGGTCCCGGCGCTGCAGGAGCGCGCGTAGCTGTCGGGTACGTGGCGCCATCTGGCGACGTCAAGGAGATTTGCGCATGCATTTGCTGCGCCTCAGTGATTCGTGGCTTCTCGTGTCCTAGTGTTGCTAAAACTATTGATTCTAGCAACACTGTTTTGTCCTATGACGTCATGAAGCTTGTACTTGCGAGTTTGGCCTGTGGCGGCGATACCTGTATTTTGGTTTTGCACTTTTTTTGTTGTCAGTATGAATGGCGTTTTTGTAATCAGGAGCTGGTATTCTGTCGATGCAAGTCAACTTCAATTTCTCCTCAGTGTCCCTTTAAGGAGTGCCCTTATCGTTGCAGGATGAAGCACTGCCTCGCTTGGCCGAATCAACAACCACCGCATTTTCTGCCAGCACCATGTCTGATGGAAAAGACGCCCGTTCAAACTTCCAGGACTTTTGGTAAGCTCTTCGTATTCGTTCAGCGTGCGTGCGTGTCCGAAAGGCTGCGAACAAGCGCTGAAGCCTGGGTCCGGGTAGTGTTTCTTGGCGCGTCCGTCTCTGCCGTGCGCCCAGGCTGATGCATCGACGCCCTTGGAAGAACACTTTACATGCCCGTCGCAGAAAGCATCCGAAGTGCTCTTCCCCAGTCCTAGAGTGAAGCGATGAAGTCTTCGTGTGTGTTACGACCAAGCCAGAGTGCTTGAACGAAGCCACGCGTGCCGCCACAGTACGCGAGTTTCACGGTCACAAAGAGCTGGCTACTCCGTCTGTGTAGAAATAAGCCGATATTAATAATTGTTTCGCGGAAAATAAAAAGTGAAAATGAATAACAATGCTGAGTACGCCTCATTGGAACACGCAGCGCACACAAAGTACAGCCTAGTACAGCCTAGTGCACCATCAAGGGGAACACTTGGTTGTCAGTTATGAAGAAGGGCTACGAGGCTTATTCTTCCGTATGAATTTGACTTGGAAAATCCTACGCGGCGCCCTGCTTTTCACTCCGCAGTCTCGGAGTATAGTCGTCGATTGCACACTAACGGGGTACATCTTTTAATAAGGATCCGGGCTTCCTGCAGTATCTACCGCAGAACATGGACTGTAATCCAGAGCATGGAGACAACGCGAGCATGCTAGATGTGGTGCAGAAAACTAAGGTCGATTTGATCACTGTGTGCACCCATAGTCTAGTTTCTTTTCCCGTGAACATGTTTTCAGCTTCAACAAACTGTATTGTTCTCAAAGCAAAATAAAGGGCGAAACGTGCTTTCCATGTTAAACAGCTCTACATCAGGAACTGGATCGTGTTTTCACATGTCGAAAAATCAGGTGTTCTGATGATGACCGCATCATTCAAAAGGCGAGGTGAGCGAAAATCAACGTAAGGCGGAGTAATCGCACATGCTTAGGGAAAGTTTTTTGGTATATAGCAAGTAATCGGCCATTTGACAACGAAATGTGCAAAGTTAACTAAGACCACGGACCGAGATGCGTGAAACGCAGAGAGTTGCAAAGAAAACAGGCCGACAGCTCACACCGACACTCAGCTATCAGTGGTGACTGCACGCTTCAAAGGCGCTTTCACCTGTCGCTAGAAGAGGCAGAGTCAGGGCGTCCGTCCCAAAACGATTCGTCGCGGTACAGGTGTAGTTTCCGATGTCCTCGACTCGAACAGTGTCGATGCTCAGCAGTGCCTTGCTCGCCTTGATGACAACGGTGACGCGATCGGCGTTCTGCACTTCTTTTCCGTCCTTCAGCCACGCCATCGTGAACGGTCCTGGAGAGCCCTTCGTTACGAGGCAAACCGCAACGGTGTCGTCGCCCAATGAGATTCCGCTGGGAAAGCCGGAGCTTTGCAGTTTCGGAGGAGCTGAAACATTTGTAGGGAATAGCTCTTTTTTTTTTAACTGCTTGAAGGCGCGTTTAGTAACTTCTAGGAATGCCTGAATGCAGTCGTACGTGGGCGCGATTGGTTTGTTGCATAGGCCTTTGCCTTTAATGGGCAATTAATTGTAAAGAAAATAGTTCTACGTTACTTGTTCTACGACTTCTCACTTCTGTCAAAAAATCACGCGGTGTGAGGGCGTTATAGAAACAGACATCGGCGAGTGCTGTGCGATTCATGATCGATAACTCTGCCATTCTATGTAAGGACTAACATCATGTCTGGCGCCGCATCACTCTGTCTAGTATGCAATCATTATATGCACAGTGCTCACTAAATGCTGTGCGCTTGGTGCCTAATATTTCGACCCATTTCTGCACAACTCCGGAGCCTGAAAGAGCAGTAACGTACTTTTCCGAAGAATAACAGCCTCGAACGCTCACCTTGCAGTTGAGCATCTGCACCAAGCAGTGCAGTCGCTGACACCAGAAACATGGAAAGCAGCTTCATATCTGTACAGAAATTCTCCGAGCCGCAACGATTATGTGCCGCGCAGGCGATTTGAGAAACGAGAGTCATCTGTCCCGTCAGTGAGTGCGCCGCGAAAACAGGCGCGCGTTCCGGAGTTGATATATGCCGTGGAAAGCGAGGAGCTAGCGACACCTTGTGGAGATTTGGAAAACTACGAATGAGCGCGAGCGTTTCGAATACCGCGTATCTCGAAACCTTGATCAGAGAACGCGTGCACTGCGACAGGTCACCGGCACGTCAGCGCAAACGGCGGAAGCGATATCTACCTGTTCTATCACAGTCTGTAAAAAATAAACGGCTATTAATTTTCATGGTACGCTCACCATGCGCCGACAAATCTGGCGAAGTGAACGGAAATTAACAAGAATTCATAAGAACGTATTTCGGAAATGCGGGAGGGCATGGATATCGGACAAGAGTTTTCAGATTTTAGGAACACAGATGTATTTGGAAATATTACCAAAATAACCATTGCCGATCCCCCCCCCCCACCCACACACAGACAAAAAAAATCAGTGACCATACCAGAAACAACACAATGCTTCCCGCGAGTCATTGTAAAGGTAACGATTTCAGTTCTCTCACCGACCCTGCTTTAGTACTGCGTTGAATTCCCGATTTCTGGTGGCCAACAACTGCTTTTCTGTATCCGTTGGGAATGGGGCGTTCAAGACTAGCCACAAGGAAATCCATTGAAATAGTCCAAGGAACGCTTTCAACGCAGCGCATCGTAATAGCTCATACATTCACGCTACGCTCACTAGGCGATCTCCGCGGAGCGCTTCATTTATATGACGAAAAAAGTAGCCAAAGTCAGCTGTAATAGGGGAGTCACGTGAGTCTCGCGAACCATGGCAATGGGGTATCATTCAATGTGCTAGGCAGTAGTAGCATTGCAGTGGCCATAGTCTCGCGAAACTGGTCTCGAAACTAACGCGCTGCATGCAGCTCGGCAACGGAGGCCATGAACTCAGTGACCGGTTACCGTGAACGATGAGCTGCGCTGTGGCACTGTCGGTTCCGAAATCGTTGCGAGCCGTGCACGTGTAGTTGCCGACGTCCTCGGCACGCAGACTGGAGATATAGAGAGTGGCGCTGCTTTTGGAATGCATCGACACGCTGACGCGACCTCCAGGTACGGTCTTGAGTAGCTCGCCGTCTTTATGCCACCAGACCTGGTACGGTCCCGTGCTGCCCTTCTTCACCACGCAGGGCAAGATCACTTCATCCCCCAGCGTGACGTCAGAAGGAAAGGAGAGCTCTCCAATCTTCGGCGGAGCTGGCGCATAAAAAGAAGCAGGCAAAGTGCGCTGGTAAGAAACTTAGTCACATGGTGTGACCCTGCTTTCAGAAAAGGGCAGGAAGTCTTGCGTTGCTTACCGGCTGTGCTTGCCCAAGCTGTCTTCTGTGAGAATAGAAGGACCAGGCCAACGAAGGCGATGTAGTTCGCCATTCCTACCAGCCGAGGTTTTAAGGTTTGGCAGGTCCGCACGTAAATGCTGCTAGCCGTAAACTCCGCCGGTTCTACTGCACGTCTTGTGCCCGTTGGAACGATCTGTGCTCTCACGGAGATCGCAAACAAAATGACGCTGGGCGAACGGGAAACGGAACGTCAGAGCTATCGGGAGGAAAGTATGCGCAGGGATAGACAACTAGCGCCGCCTGTCGCAGGCTGCGCGTAACAACGCAGCATCAAAGGTTTAAAAGTTGGCGCGGGTGCGTCGGGACCAGCGAAACAGTTATTGCGGATCAGCAGTTCGCGAAAAACGTTCTCTTGCATACTGTAGAGAGCCCCGAACGCGTAAGAACAGCGTTTCTGACATGTTACGCCTGTCTTTCCAAAGCAAGACAATATCCGCAGCAGTAAGTTCGCGACAGTTGTACGGAAGAAGTTCCGCTACGGTACACTGAGTTTGCGTTTATGTGGTATCGAGATTTGTAAGAGCAAAATATGCATCATCTTACTGGACACCCGTCCGTGACTCGAAAACAGACAAAATCAACGTGAGAGATGAAGCAGCTGTCAAAGACGAGTGAAACCAGTTCGTTGAGGCCGAACGCAAAAGCACACCGTGTCGCTAGCGTCCTAAGGACAGTACTGTACTGGGCCTTATTACGAAAGCTCGAAGCCAGGCTGTTATGTCGCCTAATTAAGTTACAATTTGCTCGCTGAAAAATGTGTTTAGGTCATTGTTACTTTCGGCAACAGTAGTCATTGCTCCATTTACTATAGGCCGAGCAATTTACCATTCAGAGTGGCGCAGAGAAGACACGTAAACACAATACTCAACGCGACTGTGACTAAATTCCTAGCCTAAATCGTAGGCTGGCGTTTAGTCCATCGTCACGCCTTGTTTTCATGAGAAAAATTGCTAGCCGGCCATAACAGATGCTGTGAATTTCAACGCCACCTGGTAGCTCAACCCCGCCCTAGTGCGATGGTACTAATGAATGAGGCTGCTAAGCGGGTACGCCTTGCTCTGAAATTTACATCTGTTCTCCTTATTTTTCATACAGCGTCTCTATAGCATTGTGATGAACTGGAGGCGGCATTGAGCAGAGGAGTTCAGCATCCGATCTACGATAAACCGCGCCAGAGCCGGCCCCTGCTTCGCAACGTAGTTGTGGTGGTTGCATAGTTAGAACCGGTTTACTCTGCAGCACTGCGGCCACGGCTTCGGTAAACGTGGCGATCGCCGTCGAGAGCGAAAGATTTAGGGAAATAGCAAAGGCCAAATATCATAAACTTAGTTTGACTGTCACAGTTGCGCGTGTAGCTTTTTTCTTTTTCCCCAACGAGATCGCTTCTAGGACACCGTAAGTCCCGGACCCATTTATGTCAACCGACACTGAAAGACATGCCCACTGAGAGACATCCCATAGTGCTTTCGTTACCGTTAACTACGAGCGGCGCCGTGAAGCTGTCGCTCCCGAACGAGTTCCTTGCCACGCATGTGTAGTTGCCGACGTGCTCGGGCAGGATGCCTGCTATCTGTAACATGGCACTGCTTTTGGGCTGGCCGGACAGAGACACATGGTCACTCGCTTCGATGTCCTGGCCATCTTTCCTGCCAGGCAATCGTGTACGGTTCCGACGTTCATTTCTTGCCGACCCAGACGACGACGATTTCGTCGCCGAGCGCCACTTCCGGCGGAAAGGTGAATTCGAAAACCTCCGGTGGTCGTTCGGTGGCGAGAGAACTCATTCGCTGAAATGCAGTTTCGAAAAAGGAGCAAACCCGTCACCAGAAGGCAGCTTACCAAAGCCCACGGCAGATGTAACTGATATTAAGGCGGAAGCCTTTAATGCCTCATCGTTGTAAGCAGGAGCTGTCGACAAGAAATGTCACGCTTTTCAGTTGGTCGAAACGGTTGTAACGTCACAGTGCGCGAATTTCAAACGGGGCCAATTGTACTTTGGCTACTAACCATGCAACCAATTAAAGGGATCGTATAGTGATGCTCCAAGTTTGAGTTTAGTTAATTGCTTACTTCACCAATTAGTTCAATTAACCTTTCTAGTCAGACCAGATAAACAAATAAAACCGAGTAAGAAATTGGCCGAGCTAGGGAATCGAACCCCGGTCTCCGGAGTGCGAGTCGAGCACGCTACCACTCGGCTATAGTGCCTAGAAATTACTCGGCCATGCCAGCTCGATGGTTTGGAATGAACAAAGGTGCGTCTAGTGAATACGGTGTCTTCGTTCACTCCCATCTTCCTCCCTTCCCGTTACGGCGAGGTTCAGGAGTGCACCGAGATATGCGAGACAGATACATTTCCTTTCCTCAAAAACCAATTTACTGACGAGCAAGGCGTATTTGTCCGCGTTTCAGATTGGTCCAAATTGTCGTGATGTCACCACGCGCGAATTTTGACGGGTGTCCACCGAAATATGTGAGACAGTTACTGCGCAACTTTCTTTCGTCAAATACAATTTTCGACTAGTGTCTACTGAGATATGCGAGAAAGTTAATGCGTAATTTCCTTTCCTCAAATACAATTTTCATTTTCTTCACTACGGCCCCTCTTTCTTCTTTCACTCCACTTCCTTCCTGTGCAGTGCGGCTCAGGTGTCACCGAGACGACAGAGAATTACTGCGCCATTTACTTTCCTTAAAAAGCGTTGCGTTCAAGGGGCAAGACGTCGCGCCTAACGGGTGGTGGCGTTCAATGGACTCAGTGGCAGCGCTACAACACGCTGTCGCGTTCCACTCCTAAAGGCGAAGCTTAAGCGTCATTAATTGGCAGTTAATTAATGCACCAACAAAATGTGAAGTGAACAATCGCGTAGCAGAACGCAGCACTCAGGCTTTCGCCTTTCAGCACTTTAGCCGCTAAAGTTCCTCGTAATTTTCGTCCCCTCGCTTCGCTAACTATAATCCGGCTTTTTCACAAGGCCGCTGTGCTGAAGCGCGCCCCTTCTCCTCCAGCTCCACCAGTTTAGAATGAAACCGCCAACTCCAACTGCACAGGCGCAGTTCATGTTAGTGACAGGCGGAAGCGACAGATGGCGGCAGCTGTCAGACACGCACTTGCCACTTCGGAGGCGCAGCTGGCTCCTCGTCGTGGAACCATATCGCGCCTGCGTCTCCCACCTGCGTTTGTTTTCAGCCACTAGTAGACAAATTTTCGCCACTCCCCAGGAAACGCCACACCTTGTGAAAAAGGCGGATCTCCCTACTGAACTGCAAGAAAACAAGATGTCACACCGCCTCTCACGAAGAGACTACCGCAAAGCCCTTCCTGCGAGTGAAAACTTATTCGAAAGATGGGCTGCGCCGCCTCAAAGCGCAAGCTGGACTACTAGCACCACCTATTGGACGTTTCACACATTGCATCAAGGCAGGGGACGTGGAAAACCGCGAACATCGAGCATGACGAAACGTTTTGTAGCATCTAGTGACACAATGAGATGGCAAGCATGAAAGGTTTAATGCTTTGGCGTTTCTCTAGAGCCGTTCAGTGCATGTAGCAACACATAAACCGACATTCGATAATTCGAATTAGGAAGGAGTCGAAAGTTTGGTCGAATTTGAGGAAACCGAAATAAGGCGAGTCCTAATATATTTGATGCTGATAGGACCAACGCATTAGTCCGAATAAACTATCACCTCGAGTTAAGCATGTTGTAACCAACGAGAATCTTCGAACCGTCATCGTATTAGAAAATTTTTAAGTGACTTTCGCGTTTGTGAAACCACTCGTGAAGCTCGAGTGTGAATGCACGCATTCAGCTCTACGTTAGAAGGCTATAGCGGAATCGACAGCGGATGAGTAAGTTCTAGATGGGGGCGCAGTCAGAGGGGTTATGACTGCATGCTTCGTCTTCCCACGCTATATAACGCGTCATGCATGCATAAGGAATGAAAGAACTTAGTAAAGCACAGCCAACGGCATGGTCACGTCCGCCGCCTGGATTTTACGTCTCACAAGTTCATCGTCGTGAGCACAGAATCTCACCAGTCACAAACAAAAACATTCTTAAAGGTAATGTGCAGTCGGCGAAATGTGAACGGGCTAAAAGTGTCCGACAGGAAACGCGGCGTTACCGTGCACGGTGAGGGGCGCCGTGACGCTGTCGCTGCCGACCGCGTTCCTGGCCGTGCAGGTGTAGTTGCCCACGTCGTCGGGACGGAGAGCCGCTATCCTCAGCGCCTTACTGCTCGTGGACAGCGCGGACATAGACAGTCGCTCCGAAGACGCAAGTTCCGCTCCGTCCTTGCGCCAAACGATGTGGTACGGCCCAGTGCTGCCTTTCTTGACCACGCAGAGCGCTATCACCTCGTCCCCCATCGCCAGGTTCGGCGGGAAAGAAAAGTCGGCGACCTTTGGTGGCTCTGGAAAATGCGGAACAGATCCTTCCTTCGTTGGGGCGACGGTGGTTTTGTCGGCCAACGCTGAAACGCTTACCGGCTACTGCTGCTGTTGATGCCTTCCGTGCCAAGGAATGGAAGATCAGGCAGACAAAAAGGCAGTCCGCTCTTCTCAGCATGACGTCTTTTCGACGTTTCTGTCCTCCGGCTAGTTTTATGTCAGGTCTGCCTATGTCCCCTTCCGAAGCGTCGAGAGGGAAGAGCGTTGTCCTATTCGCCGATGGCAGTTCCACATACTGAAGCAGCGAGGAATGGAGAGGGTACGAGGCGATCTCCTTGATAGCGGTCGTGTGGCGGCACCTGGTGTGAGCATTGCGCACTAACAGAACGGCTTGAATGCATGGCGGGAACTTCAGCTGCGGCCTCACATACCTTGGAACGGATGCGACGTTGCTGCTTGCTCGAAGTTCCATGCACTTCTTTGATGTAAGTCAACGACTCTTTCCGATAGCTTGTCATACTGCGTGAGCATCTGCCGTGATGTTTTCAATGCATCGAATATTACAAAAATGCATCTTCGTTGGGGTAGCCAGAAAGGAAAACATCACACGATAATCACATATTGCTGCTGACCATCGTCCTTCAACACATAGTTTCGAACCCATCTTCTTCATCTGAATGGAGTTTTTTTCTGAGATTACGGGTCTTTTGTCCTCTTTAAAATCACTTTACGTCCTCAGTAGTTCTTTCCTTTTGACTTTGTTGCGTTGTTGCGTCTTTTATGCTTTTTCTCTACAATGTTGTACCGGTGGATAGAAAGGGTAAGATCTCGGTTAGTTTGTTTTACATGTCTGTGGACGAATTTGACATGTCTGTGGACGAAAGAAAGCTCTCACCTTTAATTACCTGCTATTGATCACGCCAAGAGTCAGTATTTATACCTCGTGATGTCCGCGCGCATGCTTAAAAGAGCAACCGCAGCAAGTATTGTCATATATGCTTGGAAGTGACTGTACGAGAGATACAATTACTTTTACAACAAATACCAGAACTTCTCCGAACATATTGTACGCATACCAAGACCATGGCCAATTTCCGCGCCCAAAAAGCAACACGTCCCTATTGAACTGGTTGTGTGGGCACTGAACGGAAGCGGGGGTGGCGGCTATGGGTAGAGAAGCACTCTAGAAGGATGACACGCTGGGGCATATGCGCCAGAGAACATCGCCTTGCGCTTGAGGATTCAGACTTGTTGTCCAACTCGGGAAGGGATATCTACGATATACAATACCTGTGTATCGTCTGACCGAGAATATCAAGGAAGAGCGAAAAACCGCTGCATCCTTTGCGTTTTATCCCGCTGAAACCTTGCACTTACGACGTATACGCGTACGTACCAAGTTGCACCCGTTGATAACGCGGCATTGGATACATGCAGAGGCGCCTGTATTTCGCTGCATTTTTTTTTTTTTTGGCGACCTTACTCACTGAACGGAGGTATTAAACACCTCGTGAGCGCAAAGTTTAGCTCACCGAAGCAAATTTAGCGGGTTATTTGCATATCTGTCACAGCCACTGCGATAATCATGTCGGAAAATTGTGCTCGCGCTTCACATTTAGGGCGAACAGAAAACTACCTCGAAACATTGTAATGGCAGTCAAAGTCGTCTACAGTGTAAGTAGTCGGTAAAAAGCTACTGGTGGACTCTCATAACCTTGCGATTATGTCTGTGCAGGATCTGCTATCAGTCGTCAAATCCCATGCTAACACTGCGGCGCCCTTGATGGCTTTGATATTAGCACTAGGAATAGGAGCGACCACAGGAAGAAGAAATATAAAAGACAGCGCGGCCTTCGTCTTTTCAGGAATACGAGTTCATCGTCGTAAAGCGCAATTACGTCCACTGACATAGCGAGTGGCAGCGCGAAAACAGTGATGACACCTCAGCTCCTATGACGTCAAGTTTTTCCCTATTGTTTTTCCAAGTTTCTCCCTCATTATGCCCAGTTTCTCCCCTAGTCGCACTGTTCTTACATCGTCCAGGTCTGCACCCCTACAAAATATTTTCCGAGAGTCTATAGACTGTCCACAGACTTTTGTCTATAAAGTCCACAGACTGTCCATAGGCCAATCCTAGAGAACAGTCTATAGGCAATACAAATGCTATAGACAGTCTGTAGCCAATCTGTAGATTTATGGCCATACACTTTTAGTAGACTTTTGTCTTTATACTGTGAATAGATGAACGGAAATATCTATAGGAAGGCAATAGATCTATAAGAAGTCTATAGACTCTCCATAGACCAATCCTAGAGAACAGTCTGTAGGCAATACAAATGCTATAAACAGTCTATGTCCCATCTATAGGTCTATGGCCGTACACTTTTAGTAGGTTTTTGTCTATAGACTATGAATAGATAAAAAGAGATATCTAGAGGAAGGCAATGGAGTCTATAGACCATTTTTATAACGGCATTCTCCAAGCTACCCTCATAAATAAACAGCACTAGGCACACTGGCGCAACTATACGAGTATACGAGTATCCGAGTAACTATAGGAGGTATTCACATGACGTCATCCGCAAGGGGCGCTAGCGGCCGGCGCGGCATTCGCCATGTTGGTGGTCGCGCGCGCGGCCGCCGCAGCCAGCCGCAGCGTTTGAATAGCTGGTGATGGGTGAAATGTGAGTGTATTTCGCGTCTCGCCGCACGTAATTTCTGTCCTACCCGTGCCGCCGCGTGACTGAGTGAATATTCCGTGAACTGTGCGAAGCAGAAAAGAGCGGGCACGCTCAGAAGGTTCTACTTTGTGAAAAGGTCGACCCCCCGTAGGAATGCGGAGGCACCGGCATGGTGTGCGACGTATACAAGACTGCTGCCGCGCGTTGAATTCACCGGTATCGAGGCCCACCTTGTGCACGGCTTAAGTTTGCTGGCAGGCCAAGGAATTAAAGGATATAAACCTATGAGAGGGTGCAATTACTTGACAAGCGGGTGAGTCCAAGAGTCGTGTTGTGAGTGCCGACGTCCGCGGTGCCGACGGCCGAAGTGCCGTTTTTGAAGAGGTGAGTAATTCGAAGGGTCCGTTCACTTAGCTGTAGCTTAACTTGTCATCTCTACCTGCTGAAAGTGACGTGTTACAACTGAATCTAGCGGAATGGCTGCACACTGCGTTGCTGCGAAAACGGTCTTGTGCATACGAAGCAGCGCTACGTAGCTACAATCAAAACTGCAAAACATTCTCGCTGTGTCTGCCGTTCGTGCTGCGAGCGCATGGCAGTATTTGTTCTGTCGGGTAAATAAGGCAGCTATGACGTTTTGCCTTTCTGCTGAAAGACCGTACGTCTGAGAAGCGTCAGCAGTTCGCGGACTACAGCTAGGCGCTTGAATTATCAATTTCTGCGGTGGCAGTCCTGGAATTTCGGTAATTAATCGTGATGTTTATCCACGATGTGCCCTGCATGACTAGCTGACAGTTATCAACTGATATTAAAAGCTGCAAGTCGTGTACGTTCTTGCGTGCAGCGCAGCCAACCAGTTTTGCTGCCGAGTTGAGGCAGCTCGGTTATATCGGCGCAGAAGAATTCTGCTGCAAACTTCATGCACAATACGCGCTCCACAAAGATAAGTGGTCGCTGACGTATTCAACAACGTACAAATATGTTACGGATCACTAACAGTTCAGGCCGGGTACCTCACGGCGCACCGTGACACTGCGCGAGCTGGCCTGAAACGACCGCAAACATGGCGCGCCTGCCGCGACGACGCTCGCGCCGTCTGGTAGCGCGGCCTCAGTGAATACCTCCTATACGAGTATAGTTTCTGTAACATCGATGCTTCGACTATATTACCGTTCACGACGAGCGGCGCCGTGAAGCTGTCGCTGCCGAACGAGTTCTTCGCCACGCAAGTGTAGTTTCCGACGTCCTCGGGACGAAGACTGGCGATGCGGAGCGAAGCGCTGCTCTGGGACTGAGCCGACACGGAGAGGCGGCCGCTTTGCCTCAGCTCCCGTCCGTCCTTCAGCCACGTGATGGGGCTTGCCGAGCCCTTCTTCACTACGCAAACGACGATGACTTCTTCGCCAAGGGAGACCTCGGATGGGAACGAAAATTCCCTCAGCTTCGGAGGCCCTGGAAAGTATGGCCATGAAGCTCCAGGTATTGAAGTGAATTCGCTAATCTCAGAAGGAAGAGTAGAGAAGCGGACATCTTATCGCTTGCTCCAGACTGACGAATCACTGAAGACAGCCCGATCGCCAAAAACAAGAACGTTTGCATAATCACTGCCGCTTTTTGAGACCGCACTTGGAAGACGCAGCAAGCTTCGAGAGATGGGCACTGCTAACTCGCGAACCTCGAGAACGCCGAGTCAAGACTGAAGGGTGACCGGAGCTGCCGGAGCGCCTTCGTTGCAGGTTCACGTTTCGCGCGGCGCAGTCGGTGGACGACTAGCGCCAGCTGGTGGATGGTTTTGAAAGCTTTTTGATGTTTCATACCGAAACTGCGCGGCGATGTCGCATGCGAGTCTCCTCGGTTAAAGCGTCATCCTCGGTCGCTTAATGTGAACGTCATAGACGTCCGTCTCCCGAATGCAAAAACAACAAGAACGGCAAAAAAAAAGGAAACAAAGGATCAGAAACGGCGCACCGGAATGGGCCCATTATACGCTGTCAACGCAAGACCGTCTTCTAGGAAAAACAAGACACCCGGCAAACGGTGTATGGCGGCTGTCGTGGCATTTTGACACCCTCATGGGCACTGGATCTTACAGCGCAACGCCCTAGTTGAAAAGCCATTCGTTAGTGCTTTTCAGCTCTACTGGTGTACTTGTGTACGGGCGCACCTAACTGCCATCCTTTGTAAAGATTGTTGAAAAGATCCCCACAGGCCTCTGCTGCTTACCGGCGAGGTTTACGCACAGATATAATAAGGATACAGCGCCGTTTTGTAAGCGGCGGCATCTGTTTTTTTTTTCCAACATTCCTCGTTCTGCAAGTGGATTCTCAAAAGGTGCCATTTCGTGAGTGATGTACGGTTCACTTCTGAAAATGAGCACTCAGGCAGAATAAGCGCAGTCGGAATAAGCGTAGTTCACTCCAATCGTGCAGTTAGATGAGGTTACAGTGAGTTCAAGTTATTTCAAGCTCGTTTAGTTCGAACTTCCTGTTTATTTAAATCAACTCTTCCATCCCGTAAACAACTGTACTAATATTTGTCTTAAGTCTAGCGTACTCCATACTATTAGAGCGAGCGTATTTTCCGTGCCATACGAATTCGAATTATCGAGACTGAACCGTATCAGTGAACATGGCTAATCTGGCTTGCTTATGACTTATGAAACCAAAAACAGAGAGCAATATACTTCATTCACAGGTGATGCCTCATGACCGTTGAGCAGCGCACCATCACACACTGATGTATCTGCATTACCTGTGACTGCCAGATGCGCAGAGTATTCGTCACTTCCGGCCGCATTCCGAGCCACGCAGGTGTAGTTTCCGCTGTCCTCTGCCCTGATGTCCACTATGCTGAGCGTCGACAGCGGTGCGCCTTTGAGCGTAGCCACCGTGAGGCCTCCAGCGGGTTCGACAGGAAAGCCGTCTTTCCGCCAGGACAGTTCGAACGGACCCGTGCTTCCCTTTCCCACCACGCAACTGACGGCAACCGTGTCGCCAGGCGAAAGGTTAGCGGGAAATTTAAATTCCTTGATCTTGGGACGTTCTGGAAGGGACCGTACACTTAGTTACTGCGCGTGATACGAAGAACCTCGCGGCAAACTACGAAACGGTGCACTGCTCGCGAGGATACGATGGAAACGTACTATATTTCTCGCGAGGTAGCACACTGCATGCGGTACTAGTTCACGCATATGTCCTGACTCAACATGATTCAGCGCTACACTTCTATCGGAGGAAATAGATATTGTGCACTTCTGGCCGACCACTTCAGCGTTGTTTGATTATGAACTGCTGTAAAAGGTTTTGCTTTTTCGCACTGCTAAAGTGCGACGCCACAACGCTCTTTATCCCTCCACTTTCTCCTGGGATCTGTCGACTTCAACGATAAACCTCGTGTTTATTTGCCTCCGAAACACATCATTTTTCCTGCTCTTTAGTATCAGCAATAAAACAAAGCCTCGTCTTTCTTTACAAAAAAAAAATAATGGTATAGTGAATAATTCCCTGCCAACTGGAAAGCAATGAAATCAACACCGACGATTTTGTCAAGCTTAAAGAGATAGGAACGATTACATACCTGAGGCGAGCACGAAGTACATAGCAGAACTTAGAACAAGAACAGCAAAGGTAAAGCTTTTCGGCGCTGCGTAGTGATGCATGTTGATGTGTTGAAGAAGTTCTTAACAATTAGTCCCTGATGGCGCACAGTACACGACCTCTACCTAGGCTGGCTTGAAACGAACTAGGCTCCGCGCGATTCGAGGAGGGCAACCAATGAAGAATGACGCTACAAGCAACGGACTACTAGCGCCGCCTAGTGGAGGCCTTACAAAACATACGAGGCGCGAAAAACAAACCTCGCTGGAGACAAGCCTTCGGTCATCGCGCGAGCAATGCGCATGAGCGTGGGACCGCATACGCTCCATTGTATGCGCTAGGGCTTGTCGTCGCCTAGTTGCTTACATACAGATGTGCTTATTTTTCGAACTGAGCAAGGCAAACTTCCGAAGTACCTGAAGTTAGTCAGCCTGCAGTGACATAAATGGGACTGAACATGGCGGAGAACGAAACGAAGCGGCAGATGTAGACAACCGGCACTTCTCATAATTGTTGATAATCTTCTTTATCGCTGCTGACAGGAACATACGTGTTCTGCTTGCTCGTAACTATCAAAACGAAATAAAATAAACTTAGATTGACAACGTTCGTCACTTACAAGACTGCGCGCAGTCTTGTAAGTGAAGATCTTTCGATGCGTGCTATCGAGCACGCTATGCCAGCCGTTGCATGCGTCGTTATGCCTGGGATCCCGGACATTCCGCCGTATATGTTCCCGCGTCAAGATAAAAAGCTCATTAATTAATTAATTAATTCATTCATTCATTCATTCAAACCTTTAAATTATATTGAAGGTCAGCTGCCAAAGAATTCACGAACGATTCGCCGCTGCTGATTTGGCCACTCATTGACTTCCCGTCGTGTGACCACGAAAATCAGCTGAACGCACTTAATCAATGCTCGGATGTTTGGGACGATCACTCGGTGATCGGCTTTAGATACTTGAGGGACTGGCATCAGTTCACACAGCACTCATAGACGGCTAAGCTGCTGTCGCAACCAACAGATCTTATGACGCGTAGCTTCAAACAAGAACAGTCGTTTGCAGTTCCTGTTCGAAGACACACAAATTAAGAGGCGTGCCGTGAAGGCTAACAAGAAAAAAAAATAGGGATCCAACGTGGCGCAAACAATGGCCACACAAACAATGTCACGCCGGATATCGCATATAATTTCTCATATAAATGATTTTTTTAACGCAGCTTACGGGCAGACACCAGAAAGTGGTAAAGAAACTTTGAGGCAGTGCATCCGGCATCAGTGCATCAAAGTTGGCTAGTAATATTTAAGCGAGAAGTTAGAAACGCTTGAAGTGGGCAAGGTTCTTATTGATACAGACACACAAAACCTTTTTTTTTTTAAATGCACGCCATTAGGTCAGTGTAGGTTATTGAGTAATACTTGGAACGCTGTTCCGCGGCATTTTCCTTGCGATGAACGTAATTGTAAAAATTATGTTCGACGGGATTACCGTGTACGACGAGGGACGCTGTGAAGCTGCTGGCACCGACGGGGTTGCTCGCCACGCAGGTGTAGTTGCCGACATCCTCCGGGCGTAAAGTGGCGATGCGCAGTGCGGCACTACTCTTGAACTGAGCAAACACGCTGACGCGATCGTTCTTTTCAAGCTCCCTACCGTCTTTTAACCAAGTCACGTGGTGCGGTCCGGGCGAACCCTTCTTCACCACGCAGCTGACCAGTATCTCTTCGCCTAGAGTGACTTCGGGTGGAAACGAGAACTCCCTAAGTTTCGGCAAGCCTGTAGGGAAATCATTGGAAATAGAGCACTACGCTGAGAAAACTCGGTCAATCAAGCAACGAGACAAATGGGACGATGATCGCAGGCTTACCGTCTTCACTACTCATTGGCTGAGCATGCGCGATAAGCGCCAGTAGTAGCAAAGCCTTGAAAGTCCTGGACATGTCTAGCTTAGCAAGCTGCCTCTAAACGTGTCTGGCGGATGGCGGACGAAATGCCTTGCACAGCCCTGCTCTGCTGAAGAAAGCACTGAAAAGTGGCACCCACACGGACGACTAGCGGCACCTAGCGATTGATTTGGAAACTATGCAAACTTGGAGCGGGAAAACAGTCCGCCCTTGGCACGCTTTCGAGAACCGCGTGCAGTGCAGCGTGCGGCGAAGGTGGTTAAAGAAAATACTGCTTAAACGAATTTGTTAATAAACATGAAATGGCGGAGAATGTGTTTGGAGTTTTTGTGGGCAATTAGAGCAGAACGCGTATAAACAAAGATGGCGAAAGTAAAAATACCAGCGAAATATCGGGGCTGAAATTTCCTTATGCCATAAATGCGCGAGAACAGGTTAAATCCGCGGAGTTATAGAGCTCGAAGTCTTACGCTATTCCTATTTTTTTTTTCGACAAATAAATGAACGCAACAGTCTTCCGCCTGAAACTGCTAGTATTTTATATAACAAGACAGTGAAATTATAAATTTTTATTTTTCGTGTATATACATGGAGTGCACAAAAGGGCCGGGGAGAAAAACTGCCCATGGGGAACATGACTGACACGATAACCCAGTCGTTCTGACAACAGCGGAGATAATTCATGGAATGATCACACACAAGTTAGCTGGCAACACAAAACAATAAAATAAACAAAGTAAAATTTATCGGATACATGTCGCCCATAACGCATTAGCTGAATGCAACAATAAGAGTAGCCGTGTATATTTGTATTATTCATTTGATAATTATTTAAGACAAAGCTGTTATCGACCAGAGCAGGCGCGAATCGCGGGCGCAGCAGTCTTCCGGAGATCCTGTTGAATAATGCGATATTTTACGGCGTAACTGTGCCAGATTGCATTGAGCAGATACTTTTCTGCATCTAGGATTAAAATTTGACGGTTAGTCGACATTTGCCATGGTAGATGAAGAACTTCGATTATGTGGGACTTATGGAAGAGATGCGTACTTGGAGATCCACATGGCTCATTATAAATGTGTCGCACGTACTCATTTTGCAGTAAAAGAATGCGCTGTAGGTAAGGGAAGGTGCGAGCTGTTTCAAATAATGGTCAACAGTTAATAAGTACTGAGTAAAAGGGGGCGTTATACAATACAAGTTTGATATGCTAGGAAAGACATATCTGATTTTACCTATAGTACCAGTTACTTATGCCAGTTTTCCTGTTAAATAAACTGAGTCGTTCCCTGGTCATACATATTAAATGAGAACACGACACCAAGACAGTTATAACGGCCCTCAATTTCTATAGGCGAATTTAGCACAATATCGTCCCGTTGCGAAAGTACTTTGTTTTTCGTGCTGAGTATTATTACTTTAGGTTTATTTTCATGTATACACATTTTACAGTACTATTACATGTTTATACGGCACGTGAGATATCAGTCCGGCAAAAAGTATAGTGGTTTCATGTGCCTATATTATCAATTCTGGATCAGGGTCAATATTTACAATATCATTTTTCCATAAGTTAAAAGGTAAAGGCCCTAATATACTACCTTCTGGTACACCATAGCTTTCACGTCTGATCGTACATCAGTTATCTGAACTAGTTGTTTCATATGTGATCAGTAAGATTTTAATGACGCAGATACTTATGTTCTAGATTTTCAACTACATGTAATGATTTACTAAGTCGAAGGCCTTGGAAAAGTGCGTGAACAAACCAATTACGATAAATTTCTGTTCATAATGTTCATAACGACGTGGCCCTACTTTTAATGAAACCAAGCCTGTACTGCGTCAAAAGTTATGCTCATCAATAAATGTGGACATCCGAGAATGGAGAATTTTTTCAGAAGCCTTCGAAAAGATAAGTAGTATGGAAATGGGTCTATAGTTTCCCAGTTCATTTCGGGGTTCCTTATTATGTATGACAGTTACACAGACACTAGTCTCTCTCTGGTAAAGGCAGCCGTCTCTAAACCTGTCTTGAATATTTCTGCAAGACCAGGAACGAAGATATCAGGTTATATTTTACGGATCATATTTGCGAACTACCAATGTCATGACTATCACTACTTCTTATGTCGGTAGCAACGAATGGCGCTTTCTGTTCATTTACGGGTTACAAAATTTATGCTTTATCGTTTCTACTATAAACATACGCTAAAACACCTGATGAAGTACTGCTTGCAGCGATACTAGTGAACAAGTGACTAAATCGGCGCAAAATCTTTTCCTGTACATTAACTTGCAGCTTTCAATAGGGAGTCTAGGCGAGTTCATACTACATCACATAGACCGGACTTCACGTCTAGAAAGGCATGGTGATACTCGGTTCTGGAGGATCGTAGTTTTTTAGTCAGTTTGGCGTCTATTCATTAAATATTAGCTGGTTTTTGAATACACAAGTATTAAGAAATTTTTGCATAGTTAATCTCTTGTTTTGATTTCATAGTGTAGTTCGGGTGTAGTTACGATTTCCGTATGTTGCGATTTTGCTTTGTTCATTTTTTCCCGGGAAAATGTGGAAAATAAAAGCACTTAAAGATAGCAATAAACGTGTTGTATGTCTCCTTTCTTTCATGACATACGTCACTGTTACCGCCTCGGTCGCCCCTGGCCACCGCAAAACCTCCCGGTATCGTTAGATTCTGTGGCTTCAGCCTCAGACTCGAACTTTTCCCACTCCTACCTTCCGCCGCCTCATCCACCCAGCTGTCTATCCCTCTTCAACTTTATTTTCTGCCCGGTCAGAGCCAATCTCGGCCACATCATATGGGGCTGCGTTCGTCGCCCCACACCAAAATCCCTGAATATTGATTCAAAGGAGCAGTGGAAGAGTGCCCTACGCAGCTCTGAGCCTGACTTCCAGGGCAAGATCCTAGATTTAGATCAGAAGGTAGCGGACCCTACCTTGCCTAACTGTCCCTCCACCGCTGCCCCTTCCCTTTTCGGATAAATATAGTTGTCAATCAATCAATCAATCAATCAATCAATTCCTTGAAGAGCCGCCGCGGTGGCTCAGTGGTTATGGTGCTTGGCTGCTGTCCTGAAAGACGCGGGTTCGATCCCGGCCGCGGTAGTTGAATTTCTTTGGAGGAGAAATTCTAGCGGCCCGCGTACTGTGCAATTTCAGTGCACGTTAAAGAACCCCAGGTGGTCGAAATTTCCGGAGCCCTCCACTACGGCGTCCCTCATAGCCTTAGTCGCTTTGGGACGTTAAACCCCATAAACCAAGCCAAATCAATTCATTGAAGACAATTTGCGCCCCCTCTAGGCAGACAACAAAGAAGCAGAAAGGGGTATGGGAGGGGCTTGCCTGTGTCCCTTAGCCCGGAGAGTCAGTAATGAAAGCAACACAAATGTACGCGTAGGCATGCAGCAAAACTTTCCCAAAAACCAAACCAAACCATCTACTCTGAACCAGACGTGTCAAATGGCATTTAATGAATGTGCCTACAGAATAGAAGGTTCTAGAGAGGTACGGCGCGATTGACTGACAACCCGACGTAACATTGCTGAAAGGAAACGCGGAGGCTCGGAACAACGATGGACGGCACACAAGAACGCAAGCTGAATGGCTCACCGGACACAGTCAGAGGTACCGTGACTCTCGCCGACGCAGCACCGGCCGAAACGACGCAGGTGTAGTTGCCAATATCTTCGCGTCGAATGTCCCTTATGCCCAGCGTGATGCTGCTTTCAGAGGGCCTCAGAAATGACACGCGGCGATTGGCCGAAAGGTCCTCGCCGCTTTCCTTTGTCCAGGTAATCTTCAGGCGTTCGCCGAGCCAGTGGGCTTTGGGCACAAAGCAGCTCGCGATGGCGTCGTCGCCCAGAGCCAAGTTGAGCTGGAACCCGTCGCTGTGTGGCTTGGGCGCGTGGACCATAGACAGAAGCGCTGCGTGGCGGTAATAATTAACTCAAGACGATAATATTCATAACGCCGCAACCGACATACCGTCAGAAGATGCTGCTGCTAGCCATCTGAAGAGCATGAAGACCATGAGGAATGTCGTCGTCCGCGGCCAAAAAATCATCATTAAAGTCTCTTTTAACAGCACCTCCATTCCCAGATTCGGCTGCGACCGGCTGGTGCTACTCGCTCTAACAGACGACGTCCGCGCGAGAGGCGGAGGGGACTGTCGTGTGCCCTCGCGGCTTATCCCATGGACAACTAGCGCCATAGCGTGTCCAGTGTCCGAACTATTTCGTGCCAGTTGCACTCGCGCGCAACTCAACCACGTGTGTCCGCCAACGCCGTGTTTCACTTCGTGAACATCGATTCATCGAAATGTATTTTGTGTTTTTGGATTACATCTCATTCTTTGCCATTGCGGTTCTTCATATTATTATGTATTATTTTTCCCGCATTCTATGCTGGCAATCTGTTCCTTAAAACGCCGGCTTAGTTAAGCTGCACTTTTAGAGGATGGTTCCCGCGGTCTCCTAGTATTTGCAAGGGCGGGACTCTTAAGGACCGGCTCATACATACCTCCACGTAGTTCTCTTTTGGGAGCAATAAAAGTTTCACCACTACCACCACCAATAAAATATAAGAAAAAACAGAGTGAGGTTTATGCTTTATTTCAAGGCAGGCGGTTTATTTTGCCTTCACCCCTTTTTTAGCTAGTACAGTTTTAAAACTCAGCCCCGTATGTCGTACTCGTAGGTACCAAATGAAATAGCTTTACAGTTTACTGCCTCGGGCGTGACATCAGGCCTTCAAATGGCCACTTTGGGAACGTTATCAGTAACAAGGAGACACAAATACATGCTAGCCTTAAGGAAATCTCTGCATCGTGTGGCCGATTTCTCACGACGTTTTGCAAGAGAAGATCCCAAATCACGAAAGCGATATGAGGGTTCGGGCTAGCGACAATCCATGTGAATACTCATGGCGCGGAAAAAAAAAAAGAAACTCTGGTCCTGCGTTTTCCTCTCCTCCGTACTTGCGTTATTTTAGGCCTATGAATGTTCACGCGAAGGCAACTGGGATTGGTAGCATTTTAACGGTATATGCTGCAGTCAGTGCCTAGCTACTAATTTTTGTCTTCGGTTCAGACATCCAGTGTGGTCCCTTCGCCCAGTGCTAAAAAACTATGGGCGGACATGCGACCCAGGCTCCAAAAATTATTCGTAGTCCCGGCTCTGTAACATTGCCGACTGTTGCATTTCCATAGCAGCAACTACATAAAATCCCGGAAGCGCTAATATGGCTGCCGAATCTACCGTACAAGATTCAATTTCGTACATTGCCACATTGCAATGCAGGGTCACTTATAATCCACCATGAATGCAAGATGCAGAAACTGCAACCGTAACTTATAAGTCACGGTTAGTTGATAAGTATAGCCGGTTAACTTATAAGGAATTTATAAATTACGACTACCGCTGGTTTAGCGGCGGTAGTCGTGAAGACAACACGTAAACCGCTAGGACGGTTTATGAACGTGGTAGCTGCAGGACGACACAACGACCAAAAACAAAAGACGGACGGAACAGGCGCTTAGCGTCATATGTTTGCTCTTGTTAGTTGTCCTGAATTTTCGATATGGTGCCCATGTCAATATTTTACGTTTTCTGAAGCGTATAGACAATTGAGTCGCATCGCCCATGAACCACACATCGAACTGCCCAACAAAAAGCGTTCTTGAGGATTCACCGACGGCGAAAGATACTGCCGCATTTTCCACTCACAATATGCATCTCGCTTTGGCATCAAAAGGAGCCAGCACAAAACCAGCAGTTGTAAGAATATGCACCCTCGTCATAAGGAGGGGAGGCAACTTCAGCGTAGTGCCGGCCGCCTTCAGATCACCTTGTTTATTCATATGCGCCACGCCTGCTTACGGCAATTGCCAGGCTGTTCTGTTTAGAAGGGTATAGCTCACTTCACAAATCCTCTCTCGTTACAGCTTCGCAATACAAATCACCGAGGGCCGTTCTTACGAGCAAGGATTTGGAACACAACCTGATGCTGAGCCTCAGGCGCTGCGCATTCGGGAAAAAAATCTACACAGGACAAAGAGAAGGAAATAGCCAACGCTGTACGCTGCCTCGTTCAGTCGTGCTGCGCCTGCTGTGACAATTGAGCCCACGCGAACGCAAAGGGCGAGAAGGAAGAGGGTGTGGCTAATGGCGAGGCACACTGATTGTGTAAATCTGAATAAACATCTCAACTGTGGCGTGGAGAAGAATGAAGAAGAGGGCGTGGGAATTTCGAAGAGCAAGACAAAGTAACGGTTGAGACCACTACGGTCAAAGCGAGTGGGTAAAGCTCATTCGATATGCAAGCGAACAGCGTGACAAATCTCCGACGTGCACGAAAATTCATTCCGCGGACCACCAGTACATCACGAACAGAAGGTGCAATACATTCCTTTCTCATAAATTTTCCAGAATAAAAAAAAAAAAAATCCGCCACCCCCGAATTCACATTCCGTGCGCATACCTGTGACTGCGAGGTGCCCGGAGAAGCGATCGCTTCCAGCCGCATTTCGAGCTATGCAGGTGTAGTTGCCGCTGTCCCGGACAGAAACATCCACGATGGTGAGCGTTGACACGGGACCTCCCCTCGGTGACGTCACAGTGAGGCTTGGCGTGGGCTCAAGGGGCCGGCCATCTTTCAGCCAGGATAGTTCGAACGGGCCCGCGCTACCCTTTTTGATAACACAGCTGACGACGACCGTGTCGCCGGGCGAGAGGTTGGCGGGAAATTTGAACGCCTTTATCGTTGGACTGTCTGGAATAGCAAGCGCTTGCCGTTATTTGGAACCGGAACTAATTACTTGTACAGTAACTCCAAAGATTACAGCTGCACTCCGATTACAAATAAGCTGCCAGTGCTACAGATGGGATTACCAATATCCCTTTTGCGTTGCATTAAAGGTGCACTGAAGAGGAATCTGAACTCGCCTTTTTGCCGCGGGAACTCGATCTACACGTTCCGAGCATTCTTAGAAACTTCGACGTATTGCCCTGTGTGGCCGATTTTCCTAGTTAAATCGAATTAACGTCCGGCTCCCGCCTTTTTTTTTTTTTTTGAATTCTCCCCCCGTACGGTGGGCGGAGTCGACCAACGCGTCGAGTGCCTTTCAGCCAGCTCCGTGGAGGCTTTGCTTTCGCTTTATGTTGTTTTTTAGGTTTCCGTGAAAAAATAGTTTAATTCGCAGATAATATAGCCGCGAAATAAGACCGCAGAAATAAAAATACGCCCGGACTATTTGCTTCTACGGATTACTACGTATTACTCCGCCGATGGCAGAGCGGCAAGCCGCCACGGGACTGGGTGAAAGGCACTCCGCGCGTTGGTCGACTCCGCCCACCATACGGGGGAGAATTCAAAGAAAAAAAAGGCGGCAGCCGGACGTTAATTCAATTTAATTAGGAAAATCGGCCACTGAGGGCAATAAGTCGCAGTTTCTAAGAATGCTAGGATCGAGTTCCCGCGGCAAAAAGACGCGTTCAGATTCCTCTTCAGTGCACCTTCAAAGGAATGAGTATGAGTCATGCAGCATGCGTTTCACACTTCAAGAAAGGCCCTGTAGAAAAGATAAGCAACAGAGGTAGTAACTGCCGAATCCTACTGCTTCTCCTTAGATATCGTTGTCGTTGGAATCCTACTTCAGAGATCAGTGAACGGAAAACAGGGAGATCATACCTGAGGTACGAGTTTGCCGATCTGTAGACGCAAGGACAAACAGCTGTAGAATAGAACAGGCGAAAGTCACGAACCAGGACATTGTTGCAGGTTCTTTGGGAACAGCACCCGCGCGCGACGAAGTCAGCAGTGCGAGTGAATCTCGGGGCGAAGAAGCACGAACCGTGAAATTAGCCCATTGCGCGCGATAGTTGGACAACTTCCGCCACCTATCAGCGACTGGATATATCAAAAGTGGCGCCAAAGATGAACGTCGTGTGGAACGTGATGCAGCGTATCATCCTTCGTTCAACCACCCATTCATGCGCACCATGCCACGCAGGGTGTAGGGCCTGATGCAGTATGTGCCTACGTTTGTTTTGTTGTTTTTTTGCTCTCTTCCGTCTTTACCCTCATGGCGCCGCTCAGGTGGCCATCATGAATGAGTCAGTTACCGAGTCTTTGCTTTCTTGGTCGACTCCTATTCCTGTTCCGTTGAGCAGCGTTCATCATCCGAGTGATCACAATTGAGAAAAACCACTGAGAATTGAGAAGAAGCCATTTTGCTCTGCAAAAAATTTTCGCCATAAATTCTCACTCGTGCACCCTGCGACAAGGTATCGCGAAATTGTACACTGTTTCCGCGCTGCTTTTCACTCTGCGAGACGAAAGTTTTTTTAATCTGCTGCATGAGTAAACTGGATAATCCGCAGCAAAGGGTTAAATATCCATATCCTTGCGCATCAATATTTGTGGCCGGCGGTACCGGCATGTCTGTTTTAACCGCAGGCAAATTACTCCGAAGTCAAGTTTACCGTGCACGACGAGCAGTGCCGTGAAGCTGTCGGTGCCGAAGCTGTTGCTGGCGGTGCAGGTATAGTTCCCTACGTCTTCCGGACGGAGGCTGGCGATGCGCAGAGTAGCGCTGCTCCTGGAGTGCGCGGACGACACTGACACTCTGCCCGAGCCTTTCAACACACTGCCGTCCTTGCTCCACGCTATTGCATACGGTCCCGCCGCACTCTTCCCGACAACGCAGGGAACGATGATCTCGTCACCCAAGGCAACTTTAGTCGGGAAGAAGAATTCGAGGAGTCTGGGAGGACCTGGACATTTAGCCAAAGTTACGCGTTTGTATGAAGAATGAAGCATGGCAGCAGAGATGAGCAACGCCAAAATGTTGAATTAATTGCCGTCCGCTTACCATTTTCGCTGGCAGAAAACTCCGGCGCACTCATCAAAATGATAGCTATTAGCAGCTTACGACCTTCCATATTACTAAACAACGTCAGCACGTAGGCCAATGAGGAGCGAAGGGAATGATTCTTACGACTTTTGACAGCGGCGGCGGCTCGTCTGAGGGACGCTGTTTGATTCTTCGTTCTTGAACTTTTGCAGTGGACCCAAGGAGTGCATCACCAAAGTGCTGCCTTTCTACTTGGTCCTTGGCCATACAGCAATCTGCATTTTTCAAGCTCAAGACGGGCGCAATGCAGTGATTACATCGCTTTTCGAGGGCCAGCATCATCGACAGATACCGTTCGTCAACAGCGGCGACTCCTTGTGACAAGATCTGCTTGATTCCCGGCGTGGGCGGAACACTTCATTTGGCAGCGGCGGCGGCTCGTCTGAGGGACGCTGTTTGATTCTTCGTTCTTGAACTTTTGCAGTGGACCCAAGGAGTGCATCACCAAAGTGCTGCCTTTCTACTTGGTCCTTGGCCATACAGCAATCTGCATTTTTCAAGCTCAAGACGGGCGCAATGCAGTGATTACATCGCTTTTCGAGGGCCAGCATCATCGACAGATACCGTTCGTCAACAGCGGCGACTCCTTGTGACAAGATCTGCTTGATTCCCGGCGTGGGCGGAACACTTCATTTGGCAGCGGCGGCGGCTCGTCTGAGGGACGCTGTTTGATTCTTCGTTCTTGAACTTTTGCAGTGGACCCAAGGAGTGCATCACCAAAGTGCTGCCTTTCTACTTGGTCCTTGGCCATACAGCAATCTGCATTTTTCAAGCTCAAGACGGGCGCAATGCAGTGATTACATCGCTTTTCGAGGGCCAGCATCATCGACAGATACCGTTCGTCAACAGCGGCGACTCCTTGTGACAAGATCTGCTTGATTCCCGGCGTGGGCGGAACACTTCATTTGGCAGCGGCGGCGGCTCGTCTGAGGGACGCTGTTTGATTCTTCGTTCTTGAACTTTTGCAGTGGACCCAAGGAGTGCATCACCAAAGTGCTGCCTTTCTACTTGGTCCTTGGCCATACAGCAATCTGCATTTTTCAAGCTCAAGACGGGCGCAATGCAGTGATTACATCGCTTTTCGAGGGCCAGCATCATCGACAGATACCGTTCGTCAACAGCGGCGACTCCTTGTGACAAGATCTGCTTGATTCCCGGCGTGGGCGGAACACTTCATTTGGCAGCGGCGGCGGCTCGTCTGAGGGACGCTGTTTGATTCTTCGTTCTTGAACTTTTGCAGGTTAGTTTTCAAATTCACCTTTTTCGTATCAACTTTCCGCCGCTGCTGCCAATGTGAAGTGTTTTGCGTTCAGTGGCTGCTGTTTGACGTATCTTGCAATGTCGCGTTGCTGTGCTTGCAGGGGTGTGTTTCTTGGGGATTCTGCTCGCTTGGCTTGCACTGAATGCGCATTCTTATTCCATGTGGGGGAGTGCTCCGGGGTTGCTGAGGGAGCACTTAAAACCAAAAACAAAAGAGAGTCACTCAAGAAAAATTGGAAGTGCAGCTCATGCAAGCCAGGTGGGTCAAAAGAAAACTGTGCTGAGTCTCCTGTCTCGCTGGAAACAGATATACATGCAGTACTTCTAGACATAAATGGCAAACTGAACTCTCTCCTTTGCCTACCAGGCAAAGTTGATTCGATTGAGAATTCTATTGAGTTGCTCTCAGCGGAGTTCGACAACTTTGCTACACGTCTTGATGCTCAAGAAAAAGAAACGAAGCAGTTGAAAGATAGGGTAAGCACCTTGGAAAACAAATGTGATTCAAATGAAGTAGCAGAACTAAAAGCTGAACTGAATGACCTTGAATGGCGAAGCCGAAGGTTGAACCTGGAGTTTCATGGCATTTCTCAAACGGATAACGAAATTCTTCTCGACAAAGTAAATGAAATTGGTGCAACACTGAGTCTGGAACCCCTCGTCACGCACGACGTCACAGCAATCCACAGGCTGCCGTCGAAACGCGACAAAATACCTGGTGTCATCGTTCGTTTTGCCCGTCAGGAATTAAGGGATAAATGGTTTGCCAAGAAACGTGCCTTGAGTGACGAGAATAGTGACCAGTACATTCTGGAAAACCTGACAAAGCACGCTCGTAATCTTCTCTTTGTCACAAAGAACTGGGCTAAGGAGCATGGTTATGCGTTTGTTTGGCACGCAAACGGCAGGATCCTTATCAGAAAGAAGCAAGGTGATTCAGTCGTCGTTGTCCGATCTGAAGCGGACCTCGCTCAGCTGTCTTAAGCTTTTTACACACTATGCAGTACCACGAGCTTCTCCTACCGCACGAAGTTAAGAGCAGCTTAGCAATAGAAAACAGCTTTTCAGCTTTACACCTAAATATTCGCTCGATAAGAAACAAGGCCGACCACTTGCCCTATCTCTTAGCACACCTTCAACATAGTTTTGATGTGCTGTTGTTCACAGAAACGTGGGCGGTGCATGAAATTGATTTTATAAACCTTCCTGATTATTCTCTTTTCTATTTGAACCGAAGCACGCGTGGTGGCGGTGTAGCCATTTACGTCAAAAGCGGTCTTAAAGCAGACCTGCTACCCGAGTTTTCTGTTATGAAGGATGATTTTGAGATACTTACAGTCAAAATTGCTGACAGTATTGTCTCAGTGGTATATAGGCCCCCGTCAGGTTGCACTGATACCTTTATTGAGTTTTTTGATGCCTTTCTTGACTTTTGCTCTCGGGAAAAATCTACGCTTATTGGTGGCGACTTTAATCTTAACATTGAAGATAATAGTCGTAACAGCAGTGCCTTTTTAGAAGCTGTCTGGTCCAATGGATTTTTGAATTTAATAACCACACCTACCAGATTTACAGCTACTTCTTCGAGTACACTTGATCTTTTGATTGTTGACATCGCTTCGTATGTCAATTGTGCTGGAACTATAGTTTCGGATATTAGTGATCACTGCGCTGTATTTGCTTCTGTTGTTGCCCAAACACCTGCTGTCAATTGTGAACATAACGTCTTTACTTACCAGTGCATTAATGAAGAATCCCTTAAACGTTTTAGGCTGTCAATACTTTCTGAAGACTGGAGCTCGATTTTCAATTACTCTCAGCCGGACGATTGCTATAAGCACTTTCTTAATAAATTAAAAGTACACTACACACGCTGCTTTCCATGGAAGACAAAAACTAAAAAATCTAAGATCCGAAAACCATGGGTAACCCCCCTTCACATGAAAATGATGAAGCGCAAAAGTAAGCTTTTCAAGCATTTTATGCTCACTAAGGATCCTGCTGATTTAGTTTCATTCAAAAAATATCGTAATAATCTAACAAGTGAGCTAAGGAGCGCTAAGCAAGCTTACCAGCAGCGCTTAGTTAGTAATAACAAGCACAATCCCCGACAGCTATGGAAAGTTTTGAATGAAGCTTTTGTCCACAAAAAACATAACAAAACACTAGGTGAACTATTTGTCGAAAATGAGCTTTTATCCGGGGCCTCCCTTGCAGAGAAATTTAACTGTTTTTTTACTGCCTTTAAGCCAACCGGAGATGTAAAACCTGCCACTAGTACAATTAGCAATATGCCTAATGAATCAATAGTCTTTTATCAAACGGATTCGGAAGAAGTGTTCTCAGTATTAATGAATCTGAAATCAACACGCTGTGTGGATTATGATGGGCTGCAAATAAAACCGCTGAAGTTTGTTGCAGACCTAATAGCCCCGTATCTAGCTTTAATTTTTAATCAGTCCCTTTCATGCTCTATTTTCCCTAATGAAATGAAAAATGCCAAAGTAACAGTTATCTTTAAAGGAGGTAATAAAGCCGTATTAACCAACTACCGCCCGATTTCCGTACTTCCGGTTTTTTCGAAGGTATTTGAGAAGATTATTCTAAAAAGAATGGATAGCTTTTTTACTAAACACAGCTTGCTAACAGATTCACAGTTCGGGTTTCGAAAAGGACGCTCTACCGAATCTGCTCTCCTCTCACAAAAAGAATTTATCTTGCAAAATTTTGAACGTAAATGTCTAACTCTCGGTATCTTTGTTGATTTCAGTAAGGCTTTTGACTTTCTTAACCACACTATTTTGCTTGCTAAACTAGAAATGTATGGTGTTCGAGGAATGTGTCTCCATCTTCTACGGTCATACCTCACTGATCGAAAACAGGCTGTTTTCTGTGATGGACATGGATCCACTCTTCAGGATATAAACTGTGGAGTGCCTCAGGGCAGCCTTTTAGGTCCTTTTCTCTTTAACGTATACATAAATGATCTCGTAAACATTGACAGTAACGTTAAATTCATTCTGTACGCAGATGACACCAGTATTTTCTTAACGGGCTCCTCAACAGATCAGTTATTAAATCGCGGTAATGCTGTTCTTAAAACTTTGCATGCGTGGTCCGTTCAAAATGGGTTGTCTATTAATACCAATAAATCTAAAGCTGTTTTCTTCAGGCCTAAAAACGTCAAAATTAACTTAAACGATGATCTTCAACTTGGGAATCATAAAATAGAAATCGTGGACACCTTCAAATCACTCGGTGTAATTTTTGACGCCTGTATGAGCTGGACCGCACACGCAACACATCTTCGCAAGAAATTAGCTCCTTCCGTTGGTTTTCTTGCTCGGTACCGCACTGAATTTCCTCCCTGTATAAAACGAATGATTTATCATGCCCTATTCCAATCACACATTAACTATTGCCACATAGTTTGGGCTACCACATCCAAAACAAATCTACAGAAAATTCTAATTCTCCAAAAGAAAGCTATCAGGATTATCGCAGGTGCCAGTTTTACTGCCCATACGGCTGAATTGTTTACTAAGTATGAAGTAATTCGTGTCAATGTTTTTCTTGAGTACCGCCTATTATACTATCTCAAATTTTCTTCACCATCAATATGTAATTTTTTGCTTAATATCGCATTGTTAAAGCCCATAGAAAAGTATGTTCAAACCCGATCAACTGCAAAATGGACACTTCCACGAGCTAGAACTAACTATGGTAAACAAGCACTTAACTTCCTTATACCTAATGTTCTAAACAGCTACGAATCTAACCAGCTGAGCATGTATAACCTCCGACCACATGATTTAAAAGTGTACTTTGTAAATAATATTCCATAACTTCTTTTCATATATTGTAGTTTGTGTATGTATCGGTGTCCTTTTCCCCTTTGTAATCAACCCAGCAGTGTATAACTTTCAAATGCATTTGTTCAGTTTTAATTGTTTTTTTTCTAGTTTCAAACTACATCTCTGTGTACCCATCAGTTCAATCGTAAATATTATAAATTCTTTCTACAGTGTGCTCGTTTCCGATCTGCCACCGTTGTATGCATGTGTTTATTTTATTATTTTGTAATGGCTCTTAGATGAGCCACAGGCATTTTCAAGCTATTTTCTTTAGCTTTTGGCCTGTGGCTCATCCTAAAGACTGTATGCACATTTGTAAAATAAAATAAAGTTTGGTTGGTTTGGTTGGTTGGACTTCAACAGTTCCTGCCCCATTGGAAACGATAGATCCTGTGTGTCGCGCCCAACAGTGGAGAACGCTTACTAAATATGTGGCGTTTGCATCTAGAGGCTGGACAGCTCCCGCCACCTGGCGACCAATTCTGACACTGCAAATCAACAGGAGCGAGCATTCCGGCAGATGGGGCGGTTGTAGAGCGATTTGGTCCCATTACAGAGACCATAAGCCCTGTAGCCGAGAAAGCACGCTTGACGCCTTCACAGAATGAGATTTTGTCTTTCAAGTGCTTTCACAAAAAACACGAATTCGGGACATTGCTGCACAACAGATATTCCGCTTTAACCGAGGACGAATACCTCAGTGTTCATGCGGGCACAAATATCATTGCGGAATGCGCAGTGGAAATAGGGGGTTGGGTAGCTAGACAGGATACTGGGAATGTCTCGCGGGATATGAAATATCTGATTAATTAATGCCAAAGTACGAAAGACTGTAATCCCATATATAGTATAGAACTGGCAGAATGAATTAGCGTAAGGTGGCCGACATGGGCAACTGTAATATGGAGCGAATTGAGCAGGCTCCAAAGCATGGAGGTAGCCTACGTGTGGTCAAGAGGAAACAAAGCATCGGCAAAATCATATGTACGCACAAACAGATAACGAGCGAAATGTCATTATCAATATGGATAACATAGTTCAAGTAGCGGAGGAATTCACAGATCTATACACTAGCCAAAATAACCAGGACGATAATGATGGAGGAAATGACGCGCAGGAAGAGGAAGTATATAAAGCCTTGCAAGCATTTCAAAGCGGGAAAGTGGCTGTTAAGGATCAGGTAACTGCAGGTCTGTTCAGGGACAGTGGGCAGGTTGCACTAGAAAAACTTGCCGCCCTGTATGCGAAATGCCTCACTACCTCCACCGTACCGGAATTTTGACACAACGCTAATACTTCCTTAATGCATAAACAAGGGGACGCCAAGGACTAGTAAAAGTACTGACCGATCAGCTTACTGCTCGTTGCCTACGTGGTATTTATTAACGTAATCGCTAATTATATTGCAGCAACCTGAGACTTTAGTGAACCAAAGGACCAGGCTGGATTTCGTTAAGACTATATACCCGACAATTGATCATATTCACGCCATCAGCCACGTGAAAGAGAAGCGCAAAATACAACCGACCCCTATATACAGCCTTCACACATTACAGGAAAGCGCATGACTCAGTCGAAACCTCAGCAGTCGTTGCGGATTCAGTGTGCATGAGGGGCATATGCAATAGTACTGGAAAATATCTAGAGTGGTAGAGTGATAAACTCACAACCAGGGAGGATGTCAGGCAGGGAGACAAGATCTTTACATTACTATTCGCCTGGTGTTTGCAGGAGGTGTTCAGAAAATTGGATTAAGAAGACTTGGGGATAATAGTTAATGGATATTATAGTAATTTCCGATTCGCTGATAACATCGCCTTGAAAAGTAACTCGGGATGAACTGCAAGGTATGAACTATGAACTGTACAGGCAGAAGAGAACGCTGGGTCTAAAAATTAAGATTCAGAAATCTAAAGTGACGTTCCATATTCTCGTAAAGGCACTACAGTTTAAATCTATATCTACTTAACTCAGTTAGTAACCGCTGACCCGGACAGCGAGAGCGAAATAACTATCAGAAGAATGGCCTGAGGGGCGAGTTGGTGCATGATGAAATGAACGGCGGCGCAACAAGGACACTAACAAGAGAGGGGACACCACATGCGCACATGATGAAATGAAGGGCGGCGCAACAGGGACACTAACAAGAGAGGGGACACCACATGCGCAGAATAGGATGGGCCGCCGCGGTGGCTCAGCGGTTACGGTGCTCGGCTGCTGTCCCGAAAGACGCGGGTCCGATCCCGGCCGCGGCGGCTAGAATTTCTTTGGAGGAGAAATTCTAGAGGCCCGTGTACTGTGCGATGTCAGTGCACGTTAAAGAACCCCAGGTGGTCGAAATTTCCGGAGCCCTCCACTACGGCGTCTCTCATAGCCTTAGTCGCTTTGGGACGTTAAACCCCATAAACCTAAAACCTAGAATAGGATGGATTGCATTTGGCACCTACTCTCAGATCATGAATAGCGCTTTAAAAACCAGTCACCCTGAAGAAGAACGTATACAACAGTTGCATCTTGCCAGTACTCGCCCATACGGCGGAAACTTGGATGGAGGTTAACGAAAAGGCTTTAAAGTAAGTTGTGGACGGCGCAGCGAGTTATGTAAACGACAATAATAGTTGTAATATTAAGAGACTGGAGATCAGAATGCGTCATTGAATAAACGCGAGTTAATGATGTCGTAGTCGAAATCAAGAAGTAATGGGTATGGGCAGGTCATGTAATGCAAAGGCAAGATAACCTTAAGATAACGGAATGGATTTCAAGAGAGGGCCAGCGTAGCAGGGGGCGTCAGAGCGTCAGGTGGGCGGATGAATTTAGGAAGTTTTCGGGAATGAGGCGGTCGCAGTTGGCACAAGAACGCATTTTTTTCTATTCGACATTTTTAAGTGCAAGATACGAGGGGAAATGCGGAGAAAAGTCTAGCTGCTGTCCTTGTCTACAGCTTGAAATGTGGCAGCTGGAAATCACTTCTCTTTTTCACCGCTCATATCGTCGCGTTTCTACGTCACATGTCCCATTTTGGACCTTGCCAGCCGAATCCACCTGGGCGAGCCACCCAGTCTGTCGACTGTAGATGGGATTCGAACAGGAGACAAGCGTAGCTTCAGCCACTGCTGAATGTTGGCCGCTTGTATGGCATTTGAGCTGTCTGTCGGGGCCAACGGCAAAGTAAAGGGCCAGTGTACAGCGCCAGCATTTTCTTTGGCAAGCAGCGCTTTTATATTGGTTACCGGAACCATGCGAGATCGCCAGGTGACTTGACAACTAAGAGCGTTGTAGCCTGCTTTCGACGGACATCGTGAGGCGGCACTCTGGTCGAGAGCGGGCCAACGAGGCTCTTCCAGCGATGTTCTGCCGCAAAACAACGAATATTGCTATGCAGGAATCTTCATCGGCGAAAACCAACCGGACGGACAGTACGAGCATGGCGATGTGGGCATGTGAAAAGAAGAATGAGCCTGAAGTCTTGGGTGATTAAAGGAAAACTGCAATCCAGGTTGAGATCAAAGTCAACGTGCGAAATCGACAGCGCGCTGCGAAGTGTTCTCTCGATTCGCGCAGTGAGACATTTTATTTCCGTATGATATCGAGTAAAATTTTTGAAATGAGATGCGCAGAAATTATGAAACCGTTTGACGACACCAACGTAGAACTGCAGCCCACAATCGGTGGTTTGAAGACGTGTTACAGAACGGGGCAGGAACAAGGGAACTCGTCCTTCTGTTCTGTGAGTGAGATTGTCGTTCCGCCCTGGTGATCTGGCAGTGCCAGATAACTGTGGCAGAACTGCTTCTCAGTGTGCTCCGTCGGAAAATCAGTGGAGTTTGCAGCATTGAAATAATCAGGGCGCCGGTCATTCTTTGGAATGGTCCTTGAAAAACAAAGTATCGGCTACGCATTGCCAGTCTCTGATCTCTCGAGCGAACGCAGTGGCGCGTGTTGAATCGTGTGCACGCACACCCAAAATTGCCAAGAAGTCGCGACGGCAACGTTGATTACGACTGTCACCGCAGCTAGTCCGGACACAGCACGCGTGCTAGAAATAACACGCGAATTACTCTAGAGTACTTATCCGTAACTCTAAAGAAAAATTTCGTCGTCATATAGGTCAGCATAAAAACAGCACAAAGGCTTTGTGTTCGTTTTCATATCCTCTGAAAACCAGAACAACAGGAGCCAAACGAAGTAGAAAAAAAAATGACTTCGCAGCTCCCTTGCAGGGCGATGTAGCAGCGATAGCTGTACCATCATTCAAAAGCGCCCGCCCACCCACCTTGATCACGTGACGACCAGGGCACATTTCCAGTAGCGCTGACTTTCTAGTACACCGGGATTGCATGCTATAAACCAGTATGGATAAACGCGAGAGTTTTAAGTCACAGAATACTGTTGGGACGTCGCAGTTTACCCCGTAGAGAAGATTCCCTGTAAAGCTTTCGCTGTTGCCGACCTCTAATCTTCACCAAGCTACAAAAAACTTTGAAACCACTGCGGCGACCCGCACTGGAGCGATGCGAAAGTACAACGTCCACACAGTATATCGACGTCCGCGGCTGTTCTGACGTCCATGTACTATATCGACGTCCATGGCTATTTTGACGTCTAAGTGTATTTTTTCGCGTTTAAGTAATGAACTAATTACACCTCATCAGCCAAATTTTTCCCACGGCAACATTTTATCACGCACTATCTGTCACAATCACACTTTCACACATTTATCTTCAGAGAACGACGTAGTCGTGCGGACAAAATTGCGAACACTTTTTTGCTGACGCGATAGACCCATATACTGTTCCAGTACTAATAAGCCTCTTCACTTCGGGTCACGGCTGCGATTCCTACCTGTTACCGCAAGAAACGCCGAGAATCGATCAGTGCCAACTGCGTTGTGGGCGACGCAGGTGTAGTTGCCGCTGTCTTCGGCCGATACGTCCAGGATGGTGAGCGTGGACGTTGGGCCGCCCCTGTTCGGCGTCGCTAGGACCCTCGCTGAAGTGGACGTTAAGGGCCTACCGTCTTTCTGCCACGATAGTTCGAAGGGACCCGCGCTTCCCTTCGCTATCACGCATCCTACCAGGACAGTGTCCCCCGGCGACAGGTTGGCGGGAAATTTGAACTCCCGTATCTTGGGCGGGCCTGGAAAGTCGAACGTGAAGGTGGATCGGTCGTTTTTCTTTTTTTTTTCTTAGCGGAAGATCCACGTACTTCTTGAGAGAAGCCACTGATCACGGGCGTTTCTAAACGAAATTGTAAACTAGTCAGAAAAAGCTATAGAAATCTTTGGCTGAACTTTGTGCTTTTCATGCGGTTAATATAGTTAAATAATCATGTGCTTAAAGACAGTCATCACGTTTTAAATATAAATTACGAAATCTACGTCGGGAGATTCCTTGCAGGCAGCATTTAAAGTACGAAAGTAGAATGTCTGGTTAGTCACGAGAAGCTTATGCTGAGAGCTTGATTAATGGGCATGCAGTCGGCAAAAGAAATCACCCTTCCAAAAGCAAAAAGGAATATCATCATACCTGTAGAGAGAGCTGAACTGTACGTCAACACAATGATGAAGCAGACGAAGACGTGACGCTGCATTGCGTGCACGTAGACAGGTTTCGTAAAATCTGTGATCAGAGGCAAACTGCGGCGCGAAAGACGTACTGCCACCCGGCGAGTGTGCGGTTCTACAGATTGAAGCACTCAAGTGCCGTGTGAACTCGAAGAGGCTGCGAGTGCGGCGAAAACCAGCCGATGGCCAACTAGCGCCGCCCCTTGGAGGACGATAAAACTACAAATGGCGCGAACACGGTGGGCGCGAAGCACGGATGTCGCACGGAGTAGAGTAGAGTCGACGGAGATGACATCTTGGGTTCCGCGCTCGCTCGCGCTGAAGTACCTGATGTACCTCAGCGCTGATGTACCTTGCGATGCGATGAACGTACGAAAACTAACGAACAAAATCTTTCACCCGCATAATATGCGCTTCTCTGGGAGTCGGACCCGAGTCCAGAGGAGCGATGTAAGGAATGAATACTCGGTGAAAAAAAAGGCGCCGTCAGCACGAAAAATGTGAAATACGAAACGCGCATCGACATGCTTTTGTGTTTTCTTTTCTAGCTGAACTGCGGCACTGAAAAAAGGGTTATCAATTATTACCACTTTTGTAAAAGCCGTTGTTACCCGTTTGGAAGCAAATTCCTTAAAAAAATGTTGTGATAACATCGGTGTCACTTGGATATGCCATGACCACAGTTCTGTTGGTCAACAAAACTATGCAATCGTAGGTGTTGGTCCTTTTTGCATGGGAAATGACCCACTCGCAAGCAGAAAACAGCGTTATGTGGTCTGGACTTTAAGGAAGATTTGCTCCAACAAGCGAGTTGCACACCCACACATAACGTCTGCTGGTGTGCCGAGAATTGCCCGAACCTTGCGAACATCGCTCTTAAGACTCGCGACCCAGTTCCTCCTGCATGTAGCTCAAGTTTTTTTTTTTTTTTTGACGTGCATTTTTCAGTGAACGATTCGTAACTCGTCGTTTCATGTGCGATCGTTTGCGTGACAACAGGCACACTATTACTATTCGCGCGGTCTCGATGCAGATTGTCTCATGGACCAATTCGGAGCACAGCAATGTGGTCAACGTCCTCAAAACCATATTTTACATTAATTTTTGTTTGCCCAGCCCTCCGAATTCGAGCCCATTTCAGTAAGACGCTTTGCATTCCGCCTATGTACTACTTGCCCTAATTATCCGCAAGTCCGCCACAGGCTGAGGCGGTAGTTACCAGCCGTGTCGCTAAATCGCGCCATCACGCTAAATATAGTGTCCATAAACTGTTGCTAAACTACTCGGTAGAATGAAGCAGTGGAAGTTCATGCTCCGAAAAAGAAATGACGTCGTTCGTGGCAACGACTGATTCCTGATTCGACTGATTCCGTTCGACAGTCTCGACGCATGTGCCACAGCTCCGAGAGAGCAGGGAGGATTGTATCTTCTGTGGCCGATGGCAGGTATACGCTGCTGCGGACAAGTAGCGCCATAGCGTGGCTGGTTGCCGGACCACAGCTTGCGCGGGAAAGTCGCGCCGAACTCAACTGGTTTCCTGGACGGGTGCCGAGTATGTCTCGCGTAGCCGACTTCTTTTGCATAACTACTCATTCAGAAGAGGCTTCATCATACTGTTTGGTAGTTAGACTTGTGCACAGCAGTGATTTACGAAAAACGGACAGCTCGCATAAGTGTGCCCCTATAGTTTTACTTTGCGATCTGCCCAGAATACTGCGAGGGCATTTCGCCGCGTGCAGACACGCAGTTCTTATTCATGATATTCTTTTTTGGGGGACCGTCCATAGACATGATATGCGTGAGTCTTCTGAGCTGCCCTTCACCATCATTTCACGTATTACATTGCCCAACTCGTAGGTTTGCGAACCACACGTCGGAATGGCTAACCGCTCTGCGCTTCTTCTCTTTACACTTCTGCAGCTCGAAGAGTTGTTAATATTAGTGTTAGTGTTACCACTTGCGTTTTTGAAACTCCCGTATCACAAGCGCAAGTTCGCGAAGACCAAAAAAAGGTTTTTACTCCTTCCGAATGTTCATCGAACCCTGGGAAAATAAACGGATGGGAGGGACTTAGTCACGCGCGTTTACGAAAGGTGCAGTGGTCGGTGCCATACCTGCGACTGCGAGGTATGCAGAGAAGCGATCATTTCCGGCCGAGTTTCGGGCCACGCAGGTGTAGTTGCCGTTGTCCTTAGCGGATACCTCCACGATGGTGAGCGTTGACACGGGACCTCCCTTGGGGGACGTCACAGTGAGGCCCGCCGACGGCACAATGGGACGATCGTCCTTCAGCCACGACAGTTCAAACGGACCGGCGCTGCCCTTCTTGACTACGCAAATGACAGCCACCGTATCGCCGGAGGCGAGGTTGGCAGGAAATTTGAATTCCTTTATCTCCGGAGGGCCTGGAAGGACAACCGTCCGCGATTATGAGTGGCTAAGGCGAAATCGCGTACGATAATGCAGTTCGGAGGTGTAACGTTTGTCGTAACTGCAATTCTAACCAATATTAAAGCAGCCCACCACCCTCTTTTTTTGATGACCCGAAGCCATGAATTTCAACATGCGGCTGGTACGCTTTCCTCAGCGACATATTTAGCGTGCAGTTACAGTGGGATTCGTTTTTTTTTTTTTAACGACACATATTTACCAAAGCTAGAATAAATTCGTTTTCAGGAAGCCTGCCTAGCCATCTACAAGTATCGCGTAGGCATTGACGCCTGCACAGGCGGCAAATCTAGAAAGCAAGGGAAAAGTATCCGTACCTGGAGAACGACTGTGACCCTCCGTTGCCGCAGAGATAAGACACGAGACGACGAAACACGTCAGAACTGCGCAGCGGACCATTCTGGGATGCCGTTACCAATGGCAGGATGCGCCGTCTCTGAACCTGAACTTATCGCAGCCAACGAAACGGGCGAAGGTGGCCTCAGTTCAGCGCTACCCGAAAACGAAACGATGGACAAGCGCCGCCACCTATCGGCGACTGAATAAGTCACAACTGGCGGGAAATACAAAAACCGGCAGCGACGAGGTCGGTGAGGAAGTAGGTCAGTAGTTGCCTTCTTGAATCGGTGTTTACGGCATTCGTTAAATCTGCAGTACCGACATGACTAAGACATGACTGCAGAAGCAGAATAGCAGCGAATATAGCCAGTGTCGTAGTGACGTGATAGGACTTATTTCTGTCGCCATTATCGGAGCACAAAAAACCCGAAGCCGTGTTTACACAGGGCTCCTTGAGCGTAACGAACGCTGACATAGTGGCCAAGGTTATTATAGCGAAACAGCGTAACAGCCTAATATATATTGAGCAACAACATAGCTGCTCAGCGATGGCGCAGAGGCCGTCATTTTGCTGAACTGCGATGCAATGGAGTTCACGACACAGCTTGGTGCCTGCCGGCACCAAGGAATCTGGTACTGAATCAAAGAGCCTCACAGCGCATAACACAAGGAGCCGTACACGGTCGCTGTCCAAAGTGTTGCTTAGCAGACCAGCTGTGGCTTCTCACGTCTTCTGGCTAAAGACTAGCGACTCTCTGCGTACAGCGTGCGGAGTGGCTGGATGACACGGGGACCCGACCATTGTCTTTCATAGTACCACCATATTTTTGCCGCATCAATGCACTCCCGCTCTGCCTACCTGATTACAAGGGAGAGTGATTTCGTCGCCCAAGCCGATTTGTGGTGGGAGACGAACTCCAGAATTACTGGAAGGGCTTTAAATGCGCCATGTAAGAGGAATCTGTGGGTCGATAGATCATCAATATTCCACTGCACTTTTAGCGTTTGGCTGCTCAGGACGAATTTGCGGGTTTGATACCGGCCACAGCGGCCATTGTACGATGGAGGCGCAGCACATGTCGCCGAGGTTCTGAGATTTCAGTGCGGCTTCAAGGGCCCTAATGGAAACCAATCCGGTGCCCTCGTATACGGTCGGTGTCACACACAGCAGAGTTTGTTTAATACAAAGTCCAATTAACCGCCGGATCATTCCAGTTAGCCTTATATTTGATTCCGACTTTTTATCGCCCGTCGCCATGGGCTGAAGAGATATAACGTACCCATTAAAGTCGGAATCTGCCAGTCGTCACGGCGGGCGATAAGAACGGAGTAGAACGTACGGTCCGCGAAGGGTCGTATATTATACCAGCTCAGTGGTGCAGGCACAACATTATTCTGGAATCCTCAGTCTGGCATACTGTACGCTAGCTGGTCTCGCGCGCTGTGAACTACACAGTCATCATGCAGATGAGCATGGGTTGCCACGCGGGGCATGAAAAGAAGGGGAAACACGAGCGACAAACGACTAGCGCGATTTAAAATGTTCGGATGCCCGTGACAATGCACGAGACAGGAATAACAGCAGCACCGAACGCGAATCATGTTAAACAGCTCATCAGACAGCTTGAGCGGAACGGTGATGCTAGCCATGGTTTCTCCGTAAGAGGCGACGCAGGTGTAGTTGGGCACGTCCTTCATCCGGATGCCCCGTGTGCAAAAGTGACGCTCCTCTCGGGAGCGGTTTGGAGCGATACACACGTGTTCGTCAAAAGGTAACGGCCGTCGTAGGCGGTCCAAGTAACCCGTAGCCCGAGTCGCCGAGCCAACTGGAGCTGGGAAAAAATTACAAGATTGCACTTAAGTCTGCTTAAGAGCGAAAATGCGAGAGCCTTTTTTCCCCTCCTCTTTTTCTTCCTCCATTTTTTAATTCTTGTTTTTAGTTTTTCATTTCCATTTTTGTATTCATGTTCCTTTCTTTTTTATTCTTTTATTTCTCTTAAACTTTTCTTTTCACATTACTGCGGCGACCCATATTGGAGCAATGTGAAAGCAAAACGTCCACATACTATATCGACGCCATGGCTATTCTGACGTCCATGTACTATATCGACGTTCATGGCTATTTTGACGTCTACGTGTATTTTTTCGCTTTCAATTAAGTAATTACTCCGCATCAACCAAATTTGGTATTTAGCGAGATTTTTTCACCCAGTACCTAATGGAATGAAACTTTTTTTTCATATATTTTTATAGAACGACATGAACGTGCGGACAAAATTTGCGGACACTTTTTGATGACGCCTACATAGCCATATAATGCTCTCGCATTAACAACTGGCATGAATGGCGTTGTCCCCCAGGCTGGGTTTGGCGGGAAACCGAGGTTCGTGGACTTCGGAGCTAATACGACAGCCGGTGACGCCGTAGCGAAGGACAGCCAATCAGCTGTTCTGGTGGAATCTGAAGCATAACGGAGTTCATGCTCTGGCATACCTTGTGAAGCTATTGAAGACTACGAAAATGGCGGTACCAAAGAAAGGGAACGCGAGTTGACGGCGGAAAGACGGTAGCGGGAAGACCACTTAGTGCGCACGCTAACCGTGCAAACGCGCACGTCTATGGCCTGAGCGGTGACAGTGAGGTAAAACGCTCTTATGCTGCGTTCGTGCTGAATAATGCAATCAAATCGTGTGTTCACCGGAAACACCAGCACTCGAGCTAATTGTTCCTCTTACAGTATATCTTGGAATGATTCTCAACATCACCCGAAGCAAGCGGGGAATGCGATTTTCCCACGAAAACCGATGCGCGGAAAGAAATGGAAAACTGATCCCTTGGTGGACTGAAAGAAAGCTAGTGGGAGGTGGAGAGAGGGGGTGGGGGGTGGGGGGGATGCAAGAAACTTGTTCCTCAAGAAGTGAACCCCTCAATGCTGCGCGTATTGTTTGCACTGTCGTAGCAGCGCCGGCATACCTTTCACAGCGAGGTAGGCAGAGAATTCCCCGCTCCCAGCTGCATTCCGAGCGACGCAGGTGTAGTTTCCGCTGTCTTCGGCGGCTATGTCCACGATTTTTTTTTTTTTTTTTTTACCCTTTTTTTCCCTCAGTGCTGTGACTTTTTTCTTATTTCCCCGAAGACCTTGGTGTGGAACTTTTTGTGTAAAACTATGTTAAATGACTGTTTGTGCCAAACTGTATGCGGGGCAAGAGCCACCGTCAGGCGTTCCGCCTTTTGCTCTTGCTCCTCTTTCTGTATCAGAAAGGAAACAAATAAATCAAATCAAATAAATCAAATCAAATCAAATACTGAGCGCCGACAGCGGTCCGCCCTTGTGGGAAGCCACTGTAAGACTCGCCGTGGGTTCGACAGGCACGCCGTCCTTGCGCCAAGACAGTTCGAAGGGACCCGAACTGCCCTTTTCCACCACGCAGTTCACGGCCACCGTGTCTCCGGGCGAAACGTTCGCGGGAAATTTGAACTCCTTGATCCTCGGCGGCTCTGGAAGGAGCCATCGTCCGTGTTGTTGGAGAGCTAAATTTACGACGGCAGAGGGCGTGCGTTGTCACTCGTTATCATCATCAGCCGCTGCAGAACACAGGCTTCCCCCGTTTGCGATACACTCTGTTCTTCGGCAGCAAATGCCAGTTTATCCCGGCACACTTCTTAATCTCATCTTCCCTCGTGATTCTGCATCTACCTTCCTTTGGTGCCCATTCTGTTAACCTAACAGATTAAAAGACCTAAGGCCTACCTGTTCACCGCATTACGTACCCTTACCAGTTGAATACCTTTCATAATAGGTGGGTAAGCTATCATTACCTCGTGTTTGTCGTCTAGCCCGTACCAGTGTCTCTCCGTACGTTAACGTTGCACTCATAATATTCCTCTCTATCTCTTGTTTCGCTCGCCTTAGTCTTGTTTAAAGTTATTAATTAGTCTTCAGCTTTCGGTCTCATGATTGAATTTCATATTAAAGTATAATAAAAGACGGAATAGCAGCATAAGACCATGTTCAGAACAAGATATCTATGAACTGTAAATGTTATAAAATAAATTGCGAACCACTCACTGGCTTCCTCGCTTGAACCTGGACTTGGCGAAAATACTTTAACAGAAGTACCTAAACTGAACGCTGAAGGCACATGACATGCGCTCTAGATACCACCTATAACACTAGTTTCTTTTAGCGTTCTCGCTTTGTTTCACGCTACACAACCGGAAAAGAAATCGCGCCGTTCCGTTTTGCTTCAAAACGATTCCGCCACTGACCATTTAAATTTGCAAATACTGCGGCAAACATGCGTGCAGAGAATGATCACTGAAGAACAAAAAAATAAAGGCAAGCATACCTGCAGGTTGTACAGACGACTTCACTGACGCAACAATCAGGAAACTGAAGACCACTGTGCAGTGGATCATGGTGAGAATTGCTCGAGAAAGGTTTTTCCAAGCGAAGCAGCGCAGTGCCTAGTTGAACAACGGGGATGGTAAATGCGCCGCTTGGATGCCAGGAAACACAGCATCTGAGAGACGCCAAACTGTGGACAGCTAGCGCCGCCTGTTGACGTTACGCAAAACGACGGAAGAGGGGCGCGAAAACTGAAAACAGTTTCGGACTCGCTAGTGGAGACCGTGCTGGCTAGCTCTGACCCCAGAACGCAAGTTTTGGCGGTGGAGTGGGCTGACGCGACCTCTTGCCAAGCTCTTCCCGGCGAATAAAATGTTTTACAATCAATCAATGAGTGCCGAGTTAGTCGCGTGAGTATTCACGTGATCTGCAGCCCAAAACAGTGTCAGTGTTGTCGGCAGTTTTGTATAGTTTCGCGGTCCCACCCAAGCAATAGGTAATGTCCCTTCAGATGACATATTTCATCGAAATCTATCGAAAGCAACGCATCGGCATAGGTCTCCATAGCGTTCATTGACAAGTATACGCATTTCACGCCCGTTTTCGTATCAGTGGTTGCAAACATTCTTCGCATTTTATCTCGTGTCATCGGCCCGAAGAGGAGCGCAAGTTTGACGGCGTCCGCGGCGCGTTGGCATAATTCGCGTTAAAAACCAAAGCGAAGCGTAAAATGGCCACTTACTTTCTTTTCAGCGACTAAAGTGGTTTTCGTCATCTTTAACAACGAATACCCAGTTCTTTAAAACAAGTCGTTGTGGCTCATTGTTAGTGCTTTCAAGACGAATAACTTTTCAATCGCTACGTCGTTTCCATCACTACGTCCTTTAATTCGCTTCGAGATTCCTTTGTTGCAAAAGAGTACTGGCTGAATTCGTGCGCGTTCTTAGCTCCCGAGTCCATCGTACGCACGTCATTCGTACAGTCTTTGTCAAAAGTAACCAGGCTGCATGGTTTGGTTCTAGCTTGTATAGTGAAGCCCTTGTGGCTTTCCTAAAGATCAAAAGATGTTGGAAGGTAAGAAGACCCCCAGTCCTTATCATTAACGACCATTTCTGCTTCAGGGAAGCCGTAAGGGCTCCACTGTACGAGCTAGAAGCAAACCATGCAGCCTGGTTACTTTTGACAAAAGACTGTATATACGACAGCCTGTCTCGAGTGAAAGCTGTAGGATAGACGAACCTGTGTGCTCTTAGGCAGAGCAAGAGTGAATTCAGAAACTAAATCTCAAGTTTACACTACATTGAAGCCTTTGGGGTAGTTTTTTTTCTTTTCCTCCGAAACTGTAGCACTTTGTTATTTGGAATACGCACTGAATACGCGGTAATTCCAGGAGGCCAACAATTACCTCGCACGACGAGCGGCGCCGTGAGGCTGTCAGTGCCGAAAGAGTTGCTCGCCACGCAGGTGTAGTTTCCGACGTCTTCGGGACGTAGATGTGCAATCAGCAGTGCTGCGGTACCTTTGAACTGCGTGGACACGGACACACGGTCGCTGTTGACGATTTCCGTGCCGTCTTTGAGCCACGCCATGCGATGCGGGCCCGTCGCGGTATTTCTGAGCACGCAGCTGGCCAGTATCTGCTCGCCCAGGGTGACTTCCGATGGAAATGAGAACTCCCTGAGTTTCGGTAGCGCTGCGCGGGAGTGGTTATGAGAACCCGACGCTGCCATCGAACTTCGTTGGTCAAAGATAAGGCGAGCGGTGAAAAAAAAAAAAAGAATGTTGTCGGCTTACCATCGTCTCTCGCTGAAGATTTGTCAGGTAAGAGGAACGCCAAAGATAATAGCCAGGCGACATTCCTAACAGTAGAAAGCGCGTTCATATGCGCGCGAGATCTCCGTCGAGTACGCGTCGCGACGTCCATCGCTCTGCTCTCGATTGCGGGGAGCCTCACCAAGCTGCAAAAGCACTGCCGCGAGGGAAATCAGCCGCGAGCCGGACAACTAACGCCACCTGGAGAGTCGATTCGGAAGCAGGGGCTTGGTGTCGTCCTCTGCTAACCTTTATGAACAGTTTGGAGCGTCACCTCTTACGAACCGAGATATCAGTTTACATAGCGACAAATTACAACAATAAAAATGATTGAGAGCAATGACATATTCAATTTCCTTCGTGAATGAGTGTTGAAGGACCAATCTCAACTCGTTCAGGAGCACCGAACAGAAGGACGACAAGGAAAAAGAAATAGCCGGGGTGAGCAACAATAGCATTCCTTTGACAACACCCTCCCAAGGAATGCTAAGAACCTGCCCGCCAATATGTTAAATGGGCTCACAGAGGAGTACCTAGACAATTTTCCTAACCATATTGCCGTCTATACAGATGCCTCCCAGCAAAATGAAAAGGCCGCTATTGGTATTTACTCAAGGGCTCTTGATTGGAGCTACTCATTTCGGGCCCCTGACTATACCCCTATTTTTGTAGCTGAGTTTCTGGCCATTGAGTTGGCCTTAATAAGGATTCCCTGCAGTATCACTCGGGTTATTATACTCTCAGACAACCTTTCTGTTTTGGCAGCGCTCGAAACCTCGAGTGATACTCCTATGAGCCGTTCCCTTCAATTTTTTATTCCTCCACATGTTTCAGAAGTTCGCTTTCACTGGGTCCCTGGGCACTGTGGCATTGTTTCTAATGAGAGGGCTGATTTTTTAGCAAAGTCTGCCCTTGATGGTCCTATTGTCCCTTTCGTCCCAAATACTATTTTCTTGACTCTAGCACGCTTTCAGCGATTCCAGCGTTTCCACACCTTGCGCCATGAGCCTCTCCTCGCTGCAGCGGATTTTCAACACCTGGCATTTCCTTGGAGTGTGCGGATGTGCAGTTCGAGGCAATGTGAGGTGTCCATGACCCTTTTGCGCTGCAGGATACCGCGGCTAAATCTTTATTTATGCCGATCGGGGCTTTCGATATCCAACCTTTGTGAGTCTTGTGGCGAAATTGAGTCTATAGAACATTTTTTCCTCTCCTGCCGGCGGCTCGCTGCTCTCCGTAGATTTGCTTGGAGATCCCCCTCGCTCGGCTTGGGCTTCCTCTATCTATACCGATTCTCTTATCCTTCGGGGCAAGCGCCAAGGGATATGCCCTGAAACCAGTGTTCGATTCTATTCACGATTATATAATTTCATCTGGTAGATTCCTCTGCTAGAATGTGAATTCACAACTTTTCTTTCTCCGTATTTTTTGTATTGTACAAATTCTAGCTCTGCGTTCCAAATTTTTAGATTTAATTCTACTCCATTCCCTGTACATGAGTGCGTTTGTATCCGCTATGCACACCGCTGTTTGCTTTTTACGGCGTGAACCGTTATGCGGAGCCAAACCTGGGCCTTCGCGTGGAAGAAATCCGTAGAATTCGGCGGTGTAAGAGGCTCGTGGTGGGTGCCCACAGAAGGGCTCTCTGCAGAAGCACGTCAGGAGACCATGGCTCAAGCAGTAAAAAAGAGAGTTCAATCCGAAGCTGCAGGGGAGACAGCAATAATTGGGGGGGGGGGGGGGGGGGGACACTTAAGCTTTTCCTTAAGTGTATCACGCTATAGCGTTAATGGGTCATCACTTCGAAGACATGAACACTGTCCGACAAGACACACAAGGCCCCCCTTTAACCAAGTCGAAAGAACATGTCTCGGCGGCCTAGGCGTAGCGTGTGGCCAATCCCCCGCAGTGGGTATGTGCCATTCAGCCCGAGGACATCATCATCATCATCATCATCAATCGCGGTCTCCATCGAGTCCGAACGTGTTGCCTCGTATGTCGAAACGCTAATACTTCACAGCGAAACGTGGTTAGAGGAGTTATCGGAAAGGGTGAACTTCACTCAGGAAAAAGATCGTCGTGCAGAGTTTAACGTTTGTAGACATACACCAACATGTGGCAAACTATGGAGAATGTCACTAGAGCGATTTCATTGATTGCGGGTGACCTTCAAAAGTCGCGCACCTGTCGATTGTAGCCGCGTAGAGTGCGCCTAGGCAGATACACGCTGCCACAATTATCTTTTGAATTATCTATCGATTCTGTTGTCTGCACACAAGTAATGCCCAGCTTTCTGGTACATTACCTGCTAACGCAATCTGTGGGCCGCCAGTATAATTGTGAGAAAAATAGAGTGCGATGAAATGCTACGCGAACATATTGATTGTGATGGCGTCTTCTTCCGACTCGCTGGAAAATCTGACCTTTAAAACGGCTCCTGCTCTCACGCAGATTAGTTTCGACGCCCGTAGAAAATAAGTGAGGACCGCTGAACATCCGATATTCCCATGTTAATTTCGCATGTTCAGTGCGGTGTTGGACGCCGGAGAAGCCGCGCAAACTAAAAGCATGTCTAGATATTCTGGCCCAGGTTAGAACGTTTGTTTTGTGGACTGTTGCAAACGCTTTCACGGGGCTCCGAGTAATATATCCACGCCACATATACTGGCCGACAGGCGCTCGCAACAGCTCTGCGTTGACACGACCATGCATGGCAAGTCCTGTTTTGTACAACTATTTGCCTTAGACATAAGGAAACCGTTGAGCTACTGTGCCGCTAGGGGATACTTCTTACTAAGCGCGGGTTCTCTGAAAGAAATGAAGTTTGCACCGTGGCGTGCTTTCGCCAGATTTCTCCAGATATGAGTCGTGTTCAGGATGCGTGAGGAAAAAAGTGCACAAAACAGAACACAAGCATGCTCATGCCAAGTCCGCGGCTTTGTGAGTGTATGTGCGCAGGATCTGGAGTGAGAAAGTGCACACAGGGCGCCGTATCACGCGAATTGAGCGTGTTCTTCAATAACAACAAAGACGTATATGCATCCTTTCGAAACGCACAAGTTTCGCGCACAGTCGAACTATTCTGCCGAACTATATGCGCCGTGGAAAGCGAGCTTCTTTGTGAACTGAGTAGCCAAAATCGTAACTGGAAATCTATTTCTGCCTTCGGACGTGTGGCTTACTTTCGCTCTTCAGCTTTGATGCCCAGTTTTTACTCAAGAACATAAAACAAGCATTCCATCTACACAAAGACTAGAAACTGCTGGACATATACATTATACATAGGGTGCCCAGCTCATAACGCCCAGTTATCCAATGGACTTCTCCATCTTCTCCCTGTGATTACCGAGAAACACCAAAAGCAACATAGACGCCTCACCGGACACGACCAGAGGTACCGTGATGCGCTCCGACGTTGCGCCGTAAGATGCAACGCAGGTGTAGTTGCCAACATCCGCTGGTCGAATATCTCTTATGCCCAGAGTGACGCTGCTCTCGGACGCCCTCAGAAGGGACACTCGGCGATTAGCGGACAGGTCCTCGCCATTCTCGCTCGTCCACATCATCTGAAGTCCCTCGCCGGTCCAACTGGCTCTCGGAACGAAACAGCTTGCGATGGCGTCATCGCCCACTGCCAGGTTTGGCGGGAAACCGAGACTCTTGGGCTTCGGCGGACGAACCGTCGCCGCCAATGCTGCGGGTGGTGACGATTGGTTGACGAGAGTGATAGAGGGGTTAAGGGAAGCGCCGAAACTCACATACCTCCAGATGCCTCCGCCAAAGATGAAGTGACCACCAACTGGGGCAGCATCAAAGTGCCCAACTTCAACGCTAATACCACGCACACTGATGCACTCTTTGAAAGCGGCCCCATAGTTTGAAATGTGTGCGGCACGGTGTGGTTGAAACTGAAAATGTCACGGAAGGACGCCAGTTGGGCGGCCTGCAGAATCAGACAAGTGTAGAATGAAGAGAGGAGGGAAGCTTCGATGTTAACGGGAGCCCGCCGTCGGACAGCTAGCGCCGCAGCGTGGACTTCTACAGAACTACATCGTAGAGAAACGAATCGCGCGGAATTCAATCAGCCCTCAGCTTTCTGCATGAGCAGACTGCGTTCTCGAAGTAAGCGCATGTCTAGATTTTTCGCAGCTCTCCATGCTTACCAAAGGAACTGATGTCGGGCGTTCAGAACAGTTCCTACTCTCACCGTTTGTGCATATATGGCACGCGAGTTCCAATAATGTTGACCCCGAAAATCATTAGTAACTAGTAGACGATCACATATCAATGCCACAGGAGTGTGCAACACAAGTCAAACTTCATGCAGATATCCGCCAGTACGCAATATTTTTTTAATGCAATATCTACTTTTAATTCGCTTCGCAGGTCTAAAACAGAAGCGATGAAACTGAGACGTACGCTGTGTTATACGAGAAGACAACTGTCGTCTCTGCTCCCCATAGAAACATCAAAGCTCCGATTGCTCAGTGAAGAGTGCTGTACATACCCTTGTGTGCGTCTACTTTGTCGGATATTTCCATTCTTACTTTTTGTGTCCTCTTGGTTTTAATGTCGTGTGCCGTGAGGTGCTGAGTAGCGAGGTTGTCGCGTCGCTGGTCGCAAGTGTAGCTCGGAAATTTTCCGTGAGTTAGAGGCATGTGTGCTCAGGTTTGTATGAAGTGCCCCCTGCCACTGCGGGATGCGTGGTGGCGATAACGTTATATCACGAAAGCGCGCGTATATATTTCGAGGAAAAAGGTCCTGGTAAAATCAGTTTCTTTCGCATTGCAGTCCTTATTTGTCAGACAGCGATTAATATGCGCTGGGATATATCGCAAGCCTGGAGAGCAGCATTATGCTTTTTGTGAACACGTTGTTAGCGGATCAAATCATTACATTACGCCTTGTCCTGTCAAGCCGAGCGTCCGTACAACCGTGCGAATTATCGCACAGGGTTAGAGCCCACGGGAATCCTGCGGCGAAAACTCGCTCCGCCACGGGATTACTATCAATATCAGGCACGTTCTTAACTTCGGGTTTGAGAGAACGTTGAAAAAATTCCCCGATTTATAAGACAGGGGAGTCGTTTCATCCAGCTCAGACATACCTGTTACCGCAAGATACGACGAGAAGCGATCACTTCCGTCGGCATTCTGGGCTACGCAGGTGTAGTTCCCGCTGTCTTCGGCAGAGAGGTCCACGATGGTGAGCGTCGACACAGGGCCCCCCTTTGGTGACATCACAGTGAGGCCCGCTTTTGGCTCAATGGGCCGGCCATCTTTCAGCCACGATAGTTCGAACGGGCCCGAACTGCCCTTTTTGATGACACAGCTGACAGCCACCGTTTCGCCGGGTGAGAAAGTGACGGGAAATTTAAACTCTTTTATCGTTGGGCGCCTGGAAAGACAAGCATCTGTCGTTATACTTCAGGCTGGAGGAGACTGCGAGTGAAGATGTAATTTCTATTCTACATACGTGTTGTGTCCCCTTATTGCTTTTGTGTGTGTGCGCCCTCGCATCCTCCTCCTAACGACCACTCGCATCCTCCTCCTAACGACCACTTGCCCTTCGTCGCACGCTGTCGCCAGATGCCCCCCCACGGTGCGCCCCCGCACCCTCCTCCTGTTCTGGGAAGCCACTCCCTCCCGTGGACGCTTCTCCGCTCCCTCCTTTCTTCGGGCGGCCAGTTCGGCTCCTGCCTCGGTCGACGCTGGTCGCACCCTCATCGGCTTTAAATAAACGAAGTCTTAAAGTACCGTGTGCGTCTTTCGCTGCATTCAACACAGCGACCGGACACGACAATACGTGAACTGCTGGTTAAGGCAGAGAAAGGCGTCATACCTGAGGCACGAGTGGACCCGCCCGTTGGAGCCAGCACGAATAGATGAACGATGAAACATACGAAAATTTCGTAGACCGACATGGTGGCCCGTCGTTGCAAGAGGGCGACAGCGCACAACGGAACTTTCGTTCCAACTGAAGGCCGCCAGAAAGCGCGGAGCGATGGCCAGTAGCCGTTTGCTATCCGAAACCCAGACGACGCGCGGACAAGTACCGCCATCTATCGGCGACTAGATGAATCAGTAGTGGCGCCGAAACCGGAACCCGCCAAAAACAAACAGGGTCATGCAACGCGGCATTTGTCCTTTCTTGGTGGAGCTATTTGCGGGGCCTGTCAGAGCGCGTTCGCTGGAACCAGGCTAGGAATTGAGAAGGCCCACCCACGGTCGCACTGCAAAATTACAGTAGTTGAGCTGACTGCTGCAGCATCGTTCGAAATAACGTCACCAAAAACAGATCTTTTCCCGCGATTAAAATTTTCTTCTTAAAGCAGAGAACACGAGTTGTGCGTGACGGAACAGGCGCAATTTCCATCGTACGACAGGACCAGGAAATGACACGGAGTTTACCGTGCACGATGAGCGTTGCTGTGAAGCTGTCACTGCCGAAGCTGTTGGCCGCAGTGCAGGTGTAGTTTTCCACGTCCTCTGACCGGAGGCTGGCGATCCGAAGAGTCGCACTGCTCTTGGAGTGTGCGGATGATACAGACACCCGACCAGAGTCTTCCAGTTCACTTCCATCTTTTCTCCACTCGATACGATACGGTCCGACCGTGCCCTTTCTGACCACGCACGGTACGATAATCTCATCGCCCAAAGCGACCTGAGGAGGGAAGACGAATTCCAGCAGCCTGGGAGAACCTGGACGAGGAGCAAGTTGCACCTTTGCAAAAAATAACGGAACGCGTGATGGAAATGAATCAACTTCGCAGCGCAGTTGCTGTCGGCTTACCGGTGTCGGCCGCCGAGCACTCCGATGTGCTGATGAACAGGATCAAGACTAGCGACACTAAGTCGCTCATGTTGCGATAGAACTGTCAGCAGTTGGGTATAAGGGAACTGGAGCACTTTCGCTTTCAGAGCAACGGTGGAAGCGAACCCAACACTGCCGCGTCGAAAGCCTGGAATGCATGCAGCAAGCGCGGAGCAGCAATCAACGCAAGTTAGCTGCCGGTGGCTGGACAACTACCGCCACCTGGTGGCTAGGCGTATCACTAAAGCGCACATTCCCGCCGAGAGGACGCTGCGCGAGGCACTCCACTTCCTCTGTACACGTGGAGAAACGAAGGATAGCGTACAACTTCTAACGCCATTTTTCCTTACGAGTAGGTATACAAGTAGTGCAAATACACTTCACGAGGGTAAGCAGAACCCGCGCCATGTTGGGTTGCAAGCCAGCTTTTTCCTCGTTTAAAGGGGTAGAGACACCAAATTTTTGTGTTGTATCTCTGGGTTGTAAATAATGCGTAGCGATTCAGTGAGCATGGAACACCATCTTAGAAGCATGAACTCGCATTATATAATTAATAATCGTATTATTTGTACCCAGCAGTTTCGGTTTCGGTTCGTAGTTGCCAGGCTTTGCCAGGCTCTTTCATGACGTCAAAAACCAGACAATGCGTTGTCACGTGGGCCCGGAAAGCCGTGACGTCGTGTAGGCATGTCGTCTGCTTGACACGCACGTGGTGCGCGTAAACACGGAGAGCCGGGCGGAGGGCAAGTCGAACAGCTCCGAGTCGGAAAGAAGAGTTTTATTTCGGCGAAGACACCGATTATGAGGAATCGCGGGATGACGCAGACGAGGAAGAAGACGCCGCGGTTCGAACCCCGACAACCACTTCATTTTTGATCCGCTGGCCAGCGATTCCGAAGAGGAGGCAGGCGTCAGGCCCAACGCAGCTCAGATTGTGCCAGCGAACACCAAGCGTGTAGGCAACGTCAAATTGTAAAGGCGCGTTCACACTACGCCGACGATCGGCCGATTTCAGTCTGGCGATGGTCGGCGGCAGAGATTTTCGTGCCGTCGGCGCGTCTGTCACACTGCGCACACGCCGACCGGGCACCGGTCTTCGCCTGACGAGCGCATCGCCGTCGCGTCGCCGAGATAGCAGCCGTCGGCCGACCCGTGTGTCACACTCTGCCGACAACAGCGCCGACCTCACGCCGACGTTGTCCCATCCCGACAGCTCGACGCTGCTTCTTCGTGCGCGCTGCTCGTCTGCTAGCTCCGTTGATGAATGCGTCGTGGAAATCGAACTTATGCTCTATTATGGGACGAGTTCGCACTAAAGCGATGTGAAGAGTAGGCCTTTTATTATAGCACAGTCGACTTCCAAAGCGCCGTCAACTGCGGAAGCGAGACCACCTAGGCCTAGCGACGACTAGGGCAGCCTGGGACCAGCGCGCAGTTCAGGCGCGTTCACACTAGGCCGACGGGACCCCGAGGTCGACGCGACAGCGACGCCGACGGTCGCGTCGGCCAACCTGGTCGTTCCCCGACTAGCCAGTCACACTGCGCCGACGACGACGCCCCAACGACCAAGCGTCGTCCTAGTGTGACAACGCCGCCGACCAAAACGAGACCCGTTGGCCGACGTGCCTTGGGCATATCGGTGGCCGAGCGAAAACATTCACCGACCAAAAACAAGTAGCGAGCTCAGAGGGGGAAGTGGAATCATTATTTAGACAAATAATGCACGCGCAGCAACATTCATCAAGCCATATGGCCACTTGGCCGACGCGCCGCACTGATCGTCGCTTGCGAACTGCCGCCCCACTGCAAGCAGGGACACGGAGCGGTGAGCATCGCTGCGCCGCTCTACCCAAGCTCCGACTGCAACCGGTGTCGCACTTCGCCGCCGTACAGCAGTCCCTCAGAAAGACTGCTCGAGCAGCGACAAAGCATGCCTGCTTATGTTTCGAGCTAACGGCATCGCTCGCGGGCGCTCCGGGCGACGAGCTCTTCTGCTGCCTGGTTGCCGTGGTCGTCGCTAGGCCTATAGCCTCTTCCGCATCGAAGTCGCAGCGGCCGGCGCTTCGGAAGTCGCCTGCGCTATAATAAAAGGCCTACTCTACACATCGCTTTACTGTCAACAGCATCATCTCACAATAAAATAATAGCATGGTAAATCTCCACGACGTCTTCAGCAGCGAAGCGAGCGGGCGCCAGGCGAGCCGGACCGCAACGTCGGGCCAGCGGCAGCTGCGAGGCGGTTGTGGCAAAAAGTTTGCTCGTATCACAGTCGTTACCTTTGCCAGCAGCTCAGTATTCGTAAGCGATCCTCAAAAATGACACATTTTTCACATTTCTTATCCCAGGGTTTATTATTTACATCAAGAACACACTTTAGCTCCTTTTTATGACGCCGGCAGACGGGATCCAGGCTGGCCGGGCGGCCGGCATGCTCGGCGTACTTCACGTTCGCACAAGAAAATACATAACATCCATGATACTAGAGAATGCTTCCTACATTAGAGCACGGGCAATATGCCTCTGCAAAAGTGGATCTTTCGGCAACGACATCGCCTGCGGCAACGCCGGGCGTAAAGCACCATCGCGCTCGCGAGCGTGCAGAAAAAAAAGCAAACTCGTGAGCACTCGTAACCAAGGTTGCTAGGCCGCGAAACCGCAAAACTTGGTCCCGTACGTCAGAAAACTGTGCAATGACGTAGGAAATACTTGCTTGTGTTTTCTTCTCTGTTCCTACGTCACATTGATGCACTAGCGATGGCTCAGACTTCAAGAGTGAGCATTTTCACAAACTTTAAAATGAAATTAAAATATGTTCTAGACCTCCCTTAAATTTAATACTTCGCTCTTATGGTCCTCACATACAAAGGAAACGAATGGCAGTCTTTTGTACAACCTTGGAATTTGATGTCTCTACCCCTTTAAGCAGAAGCTATGCGAGGTCGGACAGTAGGAACGGCAAACACCGTCACCAAAGTGGAAAAAGCGGGGAAGAAAACGACAGGCAACTTACACGTTGACAGCATATCGGTGGGAATACACGCCCAAGAAGCTGCAACAGCTGTCGTCATGTTCTAATCTTACAGCATGGCTGCTGTACCGTTATTGCCTAGATCACTTTCACTCCCTGCGCAGCGTACGTGAGAAAACACGACGCGATAATTACATGGTTAGGTAAAAAAAAGGGTTAATGAACTAAGAGGAGAGGTGGGATAGCTGCTTTACTCAGGATGGAAATCCAGACAGCGCCGCGTGGGAGGGAGTGCAAAGATAGAGAGAGACAGTTGCCCTAGTGGAGGGCTCCGGAATAATTTCCACCAGCCTGGCATCTTGAACGTTCACACTGATATCGCACAGCACATGGACGTCTCATGCATTTCCCCTGTATCGAAAAGCGACAGTTACGCCAGGATTCGATCCCTCAACTTAGTGCTCAGCAGCGGAGCGCGATAACTACTTAATAAGGTCGGTGATATCCATAACACACGCTCAGTTTCACTTGAAATTGAGTCGAGGTGCTTCGAAGTTCTAATCTTTGTCGAAGTCAGAGGAGCGTGCACGAAACTGCACGAAACGAGACTGTACGAAACTGCTCGCGGTACACTGTAAACACGAATACACCTATATGGGAGTAAAAAGGAGTAAGCTCTACTCAAGCGCACTCTTTTTTTACTCCTTTCTGTAGAGAGTGTTGAAACAACGACGAGATGCGTCGTACGTCATGTGTATTAAAAGAACATTTCATTTCTCGTCTCAAAAAGAGTTGGAAACCATCGGCTACACGGACGCCGCAACGCGCAGCTATGGCGGCGAAGAGCGCATTCTTACGCACCCCCGCGGTCGTAAAATGCTCCGCACTTCACTATAGCTAATTTGATGGTACTACTGCTCTGTGTCATCAAGAACCGCTGCTGCAAACTAATACCCCTGCCACACGGCAAATTTAACGTCATTCCCATCGAAAGACGTTCGTTCAAAATGACATTATTTTGCTGCCACACGAGAAAATATAATGTCAATCGATGAAAACGACATTACGTACCGAATGAATTTACGGAACTCATTAGCCGGCGATCTCCGAGCTAATGTGTTCCCTCGACACCGGAGACTTGGTGAGAATATACACCGAAAAACACGATTACAAAAGCGTCACAAGCACGGTAATATTTCTGGACCCAACTTCCGGAGTCGGTATTTCACGACAGCTTCTTTGGCGGTCGCTATCAAAACATAGTTTTAACTGGTCCATTAGGGTTGTTGCGCTGTATCGCGGATTCCGTCGCTGTGGCGCAGAATCAGCAATCCGCTCCAGATCACCCTGTGGAGTTCGCCATTAGGGAAGCACTCGCCAGGATCATACCTGTGACTGCCAGGTGAGCAGTGAAGCGATCGCTCCCAGCCGCGTTCCGAGCCACGCAGGTGTAGTTCCCGCTGTCTTTGGCGGAAACATCCACAATCGTGAGCGTCGACACGGGACCTCCTCTCGCTGAAGTCACACTTAGACTGGCCGTCGGCTCTACGGGCTGATTGTCCTTTAGCCACGCGAGTTCGAGCAGTCCCGCGCTGCCTTTCATGACGACGCAGGTGACAGCGACCGTATCGCCAGGCGAGAGGTTGGCGGGGAATTTGAATTCGCCTATCCTTGGAGGGTCTGCAGGAGAAGCGCTAGCTGTTATTTCCGACGCAAAAGTTGTCATGCAACAAACTAAGCGATTATGGGTTTCAGGAATGGTGTCAGCTTATTTTTCTCATAGAATGCATGGTTTGATTACTCAAGGTCTATCGACGGAAAAGGAGTCCGAGTGGGGAGTGACTGACGGGAACAATACAGGTACAAAGCGCTTCTTTTTCGTAGGGTTTCTACCTGCCTCTATCACGAAACACCTTACCGCAACTCTTGGTTCTCTTGTATTCACTTTCAGCACGTTTTCTTTCTTTGCACCTTCAAGTTCTTTATATTTTAAGATTATAATGAAAAAAATAAACAGCATAGCCTGCATTGTAAATTCTAAGCAAACACTTTGTACTGTGCGAAGAAAGCTTTGCTTACAAGAAACCACGCAAACCAGCTGTTTCTCTGAAATCACGACAAGTACATAAATGAGATAACTGAGGAGGAACCTCCATACCTGAAGAATGAATGTAGCCCTCCGTTGATGCGACGATGAATAATTCTACACTGCAAGATATGAGGACTGCCAGGTTGAACATGCTTGTAGGCGCTCGAAACAAGCACACGCACCGCTCGGAGCCTCTATAGCAACTAAGGGTAAGCCTGCAAGCGGAGCGAAACGAGATCCGAACCTCACCAATGCGGAGCTGCACGTGGACGAGTGGCGCCACCCATCGGCGGCCGGAGAAATCACACGTAGCGCGAAAGACAAAAGTCGTCAGCGTCAAGGTTCTGGTGGAAGCCCACCCACGGGTTTGTTGTTGCAGCGTCCGCCACAGAGGCCCGTGTGGCGCCTCAAAATCACAACAGCATAAAGATTTATGTCAAGCACAGTGTGAAGTTTTACTGCGAATATATTTTTGCGTATGGCTTGAAGTCATCCACAAGACCGAGATGTCGCTTCCAGAAAATACGTGAAAATTGGAATTCACGGTACTATGAAAGTCTCTGGACCATTCGCAAACTGAGGTGATGCAAGTTATTCGTATCCTGCGCCTCGGTTAGTGCAGGTTAGCCCCCACAAGTTCTGCTCGGAGGCTAGCTATGCGCAGAGTAGTGCTGCTCTGGCGGCGTGGTGACGTCAGCGAGTGTAGACCAGAGCCAAAGTGCGCTTCCCTCTTTGTGGAACGTATGGGGCACTCATACTGTGGGCTACTGCAGTTGTCATGCATCCACAAATTACCGCATTAGAGCAAAGACGCTAAGTTTACTACAAAGCAGAGCTTTTATAAGCTGGAAAAGCCCAAAATGAAATGTAGGTGGCGCAGCCGTCAGCCGTTTTCAGAAGTAAACTGCGGTAGCAGGACGGTCAAATACCGTGCTGATCTCTGAGGCTAGGCTGCACGGTCATTCACTTCCAAAGAGTGATCACGGTGTCCGCTATGGCTTTCACGTCACGAGTTTGAATCAGGTGGCGGGAAATTTCTTGTATACACTATTCTCAGAAATAAATACGTCTCTCGTGCCCAAGAAACATCAACGTGGACAGAAAGAGGTATATAATTGATTTTCACAAATAACAGAAATTGTATGGTGTTGCCTTCAGCGTCTCCTAAATCTGCCAGCAGGTTAACGCAAGATTTTACTCCTCGTTAACCAGCTGCCTGCGCTGACCCGCGTTAATGGCCAAGCCGTTGGCCCTAGAGAGACTCCTATACATCCATAGCTGTGAAATAGCGTCGAAAAAGATACTGAAGCACTTAGCGTAAGTCTAGGAACTTATATTTGATGGAGACGTGCATCTCAGTCGCAGTAATATAACCTGAGAAATCATTCAGTGAGACTAACCCTAAGAAACGTGAATTCCAACATTCCAACCAGGTACCTCTTGAAGGGCATATACGGCTTAGGGGAAGAAGGAAGCTCACAAGTAAAATAAATCAAATATTAAAACTCGTGTAACGCCATCTCTCGGCAGCAAGCGACAAGAACGGGCACGCATCGCTGACAAGCTCCGTTAACGTTGTAAGCTGGCAACACTGCCGAGCCAAAGGTTCGCAGTTGTGACTGCAATGAAAAGGAAACTATTCCCATTTCTGTTGCTTTAAAACCCTACTCCAATATGGACCGCCTGGGATAAGAAGCAGTAACCCGTTTCAAAGGGCGTAACAATTGCATCATACTCTAGCCGTCTAATAATTTCTGCGCGCCCGAGTGAAAACTACAGCTTTCGGAGCGAATTAAGAGCCAAATTATCAATGGTTTGCAGGTGTCAGAATGCATGGTACATGATTCACCGTTGTGATCGTACGCCGGGCCAATCGTTAGGCGTCCTTAATAGCGATGTGCTTTGCCCGTTGGGCGCCTGGTTCGCTGATGCCAGATGTAACTTATTCGACATGAGTTCCAGAAAATTAGCGGACATATGTAGTAGAGGTATCACACAGTCTATAACCGTAATGCATTTTAAGGAGAAAGAGAAGGGAAGGAAAATGAAAACCACTGACTGCTGTATGCGAGGTTTTGACATTTGACGCCTGATAAACCAGACGTCTAAACTGGTAAAGGTATTAGTTCCTACTTGCGTGTTTTGTGTTTCGGTTTAGCATCGGGAAAAATGAGCACAAGTCACCCCGTTAATTTTCATGCGCCGAGGTATTGGAGAGATTTACCGTATAACGTATACCGGTTTACCAAACTCCTCTTGCGCATGCGCAGTGCAATGGGTGGCGTCAGGCGGGGCCACAGCGCGTGCGCAGCCGGCGTCCAAACCGGTATACGTTTGTGCTAATACGACTCCGCCATGCTAAATCTCTCTAACGACAGATGGTAAACACACGACGTGATAAACGCGACGTTCCTTCAGTTAGTTCACTCGAACATGCGCGAAAACGCTCAAGCGAAGAAACAGGACGACATTAATTCAATCTTCGATCAGCCATGCACGACAAATGTCGATACGAGAACGTCCCCGAGCATCGTCCGAATCGAATGCCTTACGAGCCGGCGTAATTGATGCCGCGACCTGAGGAATGTGCCTCGCCACGGTGCCTCCACAAGCACGGAGAGTTATCACAACCGGGCGAAACGGGCGTTACCGTTTACGACGAGCGAAGCCGTGAAGCTGTCGCTGCCGACAGTGTTCCTCGCCGCGCAGGTGTAGTTGCCCACGTCTTCCGGTCGAAGACTGGCGATGACGAGGGTCGAGCTTCCTTTGGACTGCGCCGACGTTGAGACGCGTTCGCTTTCCACGACCGGTCGACCGTCTTTCAGCCAGGAGATGGAATAGGACTCTCCAGTGGACGAGTCCTTCTTGATGGCGCACACGACGATCACCTCTTCACCCAACGCTATTTCGGGTGGAAAGGAGAACCTTCGAATGACGGGAGGTGCTGAAACCATGCCGCGAGTGAAGAAATGTTGAATATCCGCTGTCAGAGTACTAACGTGAGGAACTGCCGAAGTTATAGAAGCTTACCATTCGCTGCGAGAGCTGTATGCACAATGGAAACGAGAAATGTAGCTAGAAGCCAGTTGTGGCTGCTGGTGTCACAAGCCATCGTGTCGTAGAGCGCGCGACTTCTGGTCCGCAGCTCAAAAATGACGGGTGCGCCGCAGATGGCCAATATCGAAGCGGCCGACAGGGAGTGGTGTCCGGCTCGCCGGACAACTATCGCCATCTGGTGGCCAGCGTGAAAGCTACTTGGCATCGGTTTCGACGGATCAGGGCGGGATTAACGAAGACACGAAGACGCTGAAACTGCGATGGTTTCGACAGCACGGCGTCAAAGACGCCCTCATGGAAGCATTCAAGGGGAAAACATAGATAAGGGTGTGGCCGAATGATATTGAAGATATCAACTTACGAAACGCGCAAAGCGTCGCGGGCTCGTTATGTGTTCAGTAGTTTGTCCTCAGCGCAGCAAGCGGTAGTTGAGGTGCCTTTCTTGTCGTAAAACCAAGTTACCCAAGTCTACCCAAGTTACCCAAGCGTGTACAATAACTTCCATAGGATGGAAGTTATTGTACACGCAGGGAACGTGACTATCACGACTAAGCGTATACTAGTCAGTTAACTTCATTCTATGCACAGTGCGGTCAAAGCGCAGGCTGAAGCAGGGAACATAAAAAAAGCTTAAGAACATAAAAGAAGACTGTGAATGCTCTCAAATGCGCGAGTGATTGATGTCATAATACTACGCCATCGATCACGCATCGAATCTTCCCATGCACCTATCGGCGTAAGGAAACTCTCATGTCTTTCATTCTCTACATAGAAGAAGTCATAGTACGTCATGCGAGTTCACCGCATCGAAAAGTACAACAATATTGTATTAGTTTTTGTTTCATGTGTTCCACTGCAGCGTATGTTTTAAGCGTCAGTAGCCGTTTGAGAAGGTATTGATATATTTCGTTTCAAATCCGATCGGTAGAGAGCGCCGATGAACACAAATGCGCTAAAATCATCCCATTGGGTAGAGGTCGTGTTTCACTGGGTTCAGGATTCAGTGGGATCGAAAGCTCTGAATCATACGGAAGCGCAGCTCGTAGAGAACTCTCAGCAGTTCTTAGGAAAGGTGCAACCTTTCCGCCACGTATTTCACATTTCTTCTAAGGGCCGAAGAAGTGCAGTACGAGGAAAACAAGTCAGAAACGATGGAAACAAAGGAAGGAAAAATTAGGAGTCACTTTGGCGACTAAAGTGGTGCAAGGCGAAAGCCTTAGTACAGCATTCTGTCACGAATGTGGTTGTGAATGATGATTGAAGTGCTGCCAGCGAATGACGCGTCCATTGGCTGTCTGCGTGTGTTACTGATGTGTGGTTAACATGTTAAGCTTCGCCTGTAAGAGTGGAACGCGACAGCGTCTTGCAATGCTGCCAGGGAGTCCACAGAACGCCATCGCCAATTCGGCTGTACGCCTTGCTGGACGGTAAATTTATTTTTTGAGGAAAGGAAATGTATCTCTCTCGCATATCTGGGTGGACACCTGCACCTCGCCGTAAGGGAAAGGGGGAAGATGGGAGTGAACGAAGACGCCGTATTAGCTAGACCCGCCTTTGTTCATTCCAAACCATTCAGCTGGCATTACGGATTGGCTAGCGTGCTCGTATCGCACTCCGGAGACCCTGGTTCGATTCCCCAACTCGACCAATTTCGTTCTCGGTTTTATTGATTTATGCGGTCTAACTAGAAAAGTTAATTAGGCTATTTCATATTTATATTATTGTATTTCTGTCCATCGTGTTTTGTCATTCACCTGTCAATTGTTGGAACTGTCTAGGATGTTCGACACAACGTATATGAAACGAGCAACGTCGAACTGAGTGGGGAAGTGCGTGGTGGTGGAGCGAACGCGGTTTCGTGCTTATCTGTTTTTTTCAGCAGCGTCTCCTTCCGCGGACGCTGTTGTCGCTGCGGCGCGCGTCTTTCTTTTCTTTTCCTCTTTCTTCTGACCTCTTCATTCTCCTCTATCTTAATTAGGCTAATTGATTAATTAAGCAATTAACTAAACTCAGTCCAACTTATAGTTGGAGCATCACTATACGATCCCTTTGATTGGTTGCATGGTTACTAACCAAAGTACAATTGGCCCCATTTGAAATTCGCGCACTGTGACGTCACGAGCATTTCGACCAATTGAAAAGCGTGACATTTTCTGTCGACAACTCCTGCTTACAACGATGAGGCATTAAAGGCTTCCGCCTTAATACAGAAACACTTGTAGGCGTATCCGTAAAAGTAAAAGGCTTCAGAAGAATCCTTTTACCCTCACATTTAGAACCGGTAGTTTTAACTACCGGGAGCCGGTAGTTTTAACAGAGCTTCACCTGAAATCAGTAGCGGCAGCTCCAACTTGTCCACGCCAGCAGCGTTCGTAGCCGAGCAAGAGTAGTTGCCGATGTCCTCTACTCGGACGCCATCGATGCTCAGTGCAGTGCTGGTTGCTCTGGTGGTGACCGAAATGTGTTCGGAATTCCGAATTGCCTTCCCTCCCTTGTGCCACGATAAGGAATACGGTCCCACCGACCCTTTTTTCACGAAACACGTCGCCACTGTTTCTTCGCCCAACGAGAGTTCAGTCGGAAATCCGGCGCTCTGTAGCTTCGGGGCTCCTGGAATATGGTGGCCTCAATTATTTCGGAGGAACGAGCTGCATTCGATAGTAGCATGCCACGCTTGTATTCTTTCTTAAGTGCGCCTCATAATATTTCCACTTAAAATCCAAATTGGCATGATTTTGACGGTCTCCCGTTGGCCGTAAAGCTGACGCAGGAAGAGCGGCCTTTCCAAAACCAACTCGCCAAAGGCTGTCACTAATGTTTCTCAACAGAAATTTAACAGGACTAACGAAATAATTAATGCCGTTACTGAAAGCCAAGCAGATTTGTCTAAGGAGGATAAACGGAACACAAGAAGTCGATTCTCATGACCCTGCTAGTATGACAATGCAGGGAGCAGAAGGGACTATCCCCGACCATGGAAGGAGAGGACTGTCCCCTTTCAACGGCAACTCCTTGCATTGTCGCGCTAGCAGGCTCATGAGAATCAGCCGACACAATTGGCTGGACGGAGATCCTTTGACGGGGAAAAGCCGCTCCTTCCTTGAGTTGTACCCGACTATACAAGGCGCATTATCAGACAGATTTTCAGGCAGAACAAATTCCTCAAGAAGGCAGGCGTAACAAAGAGGAGTTCGCAGTGCTCACCTTGCATTTGAAGTGTGCCAGGAAATGACGTAATTAGCACAAAGACTGCGGCGTTCACACGGGCGCGGAGCAACATCTTTCTTAGCTGCGGAACGGAACCTATGAACAGCAGGAGGTGCTACACGCTGGCGCCGCTGCCAGAAGCGGTGTGCAGCAGTGCAGCCAACCGCTCTAGAGAGGAGGAGGATCTTCGACTCTATCGAGAAGGGCGAGGCGCGCAACATGTAGGCTCCCTAAGAAGGGCGGACGACTAACGGCATCTGGTGGCGGTCAAGGGAATCGTGTTTTGGGGCCGCGTTTCGATGGAGGCGAAACGCAACAGGCGCCCGTGTGCAATGTGATCGAAATTATTCCGGAGACCCTTAGATGGTACCTTTCTTTCTTTCTTTCTTTCTTTCTTTCTTTCTTTCTTTCTTTCTTTCTTTCTTTCTTTCTTTCTTTCTTTCTTTCCGGCGCGGTTCAGATGTGCACCGAGACTACCGAGACGTCAGACAATTACTGCGCCATTTCGTTTCCTCAAAAACCAACTTAAAAATTTTTCACTGACCCCCTTCATATCCGCTGCTGGTGTTCCTATACGGTAGCTCCAGTCAAAAACATGCGACACTAAATAATCCGAAACTACGAAAATTTAGGAACGACCCATGCGAATAATTTTTGCATCAGCTTGTTTATGAGAACCAATTTGGATATGACACAAGCTTTTTTTTTTCTTCTAGCACGTGGAAGTCTCGTTTAAGTTGTCACAGTTTCTTGTGTTCATTGAAATTTATTATCTGTTACTTCAAATATATGCTTCCAAATGATGCCTTTCAACGCAAGCCTTATAGTGTCAGATGTGTTGCGATACAATATACCCGGCACTCTTTACACTGAAAATCTCTAATACGTCCACCTCTCGCCCATTGTATTTCACTTGTGTAGTATACAAACAACCATGCATTCAGCCGCTTCCATGTTCATATCTGAGAGTACGAAACTGCCAAACCCTTCACGGGCGGTCCTTTTCTGCAACGCACCCTTGTAGTTCCAAAGTAATGACAAAGAAGGACCGCTTCGACTGAATGTAGCTTTCGTTGCGTCGTCCATTCTGTCAGCCTATACCCTATTAATTCTCCTTTTCCTCTAAAGCTCCTAATCATTCCAACAGTTCACCGCCTGTGTCTTGGCCACTCCCCCGTAGTGGGTATGTGCCATTCTACTCGAGGCCAACCAACCAACCAATGTAGCTGCACGCCTCGTTGCTATTGCTGCGATCAAATACATTTGAAACAAGTGCAGCGATCGGCAAATCTTTCCTTGTCTGTAGAGATGAGCTTTTGATGCGGATATACAACAGCTTCGATAAAACTTGAGTTCCATACAGTGCTGCCCTCTCTCTAGTTTGGGAGACTGCAGTTTTGGAGAAGTGGCAGGAAGAAACAGCAACCACATGTCTTTTCATAAAATGGACCGGCAAGTCGCTAGTCGGGAACGTTTTGGAGGTGCCCAAAGCAGGTGCACTGGCCGGAGTAGCGAGCTCCCAAACGGACCTTACAGGGTCGTCGGCGTCTTCAGTTAGGAAAGGCGCTAGAAATCATAAGGGGGTTCGCCGAAGTTGTCATATGAATAAACTGGCAGTGGTTTAGCTCTGGTTAAACCTGGAGGATTGCGAAAGCAACGAGGAGAGAGAGAGAGGCGATGGAGAGCGCGCGGCGGCGGCCCCGGCACGCTAGCTATGCGCCGCTACTGCGCATGCGCAACTGGCGAGCGCGGCGGCGGCGCCTCTGTCACCTGCGCAGCGACGGGGGCGGCGCTTCAGCTATGCGCCGTGTGGCGTCACTGCTCCTCGCGCATGCGCAGTATGGCCTTTCCTCGGCTTCGCAAAATGGCTCGGCGACTAGCGTAGTGTTGCTTTCGCAACAACAATTGCGGCGCGCAATGAGAGTGGCAAGCGCACGATCAACGTAACATTGACGGCCTTTTATAGTGGCCGACCACAGTTCTGCACCGTGACTGCTAGTACGAACATCTGTTTAGCGAACGTAATAAAACTTATCAAGCCGTCATGTCAAAAGCACTGCTTACCGGCATTGCTTTTATCGCGCCGCACAGTTTAAACAAATGATTCTACAATGCATCATGATGCAAAACAATAGGTTGGGGTGGAAGGGTAGGAGGTCGATAGAGAAGTGACCGCCGTTGGCTGTACGAACATCCTGAAGGTTACATCAGCGGGGCTGCTGTCATTACCTGTTCCAAAACAGAACTACCGAAGAGCGCTAACGAGTCTCCATTTTTACCTGTGACCGCAAGGAACGCGGAGAAACTGCCGCTGCCGGCCCCGTTATGGGCGACGCAGGTGTAGTTCCCACTGTCCGCTGCCGACACGTCCACGATGGTGAGCGTAGAGACTGGGCCGCCCTTGTGTGATGTCACCGAAAGCCTGGGCGATTCGTGTGCCAAGGGACGGCCGTCCTTCTTCCAGAACAGCTCGAAGGGACCCGCGCTTCCTTTTGCGATAATGCAGCCCACATGGGCCGTATCTCCGGGCGATAGGCTGGCGGGAAATTTGAATTGCAGTATCTTGGGAACGTCTGGAAGGCGACAGATTACGATATGTTTGCTTGCTTGAGCATATTCAGGAATGTTCTCGTGCAGCCACAAGGGGCTGCAGCACCGCACATTGGGCTTTAATTTTCAATGTCAGTCGCCTCCTCAAACTTACAGGCGGCTTTACGGGAACAAACCCAGCTAACAGTGTAACTCGCGTTTTTATTTGCTGCGCTTTCTCTAAAAGCTTCAACTAGCCGTTTCTTCAGAGCAGCAACACATATAATAACCGATCTACCTCTTTAAGAAAAGTAGTTGGCATGTGGAAATATCCACTGAGAAGGATTACGCGGAATGAGGGACGTTTCACACATTTGGGCACGACTTAATGTACCATGGACTCTGTTACTGTAAAATCCAATCACATGCGGGTGCAATGAAGATTTTGTAATGCTGGGAAGCAACGCTGCAAAACAGAAATTTCATGTATATTTAAGGAAACGTAAGGCAGAACAGCCGTACCTGAAGAAAGAGTCGCTGTTGCAGCCAAGGCAATAATGACGTGCCCGAGAACACAAGTCTTCATGACCCCGACGGCTGACAGGACCACTTTTTACAAAGGCAATGCGTTCACTGAGAGGGAACTTTCCAGCGCCGTCAGCGCACTGGATGTCGAGGAAAAACCAACCCGGTGGACAGCTAGCGCCGCCTGTCTGCGCCTCCCACAATCACAACTGGCGCGAAACAGTCGAACGAATTTGAGCCGGACGTCGGTGAATTGTACGCCGATACCGATCAGTGGACTTCCCTCACAGCCAGCGTACGCGATGAATCGGCACCTGTTTTGTGAGCGGCTGTGAAAGAATGGAGCTTGCCGGTTAACTCGAAGCGAGAATTAGAACCAGCTGCAGATCTTAGTGCACTCATTGTTCCACCAGTGCGCCCACATGGGTTAACAAGTTGTACCACGAGTCCTGCAGTGTAACCGCGGAGGTTGCATTGATGTTTTGTGTTCCCCAACTTCGTTGAGACAGGCAGGTCATGTGACAAGAACGAAGGAAGTTTTTTTTCGTTTATTTATCTACTCATCGGTGCTTATATCTTCGCGCAGCTATCCTTTCCACCTAATTACCACGTCGCGCTGTATATAGCGAGTGCGCTGCAAGTGTGGCGCAGTCCAAAAGCAATCGTACAACTAACGTTGCGAACCGGTTTTGTGAATCACAACAACGTTAACTTCAAAGAGCGGACGAGAGATGCAAGTATTATCCTCCGAGAAGCAGGGACATGTGAATGGCGGGGCGGTCGTGAGAAACGCCGGAAGCCATGCACGTGGAGTTGGCTCTGCCTTCCACGATTACGAGATGGTAAGCGTAGCGAGTTGTGCAGACTGGCACATTTCCACCGGCCCTTTTCAGGGCCTCGCAAACCAAAAGGGTTAAAAAGAAACTAAAATTAATTTCAGTCTAGGAGAAAGTGAGTTAGGAGCTGTTAGGCTATAAACCTATTATCTATCGCCGGCCTTGCTATTCGGCTCTCACTAGCTTATAAACTGAAGAAACAGAGGAAACCCATGGAAACGCTAGGAGTGCTCGCGTAAACTACTGGCGTGGCATGATGATGGGCAGCACGCTATGCTTCTGTCAGGTTCTCTTGATTACGCATTGTTGTATAACCAGCGGCCCATGCCGTTAGTTCAGCCGGCACGACAACACGGACCCAAACGAACGGCATCTGTAGCGTGGCTTGTTGGTGCATAGTTCACGAAAAAACTCAACCACTTTGTCTTTCCTCTTCTCTTGCGCTATGGTTTCTTCGTGGACGACTTCTATCCTCTTGCAAAGCATACCGAAGTCGCTCCCGTGGCTGCTTTTATAAATTCGTCACGGATGACGTCAATAACTCGTTCAGGGCGCGGGAAATGGAAACCGCCTTGTCGTGCCCGAGTCGTGTGAAAAAAAAAAAAAAAAGAACTCGCCTAAGCGCGCATGAAACGTAGCGAATACACAGCATGTACGAATAGGCTTTTAGTTCGACGGGAAGCCGTGTGAACAGTTGTGGACCTTTACACCTTCTCCTATATTTTCACCAATGCATTTGAAGCATAAGGCGTCGTACCGAGTCAAGTTAGCAGCAGTCTCCACAACTATAGGGAGTGCTGTGCACATAATCGTTTACGGTCTTGACTGTTCTAGAGGAAGTTTCGCAAAAATGTCACCGCTTGTTTCGCACGAATAACAGGGGACAGCGTACCTACTTCGCCGGTGTCCAACTATACGCAACTATGAAAAGATGTTGGTGTTCCAGCTTTGTTGAAGGGGAGAAGCACGTGATGTATTCGCAGTAGTCACACGTGATTTTTGCCTGTCAGTGTCCTCAAGAACGCTGAAGGGCACCGCCGTTTCACACGGACCACTGCCTGAATGGCCTACTTTAAGAAGTTTCTGCGGTGGGCCATTTTTAAGATACACGCACCATTTAATGTGTGGCATGCTATTCCCAGGTTATAATGAGAGTGCGCGCGCGCGCGCTCGCACGCACACACGCAGAGGCCCGCGCCTCTGTCCATCGTTCTCACCAGGAGCAGCATTTCACTATACATAGCGTGGGCTATCTATACAGCATCTACGTAGGGTGCCTACAGTGATTCAGGTTTCACAAAGCAAAGAATGTCTTCGACGCTCATTCAACCAAAGGCGGCCGGTTTGAGAATAACGAGTAATGCAGAGCCAAACAATCAGCATTCGGTCAACTTTGCGCGCTGATTCTATACATGCTCGCACACAGTGCGATTAGGTGTAGCTTTCGAGCCTTCCGCCCATCAGCAAAGGTCTCTCAGAGCAGTGCTTGTTCGCAGCACAATATTAGAGAAATTTGCCGTAGCGGATACGTAGACCGGAAGGATCACTGGACGCCTCCTGCGCATGCGCACAGGCCTCGCCCCTGCTACTGTGTAGGGGGCGTCCGGTAACGCATTGTGCGTAGACAGTAATCCGTCTTCACTATGGTAAATCTCTTTATCACGACCCAGAGGCAACGATTTGGATGCCCTCCTGTATCTTACAATTGCTGCTGCGGGGCGGGAAAAGGAAATAAAAATAACAGTCCGTGCCTGTTCTCACTTCACGGAGGTCCATATATGAACTAAGGCATAGGGATCAAACTAAAGTCTTTGAGCAAAGTTGTCGTCTCGCCTTGCGGAGTTCGGTACTTCGTGGTCGCGGCGCAAAATGCAAGTGCACCCTGGTTCCTAGTAAATTCAACGGCGAATAGTGACCCGATTCACACCTTTGTTATGAGAACGACGTATTTGTATTCACTTCGAACTAAGTTAAGATCAGTGATTAAACGCGTCAGCGCAAGCCGCCTAACTGCAGTGTTCGCCGAACTCGTCGACTGCTTGCAGTAGTTGGAAGTTTTTAAACCGCCATCACTAAAACTTTCAAAACCAAAGCGATTAAAGGCGTCAGAGTAACTGCATGCAATCAAACGTAACGACCGACTGCGGTGTTACCGTTAATGACGAGCGCAGCAGTCACGCTGTCGCTTCCGAAGTCGTTGCTGGCAACGCAGGTGTAGTTGGCCACGTCCTCCGCTCGAAGGCTGGAGATCCGCAGCGCCGCGCTGCTCTTCGACCGGGCAGCGACGGAGACGCGTTCAGTCTCTTCCAGCTCTTTCCCGTCCCTGTACCAAGCGATGCGGTAAGGTCCCGCCGTGCCCTTCTTCACGAAACAGCCGACTAGTATGTCCTCGCCGAGCGCGACTTCCGAAGGAAAGATTAGCTCCCGAAGCTTGGGTGGACCTGTGGGAACGCAATGACCGGCGTATACAAATTCGACGCTAATGACTTAAACCGTAGTTTCACGACGGAAAACTTACCGACGTCGACTGCCCGGCACAGTTCAAAGAAGACAAACGTGAGGCATATCCGCAGGATCTTCATGTTTCCGGTGCGACTCCTTTTCTTCGTCTTGCTAGGACAGCGACTCTTCATATGTGATAAAATCTCAGGCTAGCTGCATGCTTGTACTTGTCAAAGGCCGCAGACAAGGAGGAAAGTATCCCGAACAGCGAGATGTGGTCGTGCTCTGGAAGTCTGAATGATGGCGCGCGAAGCGGTACGCGCGACGCGTTTAGGGCAGTCTAGGGCGCCCGGACAACTAGCGTCGCATGGTGGCGTTATAGTGAACTACATCTCCGGTTCTTTCGAACGCCAGTACGTCGCGCCAGTTTCAAGCAGAACCACGCGCGCGCCCGTCTTTGGAGAGCAGGGACTTCACAAACCCATGAGTACTTGACAAGGTAAGTTGCTGGGCGAGTTGGTTCCGATATTCCATGACTACAGCGCAACGAACGGCACAAGAAGAAAAAGGACACAAGCAGAGACACAACACAGCGCTGACTCACAACTGAAATCTTTATTAGCTGCTAGCCGGAATAAACACCTAACTGGCGGCCAAAAATCGAAGGAAATGAGCACAAGTTATGCAGCGGGAACACAAAATTCAAAAAATTCCAAAATATAAAAACAAAACACACGCATGTCAACATTAACATTCAAGGTAGCGTTTTTCTTTTCCTGACAGCAATACAGATGGTGCGCTTATGCATTATTCCTGGAGCCTTGCTATCATATGAGCTTCTATGATTTCCCTTGTCAACGAATCGCGGTTCCTACCTATCACAACGCACTCGATCGTTGTACAATGGTTCGCAGGCATCGTTGTCATCTTCGTCATCAGCATGTATCAATGAAAGATTAAAGGAGTATGGAGATTAAAGGAGTGTGGAGTAGCAGGCCAGGGCCATGTTACCACCGGCCGACCTCTCCACCTTTCCCTCATTAAAATTCCTTTCTCTCTCTCTAAAGGAGTATGATTATAATGTAGCACGTGGGCCTATCGTAGGCCATGTAGCGAAACACCGCAGAAATTGCGAAAGTGACGATGCTGATGACGAAGATGACAACGATGCCTGCGAACCATTGTACAACGAGTGCGTTGTGATAGGTAGGAACCGCGATTCGTTGACAAGGGAAATCATAGAAGCTCATATGATAGCAAGGCTCCGGGAAGAATGCATAAGCGCACCATCTGTATTGCTGCCAGGAAAAGAAAAACGCTACCTTGAATGTGAATGTTGACATGCGTGTGTTTTGTTTTTATTTTTTGGCATTTTTTTAATTTTGTGTTCCCGCTGCATGACTTGTGCCCATTTCCTTCCATTTTTGGCCGCCAGTTAGGTATTTATTCCGGCTGGCAGCTATTAAAGATTTCAGTTGTGAGTCAGCGCTGTGTTGTGTCCCTGCCTGTGTCCTTCTTCTTGTCTCGTTCGTTGCGCTGTAGTCATGGAACATGAGTACTTGAAATCGGAACTACGAAGAGATTACGTAAAACTCGTCGCACGAACGATGGGCGTTGACGTATTTGAACGAGGGTACGTGGATTTAACTGTTGTCACTCCTGAGACTTGGCCAGTGTTCGATCGCAGTGGGCCATTCAATTCTAAGCCGGCAGAGAAAGCACTTGCTGATTGTTCTGTACTTTTTTTTTCTTGTGAGGACGAGTTCCAGCTGTAGCAGTTTCGTTTTATTTTTATTTTTTTTTATGCCGGACGCGAATAGCAGCGTGTATTTTTTTTTTCTGGCTCCGCAGTTGCTGTCACGGAGTCTCCTTTACTCCTGTATTCTAGAAACAGAATGAAACCATAGTTGTTTACCTGTGACGAACAGGGGCAGTGTGATGGAGTCAATTCCTTCGGTGTTCTTCACGACGCACGTGTAGTTGGCTACGTCTTCGACCCGAATACCATCGATGGCCAGGGATGTGCTGGTTGCTTTCTGAAAAGTCCTAACGCGATCGGTGTCTTCGACTTGCGCGTCATTCCTAAACCACGTCATGGTGTAGGGTCCTTGTGAGTTCTTTCTCACGAAGCATGTCGCCATAGTGTCTTCACCCAATGAGACTTCGCTGGGAAAGCCTGACGTCTGAAGCTTCGGCGCGCCTGAAACGCACGAAGTGCCGTCAGACTAATATAAGCCTTGATATTTGAATCCAGGAAGTGCGAAAAAGACAAACGATCACAAATACATCAATATGGGCTGTTTCGAAGCAGATTTTAAAGATGAAAATGAGATGAATTACGATGTATTACAAAGCTGTCCGCTTGCTCCTTCGTGTTGATACGCTAATTGCAAGATGCAGGTTGGGGGATGATCACTAATGGTGGTATAACGAGAATGCGCTGTCATCTTCATTCAGAAAACGGCCTCCCCTATCGTTTTTGAGGAGCGCTTTAGAACTTAATACATGAAACAATAAAAACCGCACTAGGTCTATAGACATGTTCCGTGCAACGGATTCAGTGATGCAACCTCTCTAGGGGCGCTTGACCTTTCACGTAACAGTGCGCAGCTGTCCTGGGTACCGCATCAAACGACTTAGCACGAAACGAAACAATAGGAGGAGCATTTAAACCGAGACTTAAAATTCTTACCTCTGCTTTGGGCGCCCACCATCGAAAACGATATGAGCAGTGTTCCAAAAGCGGCGACCCATCTCATCTTGATCACAGATTCTCCCACCACATGCGCACTAACATGCAGCACCTACAGCAACCGCTCGCTCTAATCTGGCCGGTACCATTTGTACGCCGCTCAAGAAGCGAAGGCGAAGCCCGCAGTATTCCCTGGGAGTGGACAAGTAGCGACAGCTAGCGGCGATATCGTAAACTGTGACATTCGCTATTTTTCCCGCAAGGACGTTCGATTTGAGCCGCGAGTTGGGAAGGCAAATTACCACCAGCCACGTTGGCGATGTGGCCGTTTGCTGTGAGCCTCGTCAATGGCATGTGTCGTACCCCAGTGCTGCAGTTAGAACTACAACCTCAATAAAACATGCGCTGTCATATTGTTTTCCGCAGTAGTGAGTGAAAGTGGCTTTAAAGCGGTTTTTGGCGTTTCTTTTGACTACACACCGCTTCGAAATGAGCCGCGGTATGCCTGAAGGTACCCTGGAAATTCTTGGCTCGAAAATAAGTATCCAAGACAAAAAAAAAAAAAAAAACGCGTGACCTTTGGGAGTAATAGAGTAGTAAAGCGCTATCTTCGAATGTTGCTTGACTGCCACATTCAGCGCACTTTAGTAAGACAAAATCTATCGTCACGGAGGTTGTGAAAACAAAAGCAGTTCGATTGAAGAAGCCGAAAGAACCCGTACTTTTCGGCTCTTTCTCGAGCAGTATCAATTCCTGGTGGAAGCAGTGCTAGGCCACCAAAATATTTTCCGGATTGAAGCCTGTAGGGCTTTCACCTGCATACATAAGTTAGAAAAGACGCAGCGTTATTTTGTATTGCGTCATATAATAGTAGAGAATCGATGCCTACGAAAGCATTGTTCAAAACGTATTTAAACGCAGAATGCAGCCTCCTTTTTCCTTGTGCTGAACTTTGAGGAGTGATGGTGTAGGTGAAAACTCTGACTTCTGTGCAATCCTCAAACGAAGACTGCGTTAATTTTACGTGCGTAAGTAGAATCGTATTTTCGCAATGTCTTTCGTACAACTTGTTTCGAATTCTTCTCTTGCGCCGCCTTTGGAGTTGTCTTATTGCAGTCACTGCATTCACGTTTGTATCATTTATGCTAAAGGAACGGTGTTCCTCCTGGAAGGCGAGGAATATGTCAGGGGTTGACAGCCCCTGTAGTCTTGGCTCCTGGGCTGAACCTGTGCGTTGCCTAAGAGTTATTTTTTTTTTTCACTTCGAACTCTGTAATCCTTAATCCTGCCTGGAGGGATCGTTGCGCTTTTGAGCTACAGAAATCGTTACTATATATGTTTTTTTTTTTGCGCTTGGAGAAAAGCGGAAAACTGAAATAAATATCCAACGCAGACAGACCGGTAGGTTATTTAGCTAGTGAATGGGATCATTGACAAATCATTACGGCAGTTGCTTACGATAGCATCTGGTGCTCAACAAGTTCACCCCGGACCTTAAACGCGAGACTGTTGCGCCATAAGTGTCTTCAAAGCAACAACGTATGCAATGCAGGTAATGTAAACTGAACAGCGGTGTCCTAGCTCTGAGTTTTCTTCCTTTTGCTCTCTTTTTTTTTCTGCTACCAGTGGTGCTGTCGTCGGCGATACCGGTAATTGTTCGGCGTCGACTCTTCGATGATCAATTCTGAGCAAGGTGCAGTACGAATTTGCCGTTTATCACATCATAAGGCGAAGAAACACTACGCTTATGGTGAAAACTTATTGGGTTAATATAGGTAACGATGTTTTATATTCGTTAATATGCCTCCATGTCTGAGCCCATCAAGGAAAGCAAAGTGATTTCAGCGACATGGAGATATGTGAAGGTTACAATGTGTCCTACGGAGTAGCGTTGAGAAGCGGGAACTACATTGCCCATAATTTCAGTACTGGGCATTAAAACCTAAAACTCTAGCGTGAGCAGGCACCGCCCAGAGTGGAGTGTCTGCTAAACATTTTTGAGCGCGTTATTTGAAGAATGGCAACACCGCTGGCTTCAGTGCGAAATGCGGGATGGAAACTAGAGGGTGCGTACTAGGTTTACGGACAGGAACGACTCATGTCAAAGATAGTGATAAAGAGTCAATGCATACAGCCATACTAAGCATAGTACAACCCGGTACCTTCGCTCAGTCTCGAAGGCATTTGCTGTCCGTCGATGTATAACTGGTTGCTTCAAGGTACTACAGGAATCAAGCAGGCAGCTGTAGTCAAGTTACCGTTAATGATGAGCGGAGCCGTGACGCTGTCGCTTCCGAAGCCGTTGCTGGTGGCACAGGTGTAGTTCCCGACGTCTTCAGGACGAAGACTGGTGATACGGAGTGTAGCACTGCCTTCGGACCAGGCGGTAACTGATATGCGTTCTGTATCGCGGATATCTTTTCCATCTTTATACCAGCCGATGCGGTAGGGTCCCAAGGTCCCTTTCCTGACGACACAGCTGATGATGACCTCTTCGCCAAGGGACACCTCCGAGGGAAAGGCGAATTCGCGAAGCTTCGGCGGACCTGACAGAGTACGAACGGATTGTAAGCAAAGCTAGATATTGGTTATCACGGCAGAAATTGAGTCCAAAGTTCCTTACCAGTGCCGACGACAGAGCACGCTGCTAGAAGGACCAAGAACGCGTGGCAGGAAGTCGCACGTCGCTTAGCCATCTTTCTAACCACACAGCCGTGTAATGTATTTAGACGCGCGGACGTTAACTAACTCTTATTCTTTCTTTGCAGACTGTACGGAAGCGCACGGCACAAGCAGTCTGGGACGAACATCCGAGTTGAACTGAACGACCGGAGTGAAGTCTGCTCGCTCAACACTGGCGGGTACTCGACGCATCCTTCACAACGAGCGGCTGAAAGGTGGACAACTGGTGACGCCTGGCGGCAGTAAGGTGAACTGTTTTGCGGTTCGAATCAAATGCTTTGGCGCGCCGTTCGCGCGGACTTCGAGAGGCGTTGGAGTGTTTCGTTGTGCGTTTGGCTCGTACTGAGCGATAATAGCGGACATTTTCAACCTATTTCTTTCTTGAGGCTCTCAAAGCTTAATCAGCGGAGCCCAAGCTTCCTCATACCCGGTGCTACTGCACCCTTGTCCACCAGAAGGGAAGTCAGGTATGGTCGAATGTTTAGGGGAATCCCCCAAGGTGGAGTAGATTTGTAATAAGGGAGTAATGACTCTCAAGTCAGGTATAATACGCCGTTGTTAGTCTTCGCTAAACACGCCGCTCGCTATCAAAATGCAGAGTTCAGTGGAAAAAGAATTTATGAAAGGTGGGGAGGGGGGGCAGGGGGGGGGGGGGGGGAGGTTACATGAGCACAGTGTTTTCTACTAATCGCATGTTTTATGCCAGGTGCCAGCTGCTCATATAGTCGAAACTCGATGAAAACACAAAAAAGACAACACATTCGCATTAGAAGTGTGCGAATATTAGAGAACATGGAATAACGAATTGAACGCGCAATCCTATTCGATTCGTTGAACGAATCACATAGTGCGTGTTCAAAATTATACATAGTGCACGTTCAAAATTATTTGAAGCGAATCGCATATGTACTCATGTTTTCGAATTCCCTTTGAATAATTGGCAGGAATTTCGAAACAGGCTCACTGTATATTCCTTCGACAACTGCTCTAGAGATAGCGCCCGCATCGACACCACGCACTATTGGCACACTCCAAATTCACATGCTTCTGCGGCACGTTGTGTGCAATAAGAACGCACTGAGGCACAGCTCACTACACAAATTTATGAGCGCTTATGAAGATCGTTATCTTGAAGGGAAGTTCATTGTTAGTTCGCGTTAAGGCTAATAACAAGCGCAAAAATTGCCGTACTTGCACTGTGAGCTGGAATATAAATACACGTAACATGGCGGTAAAATTTTTGCGATGGTCGTCCTGATCTAATACGCGCGTTTTCTTCTTAGGAGTCCATACTTAAATAAGCATGTAAATAACCGAGAGTCACAGCGTTCAACACGGTTGTACGTGTGCCTTTGGTTTTATTTATGATGCCCGGTATATTGAAGCCGCGAGACTTCAGAAAAATTTCAAAAGGTCCTTGAGGTTATTGCCGTCCCAATCTCAGGGTAAGCAATGAGTAGGCTTGTGTTTGGTTGCGGAGTCCACCGGACCACATGAAAACATGCACTCTCCAGACATCCACCCACCTCTTTCCGTATACCCTTCAGTTGATCAAGCAATCTACTCGAGGTCGGCGCGTGATCATTTTTTGCAGGTACGCCTTCGGAAGAACGCCAAAAAGTAGTGTTCCTAGATTTAGTGGTGCGTCGTAGTCGTGGAAATGAGGCCGTGGAAGCTGAAAGGAACATCTCTGAAGCGCTGACGAAATAGCATTACAACACATGCTCATGCTTCGGGTTGGCATTCATCGTTTGCTTTCAGACCCCAGCACGTACATCGCTGGCTGGTTCTTAACGCATGATATATGCTTTAACGTTATGAGATAGCGAGCTGGTATCGATAGTCTTTGAAGCATCTGCATCTGAATTTTCCACTGCTACGCATCTGCAGTGCCTTGCAGAGGAAAAGCAACCATGGTCGCATGACACCTGAGACCAGGAGGGGCAATGTCAGGGCGTCGCTGCCGTGGTCGTTGGTAGCCCTGCAAGTGTAGTTCGCTATGTCCCCCACCCCGATGTCTTGGATCAGTAGCACCATGGTGTTTCCTTTGACGCTCATCTTGACGTGCTCACTGTCTCCACTTAGTTCGTTACCGTTCTTGTACCACGTCATGGTGTAAGGGCCCGAAGAGTCCCTCTTCACGAAGCACGTCACTGTGGTGTCTTCGTCGAGCGAGAGCTCGCTTGAAAAACCCGCGCTGTGCAGCCTCGGCGCGCCTGGAAATACGCATTACAGGTAAAACTCGATCTAACGAACCCCGATTTTACGAAGTTCCCGATCTAACGAACAAATTTTGATTCCCCGACAAGTGCCCATTGGGTTGAATGCTCTCAACAACCCGAAATAACGAAACAAACTACCACTAAACGCGACTTAACGAAGTTTTTCGGGGAATAATTGAGTAAAAGTTGATTGTTTACTTATTTTCCCCACAATCTCTTGCAGCTGGTTGGCAGCCTGCCAATAGTAACATCTAGGCGTCGAAGTAAGGGCCCTAGTTTTGTTCTGATGGGGCTGCAAGCTGCCCCGCTGCACGGAACAAAGGACAAGGCAGTCGGCGGCACTTCCCACCTTGGCTTCGAATCCGTTTTACCATATGGCGCTTTCATACAGAAACGATTTGGGCCGCTTTCGCAGACTTTTCAAACATACAGGCGCGGGTTGTAGGCAAATGCGATGCCGTGATAGCTTTTGGGTGCCGCTACGTTACAATTTAAGATTTCAAAGGCCGGAGAAATGCCTTCCTCGATATTACGAATTTCTTGATTTAACGAAGTAATTCGTGGCTGCTCGTCATTTCGTTAAATCGAGTTTTAACTGTATGCTGTGACAGGCTGAGGTAAACGAGGGTGTCCATCATCCCATAAACTGCGAACATCAGGCCCTCTTCATGTAATGGGCAAGGAAGGAAGAAAGGTGATAGCATTATGTGTGAAACTGCGTTGAATTCGGTGACACCGCCTCACCTTGTCTTTGGGAGGCACAGCTGAGAAGCGACGGCACCGTAATTACAAAGGAAACAATGATGAGGCGATGCATCGCTGAACAGTGATAGTCAGAAGGCACGAATGGCTGCGCGAAACCTTGTTGGTGCGGATGTATTGACGGTTTCCGCTGTGGTCTTCCAACTTGCGAACGAGATGGAAAGAAAGAAAAAGCTTGAACTGTGGACAAGTGGCGGCAGCTGGTGGCGGCTCTTGGAACTACGATTTCGTGGCCTCCGCGATCAGGCGCGTTCAGACCGGCGCTCGAAGTGTCGAGTTCGTATCTCCCGCGCTTTTGTTTCCAAAACTTTGAGCCCAATCGAAGCTTTCCCTGCTCCGTGTTCACGCTGCATCTTGTTTTCACGCCGTACATAGAAAAAATACGAGCGTACCTTTCAGTCGACAGTGTATTTTGAGGCAAAAGAAATCACGACCGCACTACGTGGCAGTGGCGTGCTGGGAGAGACTGTAGGCGGGAATGGAGGTACCATTTTCATCATGCATTTCTTGGACTTCTTTTGGTCTGAAAAAAGATGGTGGTCGGCATAATTATTCTCTGTAAAACTTCTCAACTCCCACCTGGGGGAAGCCGACCGCCTCCTCCGCTTCCCCACAAATCCGCCCCTGTGTGAAGAGCCATTCGTTGAAGGGTTCGGACCTTCGGATAACGAATGTTGACCTCAATCTCAAAGAATATCTAGCCTTTTCTAGCAAGCTATTGGCGAGTTCATTGCCGCCAACGTTAAAGCAGGCAATAACACCAGTTCTGACTTGCCGGTCTTGGCTGCAAAAGTGTTTCGCATATTAAGGCGAAAGCCTATAATGGCTCATTCTCCCGTCCGTCCGTCCGTCCGCCGTGCATACAGCGCCTGGGGTGACTCATCGAAGAGCGCAGCTGCCAAAAGGTGACGTCATCTTCGTCGACAGGTGGAGCTGTCGGCGCGGCGGCGTCGAGCGCTGATCCGTCGTCAGTCGGTGTGCGGCAGCTAGTGGAGGAGGATGGCTCCCAGCGGTGCAGCCGTAACAAACATAGGCAGTCACTGGCAGTCGAAGTAGCGCGTCAAAGGCTTTCGCCTAGCGCACTTTAGGCTGCCAAAGTGCCCGCATAGTTTTTGATTATCGCACGCCAGTGAACGCTAGAATCTCCTACTCTGGTATTCGCGCGGACCCCAGAGAGCCTAGAATGATAGTTTTGTTATCAATCCAGATAAGCAATTCAGCGCCAGCTAAAACGATCCAGGCTATAGACCTCTTGCATTGCCCAGGGGGCGCTGCGAAAAAGGTGCTAAAGAGCGCCCTCTGCCCTCGGCTGGGTAGTACCGGGCTCTGGCGTCTGCTTCGGAAAGCGCGTTGGCAGTACGGACCCGCGACTTTCGCTTGTGCTGTGCCATGACCTAGAGCGAATATCGGGCGCCGAAGATTTTTTCAGGGCTGGCACGCTGTGTAAAGGGAAGAAATTATGCAACGCCAAGTACGTGTACTCTGTTCAAGAAATAAGCGGCGAAGTTTCAGCGCGGTGTCAATCGCAAGTGAAGAGAGTCGCGTACGAAGTTGAACTTCATGTAAGGTCTGCACGCTTCGAGATTTAAGCGCACCAACGCGTTGAAATATTTGCAATATATGAATTCGCAGCAGCGCTAAACAGACATGTATACGGGACTGCTCGAGCGCACGACGGTACACGCCGCGCCAGCACCGGTCTTTCAGCATGCCACGAAACGGTGGGCCTCCTGCAGTCTTTGTTCACTGCATCTCGCTAAACAAGTATACATAGTCATGACTGCCTTGTAGTAGCCGCCGTCTGTTCCTTCAGCAAATGCTAACATGATGCAATGCATATATGAGCTCGCAGCCAAATAACGCTGCAGCGCGAGCTCGTGCGCTGCGCGCTTGATGTCGTTTTCTTGCTGTATTAACACGTTTTGCCGGGCTAGTTGGTTAAGCATCTTGAACGAACAGCGCGAACAAAGACGAGCACAAAAGACAAGAAAACGGACGACACAGCGCTGACAGCGCTGTGTCGTCCGTTTTCTTGTCTTTTGTGATCGTCTTCGTTCTCGCTGTTTATTCAAGATTCTTGATGTAGCTTTTCATCCTTAAAACGACATCGCTCGAACACGTTCGCTGCTATCAGTGATGCCGCGCTGCCACATACGTGCTGGTTTGAGGTCGACAATGTGCACATTTCACTCTCGACGCTGGGCTGCTCGTAGTGCGCAGCGAAATCGCACCTAATCAACCCCCCCCCCCCCCCCCCCCCCCCCATTTGTGGTCATTTGCACGCACCTGGCCACCTCACCACGTTGCACCGGTCGAATTGTCAATTGTCTCAGTGGCCGGGTCTCTAGTCGTGAATCGCCAACCATGCCTGCTGATATGCCGATTTGCCTTAATAGTGATTATCTGAAGTGAGATGTTGACATGACATAATTATACCATGCATTTTTTTTTGTGCTCTTTGCTGTGTTGTGCATTCCCTTGATATGATCTCTAAATTATGCTGTTCGTTTCTCACCTTTCGCTGCTTGCTCTGTTGCGTATTCCCTACTGTTCGGTGATTGTCATGGTACACTTTTTGCTGCTTTGCTGCTTGCTTGGTCCAAATGCCTATGTAGGGATCTACTAGACAAGTTGTGTTGTAGAATGCATAAATTCTCATTCTACGCCTGCATATGCGGCTGCTCGCTAAATATACATTTTTTGAGAGAGGTAAGCGCCAAAAGAAGACGAAAACAAGGAGGATGAGACCGGCTGTAGACCGCGGAGAAGATTGTAGGTACATATGAGGGATGACTGGCATTGTTTTGCTCGTTACCCACAAAGTGGCTTGCATATGCTGGTGTTCGGCACTGCATCCCACGGTTTGCCGTCCGGACTGCATGTGCAAAAAGAATGAATTTCAGCAATGCGGATAACCAAACAAACATCAAGGGAGGCGAAGCAGCCAGCAAACGCGAAGGTTCGCTTACTCAGTGCGTCGAACTGCAGCTATCCAGCGCGCCCGGCGCTCCGCTTCGTGAGACCTTGAAGGAAAACGGTGGAATTTGATATTGGGATTCAGACCTTCTTGATCGTGGCAGCCCACGACGCAGCAGTAACGACGGTGATGCTTTTTCGAGACTGAGCTAGGTCTCTCGGGCGGATCGGCGTCGCAGATTCCTTCTGCTGCCTGCATTTCGTCCTAAGGCACACGGAGCGTCGGTTTTCTAAAACCTAAGCCACGGCCAGGCCGCGGCGTGGTTGGTCACAAGTGACGAGCCTTGTCGCACTCACAAGAGTGCAGAAAAACGTGCGAATCGACGCAAAACGCAGGCTAGAAAGGTACGCCGCCATAGCCAGCGCTCACTACTACCCAACCTGGTACTACCCAGCCAGCTTTTCCTAGCTGCCACCAGGCGCCGCCACGTTACCTCAAACTCCAGCGCAAGAGGCCTATTCTGATGGCTCCAGTGGCATCCCGCACAGCGCGATCCGCAGAGATGCCGGACACGCAAAAAAAATAGCGCCTACACAAAGGAAACGGAGCGTATGCTTTGTGCCGGCCGAGAAAAACCATCCCATCTCCCCTGTGATTTGCCCTGCGTCGTGATGCTACGTAACTTCGCACCCGCCGCCGTTCAAAGGAGGCGTTTTGTAGCGAGAGCTACATTACCCGCAGTCTCGCCGTTTCGCTGTGGCTGTCGGTCGCCAGTTCTGCGCATGCGCGAGGAGTCGAGTGACGTCAGAGCCGCGCAGCTGGTGCGCCGCGCGCCGACCGAGGAGCAGACTCCACTCGCCTCCGACCGTGACGGCCGCGCGTTACTTTACGGTTCACCGGGCAGTCTTTCTAGCAGTCAATACAGTTGAATAACACGTGCCACCTTCACCACATGTCTCGTCTTTAATGTCTAACACGTAGCCATGACCATAAGCAAAACAGCTCGACACAGCCAGGGATATACCGTGTCTCTCGCTACGTATAACCTGGCATAGCAGAGCTAGGCCACTGCCAATTTTTTGTCACGTGACGCTCTACTTATGGGGAAACCTTTGTCGCCTCCGTGAAAACTTCTAACACTGAGACACCATGCCTTCAAGAACCTGATTTGAAGACTAATTGTTCGTTTTCTTTTTTCACAAATCGCAAATCAGTGCAGATGAGTACATCTGTCGAGCACTGCACACTGATGCCATCAACACGTCATATTTCACTTTAGCCAAATATGGATGTAAGTGACAGCGATATCTCCGCCGCGCTCTTCCACAACGTAACAGTTTAAGGTGCACATAGTCCGTGGGCCGCGTAAATGATTTTCGGTGGTATACACAGAGCCCAAGCGGACGCCTTCAGCCCATAAAATGCCCCGCATACATTTACTGCTATGGACTGCTTCTATAGGCTCGCAGTTTGACAAAGGCAACGCAATACACATGGCAGGATAAGAGCTGCGTTTAGGTCGGAAACATCTCGAACTCCCGGAATAGGGAAGACAGTTGCAAAACACTTATGTGCCTTGTGGTATTAGAACGAGTGAGTGTCGGTGTATACAGTACCGGCTTCATACACTATGGGTGCCCACATGACCACGTGTGTAAAGACGCATACCTGTCACCACGAGCTGCGCCGAAGCCTCGTCGCTTCCTGCTGCATTGAGGGCCGTGCAGGTGTAGTTTCCATTGTGCTGCACCGACACGTCGGCGATGGTCAGCGTCGACACGGAACCGCCCTGGTGCGACATTACGGAGATGCTAGGCAGCGTTATGTCGAGGGGACGACCGTCTTTTGACCAGGAGAGCTGGAAGGGACCTGCGCTGCCCTTCCTAACGACGCAGCTCACGACCGCCGTATCCCCTGGCAAGAGGTTCGCCGGGAAACGGAACTCTCGGACACTGGGGGCCTCTGGAAACGGAGGCCGTTCGCACTGTCAGGTCACCACCCTCGTTCTCGTTCCCCTAAATGTCAAAACGCACTGCCATTCCTTTTTTTTTTGCCCCTTGAAGTCCCGAGTCAATCTTCTGCTCGTTCTAAAATGCGTAAGAGTCGCGAGGGGCGTGAAGAGGGAAGTCGGGTTTCATGTGTGCGCCATAATCTGGATTTGCGATTACTCGATCAGTAGCGTTCCTAAACAATACCGCACGAGTTCCTCTGCCGTGAAGCGCGCCATATATACTATAGTCGGGCATTGAAGCTCTGCTGACATTCACGAGCGCCGAACATAATTCCTCCGCGACAAAAAGTAGACCGCAGTTAAAAGACTAAATAAGAAGCTGATGACGCGACGAAACTTTTAAGATAAATAATTTTGTTGCCCCTGGCTTGTTTGATACAGTCAAAGATTAAAAATCTGGTTTTGTTCACTGTTGTAATTAGTCAGCGGAGTAATACAGGACGCCGCGGACCGTGGCTAGTATTGCCAACTGCTGTTTCTATTAGGCTGTATCCTGCTATAATATTACTAAACGTAGAGGCTCTCCAAGCGCCTCCAAAGGAACTTCATAAAGTTTCGTAACTTTTTCGAGGCACTTGCGAGCGCCACTTGATCGCTTTCTTTACTTCGTCGTGTTAACTCTGTCTGCTATGAACATGATCGAGCTGTATATATCAGAGCATATTTGGACACCTCGCAGGGAGAAATCAGCCGCGTTAACGCATCGTTGCAGTGTTCATACCTGAAGCCGCAGAAGAGCGCGCTGCCACCGCCGCCTAAAGGGCTGCCAGAACGATCCACGCGCGCAGATCCGCTGAATCAGCAGCCAACATGTCAGCACTACTTTGCCGATGCCTGAGCGCGCTATTCAGGTTGGTGTGGACGGCACTGCACAATTGCAACGCTCCCGCTGCAGCCGTACCTCTTCACAGTCTGGCGCAGCGGAAGCAAATCGTGGTCGCGAGCATCGCGCAGAGAACAACGTTGGTCGAGAGATGGACGAGTGGCGCCGCCTATGAATGCCGAGGAGAAGTAGGAACAAGCGCGGGAAACGTGGGCAAACCGAAGAAACGGACCGAAGGCTACTGAAGAAGACGTCGGCATATCATATGTCAGCCTGGAAAAAAAAGCTTGCCGGTCTCACTTTGCTTCTCTAACGACGGAAGAAGTTTGAAGAATATTTCGCTGGCATCGCAACTTCGGCAACGCGTCTCAAGGTGCTCCCCACGAGGCGACGTGTCAGGAAAGTTTCTCCGTTTCAGTCTTTCCTAAAAATACCTTGAACTATTTGAAGCTTAGGGAGTTCCAAACACGGGTGAAGCACAGAACCCTGGCAACAAAATGATAGCAACGGTCAGGCAATCTATAAACAGTGAAACGGTCTCGCTAGGGATTTTCACTAATGAGGTGTTACGTAAATTGCACAGACGAACAGATTCACCGCATCAAGCATGAGTCCCAGATCTAATTATACGTGTCACATCAGTAGCAGCTAGCCAGATTTAGTGTGGGACAAAAGTAGTGTCTTCCTCCTATTCAGGTTATCCCGGCCTTATGCCGCCTATACGGCCATTCTCGCTCAGCATAACTCCTAAACTAATATTGCTACGTGATTGCGCTTTGTTGCGCAATAACTCAAAATAAGCGTGTTCGGCATGCGATCTTCTGGATGAATGTGTGGCCTCTGTATCATCAGCAGTTACTTGAAGTTTTCTTCTATTTCTGGCTCATTGTTTCTGTATTCTTCGTGTTGTATATGCTTATTTTTATCCACCTTTGTGCTTCCAGTACCAGTCTGCATTTGTGTAATGCGTTCACGAAGAGGAAATTACGTTAGAACATCAAACTCAGAGGCCTCCTTCTGTGCTGTGATGTGCATCTATCACTTATGATTACGCAAATACACGCTATTATTATAACTAGCACTCACCGCTGAGTGGTCATCACATTCCGTTGTTGCGCACGTTGTCGCGAGACCGAATGCTGGCCGCGCTGATCGCATTCTAATCGAGGCGAAATGCAAGACACCGCTGTACTGTGCAATGTCAGCGCACGTTAACCTCAGCCCAGGTGCTCTACATCTATCCGGATCCCTCCACTACGGGGCCCCTTTCTCACGGCTTCCTCTCAACCTCCCCTCAGTTTCTTTCCCTCACGGTGCTGCCCAGGCGTACATCCGGAGTGCAACAACTACTGTTCCTTTTCTAAAAGACATTTGCGTTTGCTAACAACTCGGAGGAGTCACTTGGAGTGGGTTCCGTGACGACCTATTCCGTGCATAATGCACGGGCTTAAGAGGACCGTGTTATCTTGCTTGTGGGATGCTCGTCGTATCAGTGTTTGCAAGAACTATTGTACTGAGTTATACGCAGAGAAAAACAGAAACATGCGCCACGGGCGATATGAAACGGCTGGTACTAAAACGGGTGCGAGGACAGCAACCGCTGCGAATCCCATCCATTCGTTGAAACAGGTAAAAGCTTGTTCTCTGCTTCCGCTACGGGATTATACACCCACAATGTGATACAAAGTACCGGTGATTACCTGAAATACCGAGCGATGCAGTAACCGAAGATTCCGCACCAGTGGAGTCTGAGGCAGCGCAGGTGTAGTTTGCACTGTCTCCGAGGCGCAACCGCCGGACGGTCAGCGTTGCCACGCGCTCCGTTAACACTGCGGCCGCCAGTCGCTCATTTCCGGTTCCGGATAAGCTTTGCCCATCCTTGAGCCACGTGAAGTGGAAGGGAGCTGTTCCGCTTTTCGCGACACATCTGAATATGGCGTCTTCGCCTGGCGTAGGATCGTTCGGGAACTTCACCAGCTGGAGTACGAGGCGTCCTGGCGCGAAACATGAACTGTCATTATAGGGCTCGTCTTAAGGAACCGCAGCAAAAAGAAAAAAAAGTTTTGCACACGACGTTCTGTAGTACACGTAACATGCTACCTTCCCTCCACTGGAGACACCTTATTGGACGTTATCCCCCCCCCCCCCTTTTTTTTTTCGTTTTACCAGTGTAATAATTTCTTAACTAACGTAACTCGACCTAAATTTAGACGCGCAGTCATTATTTCGCCATATTAACGTGCATGCCGATTCTTGTACGAATTCTGCGTACTCTGCTTTGCATATCTCCGACACTGAGCTCATGAAATGACCTCTCGACTAAGAACGCTAACACAGCAGAGACAAGAATTACTGGTGAGGACTTATGTTTTCACATGCCTGTGTTGTGTTGATACACCTGAGCACATGGCCTTGTGGAGGTATTTAGGAAGCACTCCATGTGGCGGGCGCGGGGGTGTCATATTTAGAAGAAAACTACCCATGACTTAGTTGTAGATGTTACTACTGGCACTAGCAAGTAATTATATGCAGACTTACCCACGTCCATTTCTTTAGCGCTGGCGAAGCCAACTATTAAAGTCGCAGTGAAGAGACGCCAGGTAACGTGCATTGTGGCCACACACCGAACGGACTTCGCTCGGATGTTGCACACGAGCACAGGATAGCTTCCGAGCACGGATTCACGCTTCGAATGCGGCACGCAGCGGCGAGGAACAGTCCTAAACGAAGCAATGCGGGGCGGTCCCTGGACGACTAGCGCCACCTCTCGGCATCACGTGGAACGTCGCATTCAAGCGAAGGCGGTAGACAGGGCGCGCTTTTCGATGAGTAAATCAGCTGTTGTCGCTGGTGAGGAGTGCAGTTAGCACCAGTCAACGTTTCGTGACACCGCTGCAAACAAGTATCCTTCCACTCCCATTCCGCCACAACAGTGAAAAGCAAAAAAAAAAAGAAAACAAGAAAAAAAGACCGCTAGAATCATATTTCGCAGCTCCAACGGAGTTATGACACTTCTTTAGTTCGACCGGCTTCTTTCGATTTGCTTTTTTTTTGACAATCAAATCCCTGCGCGCGCAAATACACGCACATACAAAATGCTTGCATGCATCAAGTATGAAAATGTGCTGTAGCAGTGATATTACGATTGTTCGCAGGCCAAACATGCCCATTTTTCATCCCTCCAGACTATGCTGCGCCCTCCTCCCCACGCATGAAATATCACCAGCTTGTTACAAAATGCACTATTCTCTTCTTACTCGAAACCTTCCCCTGGAAGCGGAAATCATGATACAAACGAATAAAAAAAGCTCCGACTTTCCGATGGTATAGCATGATATAGGACCACCTGAATCTTATGACCACAGAGCAGAGCGCATTACCAAGAGCGCCCATTTGTTTGCTCACCCAGATAAATTTTCATCAACCATACTATACTATACGAAGACACTGACGCCATCTATCTAGGAGAAGCTCCCCCAAGCACTGTTAATAAAAAGGTTATCAGACGACCATCGCGGATGGTTTAGAGGCTCGCTTCGGGCCACCCGTCTATGCAGGCACAGTAGCAAGCGACCGTGTGACGGCACTGGGGCAGTGACGCGATCGACAGGTGGCAGAAATGAGTATTACCGCGATCAAGCGCTGTTGTGCTGGATCAGGAGACGTCAGCTGAAAGCTGAAAAGCAAGTCTACCTCCTTCTCTGCAGCTGTGCTTACCCTGTGCACAGCCGAACATGTGCGGACGCTGTACTATCGACGACTAAAGTCTCAAGGACGCGCGTGCAAGAACCGAAGTCATTTGCTTTTGATGAAAACCGGAAGGTTGAGACCACACTTCTCGATAGTCAAATGAGGTAGTTGTTCGAAGAAGACCTGTGAGGCCATATCGCTTTTGGCGCGTGCTGGGGACTTCTGTCCTGGGCAGCAAGTCGTGGAATGTGCCCACGTTCCTTTCACAAGTAGCGCTACATCGCAGACGCCATGCGCGAGCGGTTACCTGACACCTGGAGCACCGCGGTGCGTCGATCCGATCCGTGCACGTTGGAGGCGACGCAGGTGTAGTTGCTGCTCGCGTCCTCGTACCCGATGTCCCTGAGCGCGAGGATGGACATCACGTCCGACTGTCTGTGGACGCTCACACGGCCCCCTCTTCTTTCTTCGGAGACTGCAGTGCCGTCGCCCTTCAGCCACACAATGTCGTGCGGACCCCGACTTCCGCGCCTCAGTGCGCACGTGAGGACCGTAGAGTCGCCCAGGGACAGTTCTTCTTGGACGGCGAATGGTCGAATTCTAGGGGGCAGGCCTGAAAGCCACGGCGTCACAGAAAATGCGATTCAGAGAGTGGACCTAACATCTACTGGGGCTCGCCTTGGTGTGATTCGGCATTTCACTAAGCAAAGAGAAAATTGACAGGGTATACAGCCGCGCTCAGTATGACTTGCAACACGGAAGACGTGGTCGGACCTTGGTTCACGAAGCGACTAGCGTGCTGTACGTGGTGGTTAGAATTTGTGCTCCTGTAGGTACCGGACGAGAGGGTGGGGACTTCTGCAGTGCGTGTAACGGATCTGTGGTTTCTGATACTTTGTGCGAAGATGCGGCAAGGATCGTATACTTGCTTGCAGTGGGTTACAACGCACACTCAAAGGACATTGAATGCTCACTGAGCGCGTGGATTTTAGCCGTTGTTTAAGGCTGCTTTTGAGTTTTAATGATTCATGTCAAACAGCAAAACAAGTTTAGAAGACACCTTTAATAAGATACGATATGTTGCGAATATTATAAACCTGTTTCGGACGCGCGTGGTTGCTAAGTGTTGTTTATAAATGTACAACTGAATTAGTTGCTTATTATTTACTAGTCATTCTTGTAATGAAAACATGATTATAAGGAGTTCAATGTTAATCGTACTATCGTACCGTGAATGACACCAGAATAAACATCTATTGTTCAAAGCTGCGCGGTCAACGCTGTTTTTCTGTCTCTATACGGATGTCAGTGATATCAGGAGAACTCGTCCGAGCGCCTTGACATGTCTGTTGCGCCCCGTCAGGAGCCCCGGAAGGCGGAGTTTTTGAGTTCGCAAGTGGCTCCGGAAAACGATTTACAACCGTTGTTTAAGCTCAGTGCGAAATAAATACTTTTCGGATGGGGATGTGGGAAGACTGCAAGGACGGAACTGTTGCATTATCCCTATGCCAAGGCCTACCTCGAAATAACCTTCATTGCGACAGCAAAAATAAATAGGGGAGAGTAGTAACGAAACCGAGGCAGGTTTAATAAAATGATACATCACTTTTTTTTTTCCTTCTCATTGTTCACGTAACAATGGCGCGCGTAAGAATTTCCGCCTCCTATAGGGTTTACAGCAGCACAACCGATCTCCAAGACTTCCTTACCTCGACTCCATGCCGAAGACAGCAAGGCAGCGGCAACCGCGAGGCGCATCGCCCGGAGGAGCGTCATTGTTTCTTCCGCGACGATTACGGAGTGAACAATGGGCTCCTTCGTCTCCGCCACTCGAACGCCGCCGCGGAAGGAGACAAGAGCATCTCGAGATTCGCTGTCTACGAGGAGAGCTGCCGAACACGGAGCGAGATAGCGTCTCGAGAGGCACGTCGAAGGGCGTCCGTCTTCGTGTCGGACAGGAGCGATGGAGTAACGTGGCGCCATCTACTAGGCGCGGTGAGAAACAACGTCCTCCGTGCGCGCTTCGGAGAAAGGTCCTAGCGAGGCATGGCCGTTATGTTGGCTTGTAGTTCCGGAGATGCAGTGGTCAAGCTAACCGGAACACCCTTCTGCTTAACCTACGTGCCTTCATTTCCTCTGCCCTTAATTCTCACCCATGTGTGAGGGATATTTGGGAAAGGAGGAGAGTATAGAAGAAGAAATAAGGTGATTGGGTGGTCCGAAGGAACTTCTATTCTTTGCGTTCTTCGTCCGGGAGCCCTCCAGAAACTTGGCAGTGAGAATGTTCCGGACGCTTTGTTTATGTAGGGGTGAAACATATCACGCCTGCAGTGGAGTGCTGTATACTGGGCAAGGGGATTTCCCGTGGAACCTCGGAAGTCCGAGCTAGACCGAACCGATATCCTTTACGTCACACCCAAAACGTCCACGAAAGCTTCCAAAAGTATCACGGCGGAATTGCCCATGCTGAACATGTTAGTAACCACTCATCGTAGCTGGCGTAATGACTACAGCAGTACGACATTCCTTTGCAACGCCACAGGGCATCCTGTATGCACTCATGAACGTCTAATAAATTCTTCAGTTCAAGTGACAGCGCATAAAAGGACGTAGACACAGTAGAAGTCTTGACAAGACGAATTCTGTATCCGCCACGCCGGTTTTATGTGTGGGAGACACAGAATGACATTTAGTTAGGGAGGTTTCGGTCATTAATTAATTAATTCAGGACCGAACTTGCGACCCTGCTGTTAGCATCAGAAACGAGTAAGGTACGGCTCTACCAGTTTCCCGTATAATTTCCTTAAAGCTGGGCGTCAGCAATCCTTTTGGATGAGTCGATTTTCCAGGCATTGCGCATCTGTGATTTAGCACATCAACAACGCTTGACTGATCCGAACTTTAAGCATTGGCAGTTTGTCAAAACCCCGCGTGAAAAAATTTCGTGATGCATTAAATCGTTCTCAAGAGTCCCACGGCAGTCAAGACATGGTTTCACAAGAGCATCAGGCAGCTTCAGTTTCACGTACTCTCACTAAATTTGTGGGATGATTTTCCGCGTACTTGCGCGCGGTTTGAATTTTAACGCAGAAAATCCGTGTGCTCCGTGTCTTCAGCGTTGCGAGCGGAAAGTCCTCGGAGAATCAACCAGGTGGGCCACCCAGGTAACGTGACCTTGTGGAGTCATCACAACCTGCCCGCCGGATTGTGAGCAAAGTGGCCACAGTGGCAGGCGACAGCTAAAATAAAGATTGGTCGTTCGAGAAGAGCAACCTGGGTAGCCCAAGTCCCACCGGTGGCAGCACCCGCCATCGCAGGGCATATGTTAGAGAGGGCTTTAAAAAGAAAGAAAAATAAAAGTACCGTGCGCGCACCTCCATCGCAGGACATATATATTAGGCTAGGGCAACCCAAAAGGATTGAAAGATAATAGGGCCCTGACCATCGCAGGACAGAGACAGGGACAGAGTAGATTGAGACCCTAGATTGGGACTCTCCCGCACCACTAATATATCGCGGGTTGGCGCATCGCTTTGCGTAAATGCATCAGCATTGGTATGATGACCCCCAGGGATCTATAAGTGTAAAGTCGAGAATGGCCAATACCGCATATATGGGCATTAATTAACCTACTGACGCTATCGCATCATACCCTAAGGCGGAGCCTAAGTGTCCCCTCCAGCTTTTATTGCTGATGCAATTCAATCGGCGGAATCAGGCGAGCGGATACAAAAGAACGCGCGAAAACGAAACTATACCGCGAGTGGCAGAGCGCACTACAACGCCCTGCACGATGCACTTGCGCGGACAGGCTCCGAACGTTTTGAGCCCGTCTTACGCTTTCTCTTATCCCGTACAACCAAAACGACTCTTCTCGAAGCAGTTTTTGTCTCTTTTCTCCTTACGCGGGCGGTCAGCGCGCCAACATGGCGTCGCGATGGCGTCCAGAGGCGGGAGAAGAGGGCGTGCTCACCGCCGCCCCTGAGGAGTGGCTCGGACGCGTCGCCTTGTGGCGTTCGCGCGCTCGACGCTGGCTGGTGGAGGACATGTGGTACGCGTGTAACCCACAGTTGCTAAACGTCGCGTGGACGGTACACGGTTATTGAACAGGCTTTCATCTGTGGAAAGACTAGACAGCGGAGTGAGTAGGGGCACGGGTGCTCTTGGAAATGTGCAGCACATGATACGTGGTAAGCGGGGCCTGGCAATGATTGCAGTTATGAAAAGTGCGGCGCCGCTATTGCTGCCAGTTGTTTTGTAGCGTGAGTTACATTGGCCGCAGCCTCGCCGTTTCGCGTGCTCCCTACGTCGACCATACTGCGCATGCGCGGGAAGCTAGTGACGTCACTGCGCACTGCTGGCGCCCCTCGCCGCGCGCGCTCGCTGCTGTTGCCGGCGGCGCAGAGCCACGTCACGTCACTGCTCACGCTACGCATATCCTGACATAGCAGAGCTAAGCCACTGCCAACTTTTTTCCGAGGGGCCTTGGCGGAAAGTCTGCAGTTTTTAAACCGACCTATCGACTAGTGTTCGAAAATTGTGTAACGTATATATTGCCCGTAAACCCTATAGGATCTAGGTTGACTAGGTTGACTAGACGGTTGATTATTTCTTAGGAAATCCTCAATGCGGATGGGAGGCAGTAGCATGCTGCCGTTGGCATGGCGATCCAGGTTGGCCGCTGTGAGGTCAAAGACGGCCAAGGATGACGTCACGCCGTTGTAACTCCGTTCACCTCCAGCATATTCCAGCCCAGGACATTACCGCCGTTTAAGACAGCAAGTTGGATACGCCTCGCAGCCAGAAAGCGGCCTCTGGTGCCTCGGAAATCGCATTAGGTCGTTCTTCGGATATCCATTGTCCATCATCTAGCACGCAGGCTTCCGCAAACGGATTCGCCCAAAAGCGCACCCCAGCTTACATACGGCTTCCGTTAGACAATAAGGCGGGCGAAAATACGCGTTCTACACATCTGTCGCTTGCGCAAGTCCCTTAAGTTAACCGGGTCGAACGCCATCCCAATCAGCCCCTTGGAGCAGGCATGTCTAGCAGTGCTTCAGCTCTCTATACCGACATGAGCGAAGAGGAAATTGAAGCACTCTTTTGGTTTCAGACACGGATCACTTTATAAGGAGTTTAGGGCCAGAAAAACTATATTTTTATTTTCGCAAACTGCTGCCTCGCATAAAGCAATGGCTGGAGAGAGTAAGAAGCACACAACGCACCGACACGATCGTAACATTAAGGAGCACATAGTATACCATGAAAGCACTAGGAAACACGTCAGATAAAAATCGCAGGGTCTAAAAACTCATTCTAAGGCATACCATGCGTTAGGGCTTAAAAAGGCAGTGTTAAAGTTCAGATATTTATAATGCGCGGAAGAAGGGCTGAATTTCGACAAGTCAGGACAAGCTTTTTATAGATGAAGCCTCATAAAATTTGGCGCAATTGGCAATGGACTTCAATTTCGGATTGTTCATTAACGCGTGCAAGAACTAAATATCCATTGCTATGTCGTGAAGCAATTGGATTGAGCCTCAGGTCAAAAGGAGAAAAATCTGTCATGTGAGTGAAATATTTGACGGACATCCCTTTCTTGAACCGATTCCAATTTTTTTCTATGTCCACAAGCTGACAGGGATTCCAAAGGACGCAGCCGCATTTTAGGATTAGGATGACATGCTATTTTGTATGCAGTTAACTGTGCATACGCCCGAAACCAGAAAATGCGCCTAGTAGTGCTACCGCAATAAAAATACGGGTTAATAGCATCCTAGTCGAAATCAAGGAGCAATGGGTGTTACGCAAAGGCGATATAACCGATGGTCATTACGGGTAACGGACTAGATTCCAAGAGACAACCTTTGTAGCTGGTATATAAGAATGAGCAGGGCTTAAATCAATTAAATGTACGGGTGTAGCATGTTTGTGCAATGTTGTAATGCCGTCTTCATGACCTCATGCCTGGCGCATTACAAAGAGTCATCAAAGAATCAATTTAGTTTCATTCGTTAGGACCTGGCGTAGAAAGTAAGTAGCTACTTAATTTAAACGCAAGAGCCATTCTTGTAGGGGTCGGAGCACAAGTAAAAACCACTAATAGATGCCGTGGTAGAAACCTTCCAGGCTTATGTGAGGTGTCCACTTCCGGGGTGAACAAGCGACAGAGAAGCTGTGCGCATCTCCCCCCTCCCCCTCCCCCCCTTTCCTTCTTCTCCGCTTTCTCCGTTGATTGGCAATGTCTCCCCCTACATAGTTGTAAATATATTCTTTCCCGCTGCAATATTATCAATGGCCCGGAGGTGATGACAGCAGATCTTTGGCACAAAGACACCGTTTGCATCAGAAATGGCCCCCTATTGATGCAAAACTAACGGCTTGGCTTGCTTCGTCGCAAGGCGGCATCAGCCGCTGCATTTCTCGCGGAGGCAGTCGCGTTCGCCAGGGCTTACGCGCTGACCTCGGCAGTGGCAGCTCCTGACGCCGCTCCAAGAACGTCGAACGACGCCTCCGTAATGAGGCCGCAAGACAATAGGACGAGTCCCGAGCAGTGTCAAATAGCTGTCTTCGACGGACGGTGGCGGCTTCCCTTGTGTAACCCGATGTTTGTGCTTGGCAGAGAGGGTCGATGTTTCGATGGCCGAGAGGAAGGAGTGCTAGCGACGCTGGGAGTGGTCTCGACGCTTGTGACCAGTCCGCTAGAGTTTGATGATTTCCTCATGAAATGAGCTCTGGTCCTCTCGTTTCTCTCTTCGTGACTCGGCGTCAAAGTAGTACGCTTGAAAAGTGTCTTACTCGATTGGCCTTGCATACAAAAACACATCCTTAGTGCCATGCACCACAGAGCTGTTGTTAAAAAATTGGGCACACTTCGGACGCGGGAATGCGAAAGCAGTACTGTCCCTGGGCGCATTGTTTACGCGTGATGTTTGTACATGCATTAAAGTTATTTTCTACGAGTTTATCTGCATGACACCACCCGGCACGCTGTACGACGAACGGTTGTATCGCAGTTTCGATATGAAAGTCTGGGAAGGCATACAATAGAAGGTGCATATGTCGTCGGCTCGAATCCCTGTTGCAAGCTAGCCTCAAATTTGACTCGCACATGTAAGCTATACACAGCGAGAAATCATGACACCGCCCGGAACGCCGTGCGACAAACGGTTGCGTCACGATTTTGGTACGAATGTCGCCACATGGAGGCCAGCCAGTGGGAAGTATACATAGACGAACGACGTATATAGGATTGTCTGCAGTGGCGGTGCTCGGCTTGCTGTGTATACGTCATACGGCCGGTTCGTGACGTCACCTTATTTTTTCTTGCCATCGCTGAAATTTTCTGGATCAGCTGCGAGTACACCCGCACACTAACACACACACGCCGCCGGCTTTTCTATTCATGAGACTGGCAATGTTTTCGCATTAAAAAAAGGCTCCTGAACGTTCCGTCTTTCTGGGTGCATGAAGCGACATATATCGATGTGTTGCACCGCCGCCCGCTTCTCACACAAGCTCGCCCTATCCCAGGCTTACACGCATCCTGTGACCACAGATGGAACATTCATAAGATCTTCCACCCTTCGTCCCACATTTACTTTCTGCTGCAAGTCCACATGCAAAGCATCCACAGCTGTCTACGGGGAGAACGCAGTCCTCTTTACTACACCCTAAACAGAAGGGACTGAAAAGGGTATTAACTGTCCTCTAGCGCACTGCCTTTTATAGAAGGGAGTGTGCTAGAGGGTACTTTACTCCCTTTTTATTCCCCTCTATACGTATTCGTGTTTAGGGTGTAAGCACACAGGGCACTGTCTGGTGCTATGCTGTAGGGAACTATATATACGCTGTCCAGACTCTAAGCTGTTGGCGCCACTTGCTCTCAGTCCGGACAAAGCCCTTTTGCAGCTGTTATTAAACGTCACAAATTATCATACACTAATCCAGGGGCCTGCTTTGAATTTCCATCCGAAGCATTCGATCACGCGAGATCGATTGAACGGAAATTCACTTGAACTAAAATTTTATTCCGCAACGAATAGACGTTGCGAGGAGGCAAGGCAAAAAGATCAGAGAATAGTTTGAGAAGCCCAGAGATAATCGAAATGTGACGCGTACGCACTGATGGTGGCGTCCAAACTGTCAACAGCTTTTTTCGAAGAGTATCAGGCGATCGGAGTGCAAATACGTCAAAACATTGCTCGCGATGTCTGTAAGATTCAAACGAAGCCATGTAAGAGTAGAAGAGCACCCAAGCAGCGCAATTAATCGACCCAGTATTGGAAATGTATTGGCAATAGCCGGTCCTGCAAAGGTCCAGAGTTAAACCATCCATTTGCAATATTGGGCTGACTTGATGTGCTGCTTGGGTAACGGGTATGTAAAGTGTGATGTTCTCATCGTGGTGCTTGGCCAGCGTTAAAACGCATTGGCTGAAATTGCTGGAAATGGACCCCACATGCGGAGGGTACCATCCGTGGGAGTGAAAGGCTTGGGGAAAACACAGCGCACTCCTAGACAAGGACGAAGAAAGACAAGATGATACAGCGCTGTTTCGTCTTGTCTTTTTTCGTCGTTGTCTTAGCAGTGCGCTGTGTTTTCCCCAAGATGAACTACCAACTAGCCCGCTCTTCCACCCTTGCAAGTGAAAGGCTTTCGGCTCACACCGCGCCCCACCGTGGTCCAGACTAAAACAAAACCACCATGTTGGAAAGCTTGTTTTGCGAACTGCGAACGCTCTTCGCGGACTTGTCCATTGACCATCATCGCCCAGACGTGCTGTAGTAGGCACAAATAAGGCCGTGTAAGCGTAGGGCCTTCCGAGTACCTGATATTACGAGGAGCGCTGTCATCCTATGCTCTCCGTGGGCGTTGCTGGCGACGCAGGTGTAGTTTCCGACGTCCTCCGGTTGGATGTTCCTGAACGCCAGTATGGACATCATGTCCGACGGCTGAGTGACGCTGATGCGTCGCTCTTGTGGGAGCACTGCACCGTCTTTTCGCCAGGCGAGCGTGTGGGGACCCACGCTGCCCCTCTTGACGGCGCACGTCACAGCGGCGGAGTCGCCCAAAGAAAGGTCGGGGGAGAAGCTGAAAGGCCTTATCCGGGGCGGCTCTGAAACAAGGACGAGTCGGAAATCGTGCACCCATCACGACTTGCATAGCCTTTCCAAGACAGCTTCCCCCTCTCCCCCCTTTAAAATAAAGGAGAAAAATGGCTCTTATAAAGTGAGGATTCACAGAAATGTGTGGCTAGTAGGGAGCATTATTGAGCGAAGCAAGCGGAACAGTAAGGCGGGGACAAGGACATGACAAGCAAAGCAGAAACTTGAAGTCTGCAACTTTGAACTTTTCCGCTTGTTTAGATGCAGGCATAGGCATCGTTCAAGCAGTGGACTTTGCATGCGTAGGTACGCTGTATAGACGAGAAACTCAGGACCGACATGCACGTGATGTGAAATTCTGTGTGTACGCGTGCATTATGTGCGTGATCACTCCGTTCTTATCATTCTCCTCTGGAATAGACTGCCAGCTACTGTCATGGACAAAAGTGATGCATAACACACTTGCTACGACTAAGCTGCATCGAACCTTTCGGGGTTTTCGATGAGCGGGAGCGCGATGGAGTGAAACAAGGAAACTGATATGCATGCAGGCAAGAAAAGGTCCCCCTGTCGCTGTCTGGACACAAAGCGCGGCAGTGACATGGTGATAGCAATGCGCTTTTGTCGAAACTCGCGTGGTACATTCCGCTTTTGCTCTCAGCAACGCATTCGCAGGCTAACATCTCTAGGGATAATTAAAGAGTGCCTCCTCCTCTTTACCGGATTGTTCGTTACATTTCCAAAGCGATTTTCATGTTTGAAATTGCGAGCTGCCAAATTTCTAGCGTATTAAGAACTCCGATGTCATCTTTACCGCATGCAGGTGACTTCGCAGAGCTATGCTCTTCAGCCAGATGTGACATTATAAGCCCCACAAATTATTTGCCTATTGGCATATCAACTTTACAATCCAGTATCGTATACTGTATGTTCACTACAGCGAGGTTTTCTTGAAGACTGTGTAAATAAGCGCGTCTGGTTATTTCTTACCACAGTCGACAGTTTCATGACTGTGCACAAGACTTGCTTTTTTAAAACAGACTTTTAACTATGGCTAACTATACAGTCGGAGCATTTTCTTTAGCACATCAAGTCCCACTTAAAAAAAATCTATATTTATAGTGTACCTATTCTTATAATTGTTAGGTCGGTTCACCATATTTGTATTTAGCGTGTTAAATGCGTGGTCTCTGTTTCTTGAATTTTCTTCTTTCCTTTACAACTTCACTCTTCTTACGACCTATCTCACCTATTCTGTAGCAACGCCTGCCCTGCACAGATCTCGTAAAGCACGAATAAACGCCTCAATGGGACGAAAGGGGGCGGGAAACCGTAATACAAACTCTTTGCGTGCTTACCTTGGCACTGTGATGGCACTGCGACTTGTGAAGCGATGACAAATGCCGATATTAGTCTCCGCAGTATCCTCATCGTCCAGCTTCTCACATGCGGCAAAACTTCGGGTTGTGAACACTACTCCCGCTCTGTCACACTCCGCCGAGCACCGCTATCCTGCAGCGTCCCCGGCACTGGCAGCGCACAAATGTGAAACTGGCAGCAGCGGGGAGCCGAAAGAGCGGCGAAACGAAGTTCGCGCCTTTGTTGGGACGGCTGGCGCCATCTAGGGAGACTGCGAGACAACAGCAGCACGGCTCCGTTGTTGCAGGCCACGGTCACCGTGGCCACGGTGTTGCAGGCGTTCCAAATGCGTGCGCGCGCCATGTTGGGTCATTTTCGAACGCACAGAGACGGGTGATGCGTAGTCGTTGCCTCGAAAGAAGCAATAGCGACGGTGTTTTAGTCATGGATTGCCAGATTTCAAGCCGGCGCCACCCTGGGGTGGAACTATGAGGCCTCGTTAACACTGCGAGGGCACTGGGAGGACTCAGCTCTTGTCTCATCCTGCGAGCATTTCAACTGAAGGATAGGAATTGAGCGGCGGGACCGCTTAGCGGAGAGATTTTGACTTTGTTGCATTGTCGTTTTGGCGTTAAATTGAAGCCTCATTCCCACAGTCGACTTAATTTGTTGCGGCCAACGAGTGGCCCCATTTGCAGCACTGTGGTTTGGCGAAGGTATCTTCATACTGGACGTACTGGTGTCTTCGTACTGGACCAATTGCACACTGCACAAATGATGCTTATTCGTTTTTGCTTTTCTCTCTTTTCTTCTCATCTTTTCCAGAATCCTGACACAGAGCTGCCTTTCTCCTGAGCCCTGCACTGCAGCCATCTGGTGCCGGCGAAACGCAGTTGGAAACGGCTTCCACAAAACTTCTAATAAACCGAACTCCTCTGAGCAGTGATTTGCACTGTTGTCACGTGATCTGTAATTTCTTTTGCAGGCAGCAAAACGTGGTGGTCTGAATTGTATGCTATACTTGTTTATTTCTTCTCGCTTCGTTGAGCTCCACAGTCTAGCGCAAAGTTATCAATTAGGGCTACCATTAATTCTCGATTGCTGCCGCCTAACCCCGTGTGGCATTGCAGTTGGCTAGCAGGCGCAAGGCGATGGACCGCAGCCTCATGTCTATAAACTTCATAAGCCTCATTGAGGAGCACTTCCCGTCTTGTTCGTGAGTTGAATCCCACTATAGTCAGTGCGGCACAGCACAAATGAGTCGTACATGATAGTAGACGGTATTTACGCATTTTTTTTTCACACAGAAGAGTTCATTGGCGTATCAATGACGCACAGCGCGTGTGCTGTTGAAATACACCAAGACCCAAAAAAAGATTAGACAACAGTAAGACGTCCGCCCGGTTATGTTCATGACCATTTGCATCCGAGCAAGGCGTGCAAAGGTAACGGATAGGAAATCTTAAAAGCTGACATGCAAACCTGACCTTTATTAAAGGGTACATTAAATAAGAAAAATGAAAGCAGTAAAGCACAAAGAAACAATTATGATGTATCATTAGTTTAAATATGGTTTCATTGCCGCCGCGGTGGCTCAGTCGTTATGGCGCTCGGCTGCTGATCCGAAAGGCGCGGGTTCGTTCCCGCCTGCGGCGGTCACATCTCGATAGAGGAGAAATGCTAGAGGACCGCGCACTGTGCAATGCCAGTGTATGTTAAAGAACCTCAGGTGGTGGCGTCTCTCATAGCCTGAGTCGCTTTGAGACGTTCAACCCTATAAACCGAAACAATAACATAGTTTCAATGGCTACACGTCGAAGTGCTGGCCGCCATCGCGCGTGGTTGTAGAATCACTGGAAAAAGCAAACGACCGTTCCCAATTATTTATATGAAGCCTGTGCGCTGTATAAAAAATTAGCGGAGTTTGAGCACGTCGGGTAATCCCGTAAAAAAAAGCACAAAACGCAAGAAAAGTGACACACTGTTGCAGAAGATCGCCGCCCTTCGTAACTTCCGCCACTGAATGGGCACTGTCATTGGTGGGTTCCTCCGAGGAACTGCAGTGCAGTGTCCAATGAGCGAGAGCCTGAGCGCTGCGGCGCGCAAGCTGTTACGGCGAGTGCATATTGTCTGTAACCCTTTTTTAAAACTCTAGTTGCTGCCAGACTTGTGGGGGTTCATTGCCTAAAAATACGCGGTAATTGTTATTTCAACAAGTCTTTTGCATAAACCAAAAGTATATCAGTACCATGGTGCTAAGTACGCCATCTTCGCAAGCTGTGAGAGCTCCAACGGCGCAGTACATAAACAATCTTGCGCTTGGCCGAACACTGTACAAGGGTCCAGGACCCGATTCGCTGTCACCGCAGCAAACTGTTACCCGAGTGGACAAACGCTTCATATGTAAGCATGGCTCTTGTTGGGTCGGCGCGGCGGGTTATCACGTTTGGTGATGCTTTTTAACTAAACTCTATATTAGATGGCGGGAGTTGTATACTTCCGCGTCAGTGCCAGCACACTGTGCGACAGAGTAGAGGTCAACGTAAAAATCGCTATCCGGGGCAAACGACGCGAAATGGAAGTCATATCAGCAGGGTTGCCAGATTGGGCTATTAATAGCCAAATTGGGCTACTTTTTGTCCGAGTTGGCGTCAGAAATTTTGTTTTGGCTATGTGGCTACTTTTGGGCTATATCTTTTTCGCGCGTGAAAAAAAAGTTAAAGTAGTTATAATGTGCTCTGTTACAATTATACAGTGACAGAAATAAAAGGCATGCTGGAATCGAAATTCAGGCTATAGCAAGTTAAAGAAATTGAGCGCGTCTGCTACAAAATGCAATTAGAATACGCTCTGTTCCAGAAAACTTGTGTGTCAGGCGGTCAAGGATCATGGCCCTTCGATTTCTTTTATAGTGGACACTACGTGACAGTTGCCCCCAGGAAACACTTGATGGCCTATAGATTCCACTTAATCCGCGAACTAACGCCACCCGCGCGCGCGCGCCACCGAACATAGACTGTTGCCGTGTGTTGCGGGTGACGTTGGCGCCAGAATAGAGGGAAAACACTAAGAGAACGTGTCTCACTGTTTCGCTTCTGTTGCGTGGTTTCGTGATCCTGCACATGTTAACCGTTAACCGTAGACGTGGCCTAGTGGTTTGGGAGTCCGCTTCGGCTGCGGTAGGTGGCTGGTTGGAAGCCCACCGCCAGGCGTATTCTTTTCTTGTATTTTTTATTCTGGTTCTGCGGGCACATTCTGCTCAGGATATGCATCAGACAAGTAATGCTTGCGCATTAATAAGGTCTTTTTCTCTTTCTTCCTATTCCCGTGGTGGACACAGCGAGCGCGCCACTCGCAAGAGCCTACGCTGTTTTCTGCAGCCTCAAGCGGCACACGTGCAGCCCTCGAGAATCATTGCGAGCTACGCGAGAGCGCCGTGTCTGTTGCATAATCCGCGTGCACTCACACGGAGCCATGGCGCCATCCTTCGGCGCGGCGCGGAACCCACTGTAACTAATGAAGGCGGCGGAAGTTAGGGGCATGACATGGCATTAGATCCGTCGCTACGAGAACCTTCACAATGGCCAAGTGGGCGATGTAGATCCGGAACTACAAGAAGGAATGGAAAAGGAGTCGGAATTCAAGGCTAATATGTTTTTATCATTATTGCGAACGTGCTCTTAGACTGAACATAAAATCGACATAGATTATCGTCTAATGGCATATATCCTTGATTTATTCTGAGCTCATGCATATCGTCGAATGTAGTTTCAAGAAGGCGCATGCTAGACGCTTTGACGTGACGCTCTCCGTGAGACTGACTCCGTGATGTGAGGCTGCGTAAGTATACAGCAAGGCATTTTCACTGTCGATGTGCCTAATGTGCGCGCGAACATTTAAAAGGTGAAATATTCCTAAACTAGAGCTGCGATTCCGTTATATAGCGCCGCCGTTCTTTTCCGCGTGCAGACGCTGTCGTCATCCGCCTCAGGTGATATGGCCTACGGCCGCGCCTGCAAAGTGGAACTGCGGCCATATCTTCAGGACCTGGTTGGCGCTCCTGGTTAGCCGTACGGGTTAGCGCACTTCACGGCGGCGAAACGTAACTATGGTAGCCACCATAACGTAACAACGGAAAGAACATGCCGTGCGCACCACCTCAGACATGTGCGGGAAAGAAATCTAATATGTAAATATTCTTGCCGAAAATTATTTCAGTCAGCTTAAGAAATGTCATCACAAACACAAATATTTTTGGCTACTTTTGGGCTACGCAAAAATTTCGCTTTTGGCTACGTTTGGGCTACTATGGAGGCCAATTTGGCTATCTGAGGTCGGAGCGATCTGGCAACCCTGCATATCAGTGACTGTCCCGTGATGTAATGCGTCTGCAATCGTTAGTACGAGCCTATATGACAAGGCGGTTCAACACCTCGCGGTGTCCTCGCAAAAAATTTCTTATGGCTTGGCTCAGCTAGGCCAGTCTATACATAGCAAGAAGTACGTTAGGCCTAACAACCATGGCAACCGGTTTCCGTGGTTTCGGCGCATGCGCACTCGAAGTGCATCTTAGCGCAGTGGGGTTTAGTATAACCACTTCGGGAGCTCCATTTGATTCGCACATGACTTACCGAAGACCACGAGTGGAACGGTGACGCCTTGCGAGCCTTCCGGGCTCCGAACAGTGCACGTGTAGTTGCCGACGTCGTCGGGTTGGAGGTTGCGGATGCTCAGCGTGGTGCCCCCACTTCCCGAAGTTGTGTGCACTTCGATGCGGTCGTCCGAGACGAGTTCGCGGTCGTCTTTAGACCAGGACAGCGTCAGCTTTTGGGCGTTCCTAGCTGTAGCTTTCACAAAACAGCTGGCGATGGCGAGGTCGCCTAAACCTAGGCTCGGCGGAAAACCGAGGCTCTGGGGCTTCGGCGCCGAGGCCATGTCCAAGGCTGCTGGAAGGACACGGAATAATTTATTATAGCAATGATTTCCTTTTTGTCACCAAAAGAAGGCATCGGAATCAAATGTTTTGTTGTTTCTGCTGGTTTATTTGCAAGGGTGTGCGGGACATTAGTGAGAATGAATAATCGAGTGCAGTTCAGCTGAACTCGGCAAGTAATGTCAAAATGAATTTTTCTCTGCCATTAAATTTTAGCTTCAATTTCAGCACCTATTATAAGAAAAGTAGATTTTTGATCACGTGAGACATATGAAGACTGCTATATAATCTTTGTTGGTTTATGCGCTGTCATTCTGGCTCCTTCAGCAGTCTAGCGTATAGCATTTGGAGTGAATTAGAACGACGAAGCAGCCATTGTGTTGCACTCTTCGTATACCTCAGGCATATCTCAGGTGATCTCAAACTTACTTGCGACATCACAGCCACCTTTCGGCTTGTGAAACTGCAGTGACATGGGTAAGAAATCCGATTTGGATTACATGCCTGGCTTATGCTAATTGCATATTAACTAATGCTTTAAGCATCCTTCCGAAAAAAAGAAAGCACACAGAAAAAAAATATTGTTCTCTCCACACCATATATTAGTGGTAGTCCGTCGTCGACATCTCAGAAACTTTCTTGGTTGGAGCGGAACACGAACAGTGCCTCGTTCAAACAGAGCACAGTGTCCTTGATGACCTCTCTAGCACAATTCCCTCTGTTTGCTGTTGAAGTTTAATTAGTGCACAGTGTGCCGTTTCATCCGCTGCACATTCCATAAAACAGAAAAGTAACGGAACGGAACCGCTGTCCTGTTCATGGCCGATAGCTTTCCGCTGAAACTTTAAACTGCTTTACGTAATTACTTGGCAGTATGGATGCTGAGTAACGTGGTTTTACTGTAACCTTTCCAGCAAAGCTCGCGTTTCAGGCTAAGAGGCGTTCCTCAGCGAAATTCATACTTGCCTATGCGGTTCACCCAGTACTGAATGTGGTTCCACAATACAATATGCTGGGCGAGTTGGTTTTTAGCTTCCATATCTACAGCGCTAAAGACGAGACAGAAGGAACACGCAGCGCTCTGTTGCGTGACTTGTGCGTGTTCCTTCTGTCTTGTCTTTAGCGCTGTAGATATGGAAGATGAATGTAGTTGCCCCGCACAACTTCCCAATAAAATGCGCTCCGTCAAAAATACATTCATCGTAATGTAACGCCACTCGTAATGTGACGCAAATGTGACTCGTAATGTCACATTACGTCACTCGTAATGTGACGTAATGTGACGCAAAGTGACGCAGGTGCGTCACTTTGCTGCGTCACTTAGCCCCAACACTGCCTGTTCAGCAGCTATGCCACATGACGGCAAATAAAAGAATAATGAGGACGGCTATGAACATAATTTGCAGAGCCAACTATCATCCCCAACGAATGTGTGGGCTTTGCCTGCAAATATATGGATGCCGGTTAAGGAGGACATTTTTGTACCGTGATGTGTCAGTTGTCTTTTATGCAGATAGCCGGAGATTGTTGAACACGTATTGTTAAGTTTTACAATGAAAGCTTTTTCTTTAGATTATGGTACAGATTTCGTTTTTTTTTTACAGTAGAGAATGATGATGGTGTTCTTAAGTGTACTTGGCCATGCTGATATTGGCGTGAGAGGCAATAGCGAGTATCTTGATGCTTCTGTTCGCCATATAATGTGTATTTGGAAAACCCAATCGTGTGTGCCAGAGTGTATAATCGCACTAGAGAAAGTGAGATTTGATCTACTTATAGTGATACCAACCACCTCTAGACCGGCTCAATGTTCCGATTCGACCATTGTGTGTTTTATTCGAACCTTGTTCGACATACTTAAAGGCGTGTTGCTGTCGCTGTTCAACAGCATTATCTCAAGCGGCATGATCCCGGTGAACATGAAAGCGGCTATAGTTACCCCAATTCACAAAGGTGGTGCACGTAATAGGTATGAGAATTATCGTCCTATTTCAGTCTTGCCCTGTTTGACTCAAATATTAGAAAAACATCTGCTGTTTACAATGACAAGTTTTTTAGATAAGCACAAAATCCTGTCACCGTGTCAATATGGTTTTGTACAAGGTAAAGGGACGGAAATGCTTTTGGAGGATTTTTCTGACATGTTAAATCGATCTTTTGAACGTAACCAAGTGGTGTGTGCACTGTTTCTGGATGTCAGCAAGGCTTTTGACAGCGTGTGTCACAGTGTGTTATTGTGTAAACTGTCCAAGTTAGGCTTCCGTGGAGCGTTTCTTTCGCTTTTGGAAAATTTTTTACTGCAGAGAACGCAATATATCTCCATTGGCCGGGCAAAGAGCGCTTCTTTGTTAATTAAAGCTGGCGTCCCGCAAGGTTCTATAATTAGTCCCCTGTTATTTAACGTCTACGTGAATGACCTTTCAAACTTTGTTCCTGTAGGCCTGTACCAGTACGCTGACGATACTGTACTTGTAACCCAGTCACCGAACTACTCTGACTCAATTTCTTCTCTTCAAGCTGCAGCAATAATTTCTATGGACTGGTTCTCAAACAACCTAATTAAAGTTAACAGCTCTAAGACTCAGCTTATATGCTTTCACAGCCCGATGAAGAAGGTAGATTTAAACCATCACCTTTTCTTGCACGGATCTGATTGTTCCCAATGTCAATGTATACCCTTGAGCTATACAAATACAGTGAAATACCTAGGATTATACTTTGACAGTGCTCTTTCATGGAATGATCACTTGTCCCACGTTTGTAAAAAGCTCCGAACCGTCTCCTGTGTGCTTTACAACATCAGGTACTACATGCCGCTTTCAATACGCAAAGTTATCGTAAACGCCCTTGGTTATAGCATACTGCGCTAAGGCATAACGATTTATGGTCACTGTGCAGTTCGCTGGAAGTGCAGGATTAATTCTCTCCTACGATCTTTATTAAAAAATATCGGATATGATTTAGGCCTTCCCTCCAATTCTGATCTCTTTAAGGTATTTTCTCTACCTGATTTTGATCACCTTTTGATGGAAACGATCGTCCTCAAACATTTTTGGCTTAGTGACTATAAGATTCCGTATGTTCCCACACGGTCTCTTCGACCGAAGGAACCTTTTTGTATTCCCCGACAGTCTACAAGATATGGAAGGCGTTTAAGAGATTATTACGTTCCCTTTCACTTTAACAGGTTACCTCCAAGTGTTCGCCGGGCAAAAACTAAATACAAAATAAAAAAGATGCTGCGATACATTAATTAGAGGGTTTACGACATCATGCATGTGCTTTACCACCTGTCAAGTAAATCTTGTGATGTCATTGGTTACTGCTGTATTTATTGCACTGATCTGAGGTATTGTTATGCCACTTTGGTTTTTCTTCCTTGCGATTTAATCTGATGAGGATTTTTTTTTCCTTCATGTAACATGAGTCTTGTGTCTATTTTGTTCTCACCGTCATACTAATTTGATGTCCGTTATTTTGAATGTGTTTTTTTTTTTTTTGCCTGTGTGTATGTCTGCGCGGTTCCGCTGCCTGTCGGGCTCTGCCGCTCAAGCCCTATGAGGCTTTGGCAGGCCGGATTTCTGTACATTTTTTTAAATATTTGGCGCAATAAAGAATTATTATTATTATTATTATTATTTTGAAAAAAAATGTGATAAAAAACTGCGATGAACAACTGTGATTTTAAACGCGTAAGACAGCGATTCGAGTCCCGTTGCTGAATATTTTTTCTCGTTTTTTTTTTGTTTTCACCAGATATTACCAGCGCGCAAATCATTACTGTCTCTCCTGGGTGTGTGCTACCTTTTACGTCGCATTTTCTGAAGCTTTCAAGTCGAAACCACCGAGTATAAAGTCACTCAAGTGAGCCGGGATGCGAAACGGGAAGTTAGTTTCAGACTGTACTTTTGAGAGGACGGAACTACGCGCGGAAGTCGCGGCTAAAAAAGGAACGGACTTCACTTTCCTCCGTTCCTCCATTAGGTTCCGGCTGTGGTGCAGAGCGCTACTGAATTCTGAAATGAGTCGGCCGAACCAGGAACTTTTCGTTGCCCCTGCAGTATGAAGGCGATGTCGTCGTCGATGTCGCCGCCCCTTTATAGTTCGATCCTATTCATGAATAAGTTGCCTGGCTTCCAGAAAGGCGGCCACTGTCCCATTTCAGCTCGGTATACAAAGGGTGTGCATTTGCCAGCGAAGCGCGTTTCTTCATATTCTCTTTTCATTTATCCTGCTTTAATAAAAAAACTGCCTTGCGCATAGCAGCGGCTGCACATAAATGAACTGCTGTTTACCGCAGGGGTACAATGCGTTGGGAGTACCTGGTACACCCTAAGCAGAAGGGAGTAAAAAGGGTGTACCTCTATAGCGCACTCCCTTTTATAATAGAGTGTGCGCTTACATCTTACTCCCTCTTTACTCCCATATGGGTGTATTAGTGTTTAGAGTGTAATGGGATATCATGGCAGGGGTGTGCACGTCAACGCTCACCGTGGAGGACCAGTGGAACGATGGTTTCGACGCGCCCGTCGGGACCGTCGGCCACGCAGCTGTAGTTGCCGACGTCGTCGACCACCACGTCCCTGATGGCGAGGGTGAGGCTGTTTTGCGACGCCTTCATGACGATCACCCGATCCGTGGACGTCGGCACCGGACGGCCGTCCTTGAGCCATGACAGGGTCGCCGTCTGTCCTGGCGAAGTCTTCCTGAGGAGGCACGTCGCGACGGCTTCGTCGCCTGGGCGCAGATACGTTGAGAAGCCGAGACTCTCCGGCCTCGGGGAACCTGCGCGAAAGAGGGGGGCGTTTCCACATCCACCGCTACCATTGTCCTTTTAAGTATTTAGGGTACACCGCATAGGCGTTCCCATTAGCGTAAGTTGTAGTGTGTACGTCTAAAGGCTGTGAAATGTTTGCCGCAGCTCCTTTTGATTTACAGTTGGAGCAGTTGTTGAAAAATAGATATAACTGACGAGCCTGTCTAGAGAAAAGGCCCAAAAGTTGCATTGGTTGAACGTTGGGGAAAAAGCATCCATCCAGATTCTAAATGCCTTTCTGGCAACAAGGACGTATTCTGGTGGCATTTTCTGTCAACTAAATTGTAACACCTTGAAAACAAACAAGAAATAGCGGCAGCGGTTTAACCACAGTTATCCCAAAGGTCGAGAATTTTGCACGGTTAAACTCTTTATTGCGCAAAATTACTAACGATGTAGTCACTGACTGCAACATAAAAAGTCGGAGGTCAAGGTTCATGGTGAAGGTCAATGGTAATGCCAGCATGGTGAGTCATGGTGGCCATGGTATACCCCTTGTTGTGCGTAGTTTGACATAAAGTGATTGTGTTGCTATGCTGGCTTATCAAGGTCAGTCAAGGTCAGGGATCGCACCGACACGAAGATCGACTTTCGCACCTAGTAGAGTTACCCCTCTAAAACGGAGCGCCCTCCGACCTGGATTCCAAACAAAATTCGAAGAGCGAGGATAAGGGTAGGAATGGTTGCTAAAGGCCGGCTACATCGCTCAGGGGGGCACACGGTACCGAAGAAGTGGAATAAAGTGAAGATCGTGAACTTAGTTGCCGGACATCTGGTCACGTCTGGTAACAATGCCGCCGATTTCGCGAAGACCAGTTTGTATTGGGCCACTGTCGCGTCTTCGCACTTTGGGAAAAGGTGAGGAGGAAAGGAGGTCCTGCAGCTCTTCAGTGAGCAACAAATAAGAAGGAATGGGAAGGCAGGGTCGGGTTTTTGTTATAATCGTCAGTGTGTTGGATGAAGGTGCATGTCGTATATATGGGAGCACAGTTGGCTGTAACGGTAAAGATCGTGGGTCCGTTTGGTTAGACATCAGGATTTAGAGCTGGGCAGAAGGGGGAGATGTCGGTGCTGCTACACTGCTGCCGGCTATGTTTGGCGGCGGCTCTTGTATTGCTGCAGTTATGGTGGAGAAAGGAGTGCACCAGTGCTGTTGTACTGAAATGTGGAGCGCGCGCCTGTGCTTTGTGGGGACTGATGGAGCTTCTGGGTATGAGACTAAAGGGACCAGTAGAAACTAGACGCGACACAAACCAAGTTCGCGAAGTCCTGCATAAACTTCCTTGGCGTTAAAGGGCAACTGAAGAGGTCTTAGAAATGGATGAGCTTAAAAGGGCCGAACGTGTGAAACTTGCAGGTTAAGAAATGCGAAATCTTATTGTATTAGCATTTGAAATGGTGGCGTAATCGTTCAGTCCGCAGTGCACAGCGCAGGGGAGGGGCCGTAGTGATGACGTCATGTACGGCGGCGCTACATTTGCAGCAAAGAAATGGTTGCTTCAGTCAAGAAAACTAACGCCCATGAAGCGTGGTTTTGGGGTGTGTGACGACGTGCGGCGGGATATGGCCGAAGGCAGTGCAAATTTGAAATGTCGGCAACAGTGACGTCATCAGGAGTTCCTCCGTATTTCCCTGGCGCGGTGAGGGAAAGCCTTAACATTACCGCTATTTTAATAGGCGATTACGTCTTGCTTTGAAATGATAGCTCAAAAATACTGGGCACGCTTCTCCTCGAAGCTTCGATCATACATTAGAACCATTGAATCACCTCGAATTCTCGAAAATCCATTTCAGCCTTCCTCTAAGAGCGCGTGGTAGGCGTTGGCGTTACCAGAGTCGTTTACTGTTATGTTTCGCCCGCTCTTAGGTGCCTAAAAACCAAAAGTCTTTGAACTCTAGAAGGCGGTAGATCTGTGACAGCGCCGCAGAGGTAGCTTCGCGACCAGCCCTCACTCAACGACAGCGCTCACTTCACGTCATTGCATTGGGTCACTTGATTGCACCGGCAACCTTCTACAGGGAACCCGCGTTGATAACATTCTTACTGGCCAGAGATCTACGCTAGAATTTTCCGTTACAAAGCACTGCAACGTCATTATCGCTTACCCCGCAGTAAGTAGCCCTTACAACTATAACGCTGCAAAAATGGTGACGCTGTGGGTGATGCCTGTGAGATCCTCGCTCTATATGCAAAGTGGATTAACGTTGTTATGATTTAGTAAAGAACGGCAAAGAGGACGGAATAATTGGTGCTTACCAACGAAAGACTGCGTCACTGCCTCAGTCGCAAATGCCAGGTTGATGGCCCACAGGAGCGCCGCGGAAGGCCTCATTGGATGCAGGTAGGTGTACACTGCGCCGACGTGCTTTCACCACGGGAATGCGCCGCGGCCTCTTTTTGATGACGATGCCGTACACCCGCGTCACACTGTTTTCAGCGACTGCCGGGCTCGGTTCCGCGGCAAAAGCGACCGAAATTACTCGGCTGTGGTTCCGCTCTCCGTGGTAGGGAGCGCACGCCGGCAGACAACTGGCGCCGCCCTCCGGACGGATGGGCAACTCCATCAAGGCTGGGTTGCACTGCAAGAATAATATCGTCTTTTTCTACCGCGGTGACGTCACGCATCTAGGTTCCCGTGTTTCTTTTTCTTGAATTTTACACCGAAGCATGTAGCAGTCGCTGTCACTCATGAGTTATGATGATGACAGCGGTGCCCTGAAGTAAGGAGATTTTTATCTCTCTTCATGATCGCGCCGTGACGTGTAAATTAGCCATCTTTGTTTCCGAAGGTCAGTTGGGGTTCAGACTATAGATATTTTCACCGAAAAGTATTCTTTCACGTCACTAGACGAGTTTAGCATTTTTCTAAAAAAACCGCTTCGCGTGCTCATATCGAAAAACATGGCGATAGTATTGATCGGAAGAAGCGCAAAGACCTCAGTATTTTTCACGAAAGCATAGCTTCCCTGCCGCGGTGATAAGTGGCTTTGGTTCTCGGCTGCTAATCACAAGGTCGTGGGTTCACTTGAAGACGGTGGCGACCCGCCCATGTCATCACGTCATGGACGTCATGAGTTTGAATCGACTGGGGGGATGATTTTTAAATCCACTTTTTTCGTCGATAAGAGTTTTCCTGACGGTCCAACGTCCGCATAGCCAGAAAAAGGCAGAGAACCAACTAACAGGAATAATTCGATGGAGTTGTCCTCACTTTTCCCCAAAGATTACAGTTTACAAGTTTAGCACATCGTGCTAAGTTCATCACTCGTATCTATGGCAGACATACCATTCGTACTAGGCTGCCAAATCTGTCCACAATAACGGACTTCAAGACAAAGGAATACACGTTCCGGATTGAGATGACCGACAGGCCTGCTTGTGAAAGATGCGGCTGCGAAGAGACAATTGCATATATCTTGTGTGACTGCCCTGCTTTGGCGACCGAAAGGCATACGCTGTGTTGTGCCTTGGACCGCTCGAAACCTCATTCTTTAGCAGATGATAAGATACTAGGGCCGTGGCCACATCAATCGACTGCCCTCAAGACATATAAGGCACTGTTCATCTTCTTGAGAGCGATTGGCTTGAGCGACCAGTTTTGACTGTGACACTCGCCACTCTCTCTTTCCCTTTTCTATCCCCTCACCCCTCTTCCCCAGTGCGTGGTAGCCAACCAGAACTCCCTTCTGGTTAACATCCTTGCCTTCCCTTTATCTCTCTCATTATGGCAGACATGACCAGGAATCTGGATGCCCTTGACACTGGGTCGAAGCTACACAACTTACCGAAGTCACAGGCAGGTCCAAAGTAAATGAAAAGGGTCGGTTCGTATTCAAGAACGACTTTTATTAGTTCTACTCTGAAGCTGAAAATGTTTCGTGAGCATTATTCGCCCAGGGAAAGCCTCACTTCACCTTTTCCCTCATTCATGAAGTAATCATTGGTACATTGCGGTTAGTGTGTTCCCCTTCATACTGCAGCTACCTGTACCTTAACAATAAACCGCAGATACTGCTCAATAATTACTATAGTAGGATACAACTTAAAAAAAAAAGCGGTTGCTAACACTGGGCCGCGGTCCGCGGCATCCTGTATACTCCACTGGCCAAACGCAACTGTAAACGAAATCAGCTTTGTAATGTTTGACTGCATGAAACAATCCACGTATCAAAATTCTAGAGCTCATAATTTTTTTCTTGAGATAAGCTTCTTGTTTAGGTAACAAGAAACGTTTAAGCAGGGCGGGCGGGCGGGCAGTGAACTTAGCAACTACTGGTGCGTCGAGCGATGCACTCGTATGGACAGTGTATGTCACCCGTAATGTTTATTTCCTTGTGTTTCTAGCGTCATCAGAACCTGCGAAAAAAAAATGATGCCCCGTTCCCTCTAGCGCTCATTTTACAAATTGAGGTGTTAAACATCTTGACACATTGTTCGAATTTTTTACGTGCCTGTAAAAACACAACCACTAGTGTTTTGCATTCCACGCTTGAATACGTATCTGTCTCGATGCCCAGAGAAATGATTTAAGTTTAAAAAAAATTAGGTTTGCAGAGAAATAGCAAGAAGCGCCTGAAAGGGCTAAAAGCGTTAATAATGCAGGCATGCCAACGAACGTCAGATATTTACGCGTTCACAGGCATTTACAAGCAAATACCAAAAGTTAATGGCCATAGTCTTCTGAGATAGTGACTCATGATTAGGGGAAGCATCGTTAGTCTCATTAAAGAAAGTGATCACAAAAAAAAATAATTGCGCGCTTGTTTCCGGGAGGGAGCTCGATAGAATACACCGAAAAATTTTATTTCATGCGCACGGCTTAATTGTCATGAAATGTCATCTGAAACTCTTCGTGTGCGGTTTCGGACGGCATGAGTAAGTGGCAGTATATATCCGGCAAGCGTCAGAGTATTGTTTGTAAAACATTTTATTCACTGGAAAGAGCTTGGTAAGAGGTCGGTTGGTTAAGTACTTGGTTAAGTAAGAGAGAGGTTGGTTAAGTAGTCGAGTAATGGAAACAACTCAAAAACACTCGAATTCCCCGCGAGAAGTGCACTGCATTGTTGCTGAAAAGAAATAAAGAAAAGTACACACCTAAACGAGTTCAAAGACTCTTCAGCGGCTTGCACTCGAAATAATGAGGAATGAAGGCCATAGTCTGTAGCGAACTAGTTATCTTCAAATGTCACACAAATTGCTTACTCCTTCTCTTTCTATTTTGTTTTTGTTAATTTGCTGGAATGTGCGATTTTTTTTCATACAAGCTCGGCGGTGTTTTAAAAGCGTTCAACATAACAACCTTTGCAAGGCCACCTCCTTGAGAAAGACGAACTGGTGAGCTTACCAACGGCTTTGAAGATGTGCATATCTTCTTACAATCTGGGCCGTTTTGCTTTACATTCCTCTATCTTTGTCCTTTGGGTATAAATGAGGTTTAACTGTAACCATGGCGTGTTTCATATTCTAACTTCCGAGAGCGCTTTTGATTACACTTGATTTGTGTAATGAAGTACGTGTGAGATTTGCTCGGAAGCACACACAACTTAAATCAAGTGCTTAGAGAATGTGGTACATGTCGTACGAAAGAAATTGAAGCAGCATCCTTCATACGGTTGCCACACGCAAGAGCATAATAGATTCGTTACGAATAATTTCAATCATGAACTATTTGATTCGTTCCACTAATAGAATAGGAGGATATATTCTATTCGCTATTCGAACATTTCAAATATTCGCACACCCCTACACTGTTAAGCGTATCAAATTTGATAGGGTGCATTTTTCTTGTCCTAAGTGGTCGTGAATGGTAAGAAAGGAAGTCTTGATTACTTAATGTCACAGTGTGCACTGTCTGAATGCCATGCCCACAGTAACTGAACAATCGGCAGGATTCAGGCAGTTACTGCTTTTCAAATGTACAGGCGCCGTCAAAAGTAAATTGGAGGCGATATTAACGAAAAAATCTAATCATTGCCCCCCCCCCTTTTATTCATGCATCCTTGAATACATATGTGAAGCCTAATTGTGATTTTGCGAATTCAACTGTGCACCAACAAACATGGACCATTATGCTATAGATTTAAAGAAATTAAATTTTTTTGACGAAGTCGCCTTCCATTTACTTTTGACGGCGAGTGTACGTGGCGGTGGCGTTTTGTGTTTCTTGCAGAAACTCGATAGCTAAAGAAACGATTTTTTTTCTGTACTTTCTGTACTTTTGCCCTACCCTTGTTCTCCCTTGATGCCATTTATTCATTTTATTTTTAGCTTTCATAATTTGTAGTTTTTGTGTTCATTGTGTGTGCGTTTTTTATTTTGCGTGACTCGGCCAAGGTCACGCGGCCAACGTCGCCGTCGTCGGCTCCGGCTTTCCTCGGACACGGAACACCTAACGCTCTCGGGTTAAAATTTTAAAGTTATCCTTTTTTTAGGATGCTCTGCAACTATGAACTGAAAGTTTGGTATAAATTGGAAAGTTGAGAAGTTTAAGTGTTTAAATAGCTAATTATAGAGAATGCAAAGAACACTCGGAGTTTTTTAGCTGACTGGCCAACGGTGTGGTTCCCATGGCACCTTCTCGCTATATTTTTAAATCTGAGAGCAAGTTCAGAGGCCAAGATCCTCGCTTTGTGGCCACAACAGTCGAATGCCATCAAGGGTTACAAGGAACTGTTTTGTTTATTGCGAGAGGCTGAATTGATTGACAAATTGTGACTGTGTTTCCCGTTCCTTCTTTCTTCCTCTTTAATCCCCTCATTCCCTTCCCCAGTGCAGGGTAGCAAACCGGAAACCTTTATAATTAACATCCCTGCCTTTCCCCTCTCTCTGTATCTATCATCTATCTATCAGAGAGCAAGTTGCATGGCACATCTTACAAATGTACGCATTTCTTTTGTCACAGTCATTAGTGACATCAAGATGGAACCACGGAACGTTGCAACCCTCCTTATACTCGTAAGCACTTACTTTGTACCCACATCAGTGCCCATGCTTTTGTGTTAAGCACGAAGTCACCGTGCCGCTTTGTAGACATTTTCCTTGTACGCGAGTTGAAGCAAATGCCCGATTTTAGTACGCTCATCTTCACGTCCTGAATTCTTTTGTCAACATGTTAAATCTGATCAAGAAGTGAAGAGCACAGATCACTTACCTTATCACTACCATCGTACCGAGTGACAGTGGACTTACGAAAGCCACCTTTCCCCCATGAGGTGGTGCTCTCAAGGGAGTGCACAAAAAAATTCAGGGGGCACTTTGGCTCTCTAAAGTGCTGAAAGGCGAAAGCCTTTCTTGGCGCACTGTTTGGCATTGACTGCGAGGCTGTGTGTGCTGTACTAGTGCTTTATTTGACTACACATTACAACTACACATTACGACTACACACTTTGACTGCCGACTTTGCTTCTTTAGACGACTCTATCTCTGCTTCGATGAGTTCGGTTGTAACCATGGGTCTGTTCGCAGTAATGAGGTATGTAATGGGGTCACCCACGGACGCCTTATTCCCCCTGTCGGAGCGGACGACAACTATTTTATTAGTTGTCGTGTGCTGCGAAAGGGGGCGTCAGGCATCCGTGGGTAACTAAAGTGGGTGACCTCATTACTGCGAATCCGCGCACTCTGACGTCATAACCACTTCCACCAACCGAAAAGCGTGACACCTCTGCTGACAACCTTCTGTCGTCAACGATGATGCATTAAAGGCTTTCATCTTAAAATTTGTCTCCACACAGAAAACTAGTTGAAAGAAAACGCAGGTGAACGCCACATGCGGTATCCGCTTCCGCGAGGCACCTGCACTCTGAACAAGAACACGCATATAAGGGAGCAAAAAGAGATTAAAGTTGTTCTCTAGCGCATCCCCTTTTATAAAATAGGGAGTGCGCTAGAAGACAGCTTACTCCCTTTTTTACACATTTCCTGTTTAGTGTGCAATCACCACGCGAAATAGGTGTGCCCTTGCTGCTTCCCTTTGCACCTTTCAATAACATTTCAATAACATTTCAATACTGCACAAGGCTGCTACCAGTAGCAGTCTGTTTTCAGCCAGCAGGAGACAAGCGCATGCGTACAGCGGCAGACGAAAAAATGGCGGAGGGAAGATATCGGGTCGCTGTGAAAGTTACGCTTTTACAGGGATTGGCATCTACAAGTTCGATTAAAACTGTTTACGATTCCGCGACGCCTCAGAATTGAACTCCAAATAATTAATTTGATAATTCTTAATCAAATCTCAAATTCTTCCTGCCATCTGCCGGGGCGAAGAAGCAACAGCACGGACAGCTGTACCGCTCTGGACCTCCTCCCCTTACCGTGCCCAAGCCCGAGCCTAACCCCAGTGTCTGCTTAGTGCACACGTCCACTTGGGTCCAGTACGCTTATTGCTTGTCACTCAAAATGCGGAGGTGGCGGCTTTGTGACGAGCGTCGACAGTTCCCCCGGCTAAGAGCTTCTTATTTTCCTGTTCGTGTCGCAGTTGTCTTGTTCGAGTTTCTTTTCTTGCTGTTAGGACATTCATAATACGCATTGCTCAATGCTGACACATCGATCTATTGCTCAGATGTGACGAAGATTTAGTTATAACTTGTAAAACTAAATCCTTCATAGGAAGCCCAAACGTCAACCTTAACACTTTCCATCAAAATTTTGGTATGGGCTATTCGGTGGCTCATCTTAGAGAAAAGTAATATGCAGCGCAAAAAACAGGGACAGCAGAGAAGAAACAAACAACACGACTGGCGCTATCAGCGCCTGTCCTGTTGTTTGTGCCTTTTCTGCTGTCCCTGTTTTTTTGCGCTGCATATTACTTTCCTTAACACTTTCCTTTCATCATCGCAACATATGCAAATTATTTTCTTTTTAAAATCCTTGGCTATTGTTATTTGGGGCGCCTCGCACTAGCTCTAAACGAGCAGGCAGTCTCCTGTCGTTAGTGAGTTCGTTCCTTCGTTTTCTCTTATTTCTTTCCTCCTTTCTTTCTCTCGCACTTTCTGTATTTCATATTTTTTTATGGGGAAGGCCGAAAGATAAGTACTCATGAAATAGGGACTTACACTTCCTTTTTAATTTTGCAGGTAACCTTGGCGACAGCTGGTAAGAGATTCAAATTCGCTCTGAATTTCAACTACGCTACGTATTTCAAAGGAACTTTTCCTGTAGAAACGCTTTTTCCGACGTTCGATGCATTGGGGGTGCTGTGTAAGAGAACGGTTTTGAAAGGTTTGTTAGTGGGTACTTACGCTGGCTACTTGCTATAGACTAAATTTACAAAAGTGCTCTCTTGGGGACCGCCATAACGCCCGCCGCTATATTGTGGGCACCTGGCGCAAGCATGATGGAAGTGGCACACTATAAACAAAAAGGACTAAAAATGGAGTAAGCTGTCCTATAGCGCCCTCTATTTTATAGAAGGTTGGCGCTGGAGGACAGCTCACTCCCATATCGGCATATTAGTGTTTAGAGTGTATAGTTCCAGGTGCGTGCAGCAAGTGGAACACCCACATGCCCAGCAGCATATATGGGGACGTCCAGATTTGAAGGTCGACATTCGTTCTTCACATGGGAAGTTTGCGAGGCCCTCACTACGCGAATAAGAGAAGAGCGCTTCCATCGACTGTCGATCAACTGGATTACCGCCCTCTCTCCGAGGAGGCTCGCTCAGGTGATTGGCGGGAAACTCCACTCAGTACCTGCTTATGTCGTTCCCTTTTCCTAGCTAGGAAAGAAGTATAAAGAGGTGCTGCTCCGGCAGGCCTATCCATCCTTCCTCACATTCAAAATTTATTTCTCTTATCATCATAATCATCAGCCTGACTACGCCCTCTGCAGGGCAAATGCCTCTCCCATGTCTCGCCCATTAACCCTGTCCATTGCCAGTTGCGGCCACCGTATCCCCGCAAACTTCTTAATTTCATCGCCCACAAAACTTTCTACCACTCCTTGCTACGCTTGCCTTCTCTTGGAATCCACTCCGTTACCCTTGAGGACCAGCGGTTATCTTGCCTTCGCATTACATGCCCTGCCCAAGGCCATTTCTTCCTCTTGATTTCAACTAGGACGTCATTAACCCGCGTTTGTTCCCTCACCCACTCCGCCCGCTTCCGGTCTCTTAACGTTACACCTATCATTTTTCTCTCCAGAGCTCTCTCTCTCTCTTATGTCATAAGTAGAGGCCGGATTTTTAGGCACTAACAAGCACGTTTTAGGCGCCATAAATAGGCGGCTAAAATTGCATTTTAGGCACCTAACGGAGAAAAATAGGCACTATAAACTTTATCAAAAGTGCACACAGTTCCGAACTTCAGCGCGCAATATCTGCCGTAAAATAAAACAAAAACACAGCAGGAATGATTTGGGACCTTAAAGGGGTGGAGACACCAAATTTGTCGTTCGCGCGTTCTTAGTTTCAAACGTTTCTTATGGCTCCAGGAAGCATGATACACACCCAAAGATTCATATATTCACAGTGAATAATTTATTATAGCATTTTTAGGTGAACGATTTTCGGTTTCGGTTTCGGAACGCCGAGTTGTACAGTGACGTCACAGAGGGGGAAGATCAACTGCTTCGCTTGGTCACGTGGGCCCACAAAAGTTGTGACGCACCTACTGCTGCATCGTCTGCTTTCCCACACATGTGCTGACCAGCGCATGAAAACAAACTACTGCACGTCTAGTCCCAGCAGCTCGGATTCTGACAGATCTGATTCCAATGAGTGAGGACATCGACTTTTTTTTTTGTTCGCACGCTAATATCGCCTTCGCGGATTCGCGTGAGGATGCGAAACACTTTGCAAAATGCCAGTAAGCATCGCTGCGCCGCTCTACCGAAGCTGCGCCCACAACCGGTGTCACTTCGCTGCCGTGCAGCAGTACCTGAGCGCTGCTTGGGATGGTGTACAAATATCACAATAAAAGACGAGATCGCCTTGTTATCAGAACTGCCAGCTATACTCGAGCAGCGACAAAGCATGTCTGCTTATGTTGGGAGCTTTCGGCAACGGCACCGCTCGCGGGCGCTCCGGGCGACGAGCTCTGCTGCTGCCTGGCTGCCGTGGTCGTCGCTAGGCCTATAGCCTGTTTAGCAAGCGGCCGGCGCTTCGGAAGTCGTCTGCGCTATAATAAAAGGCCTACTTTTCACAAATAGCTGTAGTGTTAACAGAATCATCTCACAATAAAATAATAGTATGGTCAATCTCCTCGACGCCTTCGGCAGCGGAGCTAGCGGGCGCCAGGCGAGCCGGACCCCAACGTCGCGCCAGCGGCAGCTGCTAGGCGCGGTTGTGAGAAAATTGCTCATATCACAGTTGTTACCTCTACCAGCAGCTCAGTATTGGTCAGCGATCCTCAAAAATGACACTTTTTTCACATTTCTTGTCCCATGGTTTATTATTTACGTCAAGAACACTCTTTAGCTCGCTTTTATGACGTCGGCAGACGGTATCCAGGCTGACCTACCGGCCGGCAGACTCGGCGTACTTCACATCCGCACAAGAAAATACAAAACAGCCATGCTACGTACCAGAAAGGATGCTTTCTAGATTCGAGATACGACAGCATGACTGTGCTAAAAGTGGATCTTTCGGCAGCGACACTGCCTGCGGCAATGCCGGCCGACGACCTGCGCGCTGGTCCCAGACTGCCCTAGTCGTCGCTATGCCTAGCTGCTTTCGCATATCGACTCCGCAGCTGAGGGCGCTTCGGGACTGGCCAGCGCTCAGAAACGTGCTCCGCTCGGCACCCCTTTACTGTGAACTCGTCCCATAATAAAAGATATGTTCGATTTCCACGACGTCTTCAGCAACAGAGCTAGCAGACGGCAGGCGATCCGCACCAGGTAGCAGCAGCACAAAACCGGCTGATGAAATTTGCTTGCATCGCAGTCATCACTTCTACCAGGAACTCGGTATTTGCCAACGATCGTCAGAAACGATGCATTTTTGATATTCATATATCCCAGGGTTTGCTATGAACGTGAACAAACAATACTATCGCGTTCTTCAGATGCCGGCGCTCGGCACGAAGACTGGCGCAGACCGCCCGGCTCCAAGGAGTGCGCCCTGTCATCATGACGCTGCCGCTTCCCGTCGTTGTTGCCGCGAGCGGCCCGCCGTTGACATCTAGCAGGCCGGACGCAGGCAACTAGCTGCAATCGGACGTTGCGACGCTGTTCGCAACGGCGCGCCGCAAACCGAGCGAGTGGCGGTTAGCAGCAAACGCGGCTAGCTGGTGCGTCGACTGCGCTCACGCGGCTGTGCCCCGCTCATCGTACGTCACTGTATTTTGGTATGACGTCACTAAAACTTTAATTTTTCTGCACCCCTTGTGACGTCATGGTTGATGGCGCTAGCGATGGGTCTAGATTGTGAGAGTGAGCATTTAGGTAATCTTTGGAACCGAATTAAAATATTTTTTAAACGTTTGTTGCGTCCAACACCTGGCCTTGAGTGCCCTTGCATACATAGGAATCCCATAGCAGGCTTTTTATAGCTTCAAAATTTGGTGTCTCCACCCAGGGGTGGAGACACCAAATTTTGAAGCTATAAAAAGCCTGCTATGGGATTCCTATGTATGCAAGGGCACTCAAGGCCAGGTGTTGGACGCAACAAACGTTTAAAAAATATTTTAATTCGGTTCCAAAGATTACCTAAATGCTCACTCTCACAATCTAGACCCATCGCTAGCGCCATCAACCATGACGTCACAAGGGGTGCAGAAAAATTAAAGTTTTAGTGACGTCATACCAAAATACAGTGACGTACGATGAGCGGGGCACAGCCGCGTGAGCGCAGTCGACGCACCAGCTAGCCGCGTTTGCTGCTAACCGCCACTCGCTCGGTTTGCGGCGCGCCGTTGCGAACAGCGTCGCAACGTCCGATTGCAGCTAGTTGCCTGCGTCCGGCCTGCTAGATGTCAACGGCGGGCCGCTCGCGGCAACAACGACGGGAAGCGGCAGCGTCATGATGACAGGGCGCACTCCTTGGAGCCGGGCGGTCTGCGCCAGTCTTCGTGCCGAGCGCCGGCATCTGAAGAACGCGATAGTATTGTTTGTTCACGTTCATAGCAAACCCTGGGATATATGAATATCAAAAATGCATCGTTTCTGACGATCGTTGGCAAATACCGAGTTCCTGGTAGAAGTGATGACTGCGATGCAAGCAAATTTCATCAGCCGGTTTTGTGCTGCTGCTACCTGGTGCGGATCGCCTGCCGTCTGCTAGCTCTGTTGCTGAAGACGTCGTGGAAATCGAACATATCTTTTATTATGGGACGAGTTCACAGTAAAGGGGTGCCGAGCGGAGCACGTTTCTGAGCGCTGGCCAGTCCCGAAGCGCCCTCAGCTGCGGAGTCGATATGCGAAAGCAGCTAGGCATAGCGACGACTAGGGCAGTCTGGGACCAGCGCGCAGGTCGTCGGCCGGCATTGCCGCAGGCAGTGTCGCTGCCGAAAGATCCACTTTTAGCACAGTCATGCTGTCGTATCTCGAATCTAGAAAGCATCCTTTCTGGTACGTAGCATGGCTGTTTTGTATTTTCTTGTGCGGATGTGAAGTACGCCGAGTCTGCCGGCCGGTAGGTCAGCCTAGATACCGTCTGCCGACGTCATAAAAACGAGCTAAAGAGTGTTCTTGCCGTAAATAATAAACCATAGGACAATAAATGTGAAAAAAGTGTCATTTTTAAGGATCGCTGACCAATACTGAGCTGCGGCTGGGTTTCGTGAGACGTACCCGCCGTCTGCTATCCCAGTGTTGCCATACTGTAGTGTTGCCAGACTTGCGCGACTTCCAGTGTTGCCAGGCTATAAGGTTGCCAGATTGTGAACTAAAACCCAGTGTGGCCAGACTATTTGTTCCCTCTCCCTTTTACATTCTCCTCCCCCTACAGCTACGCTGTCGCGCCGGAACCGCCCAGCTCGTTAGAGCAGCCTTGCCCGGAGTGGCCGCCGCCTGTTCGCCAAGCGAAAGAGCACGTCCGCGGCGGTTGTGAAATTGTTTTTTTAGTGACTTGTCGAGCAGACAGGTACCACAGACGAAATCTGCCGATGCGTGGCCCCAGTGAGCGTATTAAGAGGAGAGAAACGCGTGATTTTGTTGAAATAAGCGTGCTGTGCTCAAATTCACTTGTCGAGCAGACGGGTACGACAGACGAAATCTGCCGATGCGTGGCCCCAGTGAGCGTATTAGGACGAGAGAAACGCGTGATTTTGTTGAAATAAGCGTGCTGTGCTCAAATTCACTTGTCGAGCAGACGGGTACGACAGACGAAATCTGCCGATGCGTGGCCCCAGTGAGCGTATTAAGACGAGAGAAACGCGTGATTTTGTTGAAATAAGCGTGCTGTGCTCAAATTCACTTGTCGAGCAGACGGGTACGACAGACGAAATCTGCCGATGCGTGGCCCCAGTGAGCGTATTAGGACGAGAGAAACGCGTGATTTTGTTGAAATAAGCGTGCTGTGCTCAAATTCACTTGTCGAGCAGACGGGTACGAGAGACGAAATCTGCCGATGCGTGGCCCCAGTGAGCGTATTAGGACGAGAGAAAAGCGTGATTTTGTTGAAATAAGCGTGCTGTGCTCAAATTCACTTGTCGAGCAGACGGGTACGACAGACGAAATCTGCCGATGCGTGGCCCCAGTGAGCGTATTAAGACGAGAGAAACGCGTGATTTTGTTGAAATAAGCGTGCTGTGCTCAAATTCACTTGTCGAGCAGACGGGTACGACAGACGAAATCTGCCGATGCGTGGCCCCAGTGAGCGTATTAAGACGAGAGAAACGCGTGATTTTGTTGAAATAAGCGTGCTGTGCTCAAATTCACTCGTCGAGCAGACGGGTACGACAGACGAAATCTGCCGATGCGTGGCCCCAGTGAGCGTATTAAGACGAGAGAAACGCGTGATTTTGATGAAATAAGCGTGCTGTGCTCAAATTCACTTGTCGAGCAGACGGGTACGACAGACGAAATCTGCCGATGCGTGGCCCCAGTGAGCGTATTAAGAGGAGAGAAACGCGTGATTTTGTTGAAATAAGCGTGCTGTGCTCAAATTCACTTGTCGAGCAGACGGGTACGACAGACGAAATCTGCCGATGCGTGGCCCCAGTGAGCGTATTAAGAGGAGAGAAACGCGTGATTTTGATGAAATAAGCGTGCTGTGCTCAAATTCACTTGTCGAGCAGACGGGTACGACAGACGAAATCTGCCGATGCGTGGCCCCAGTGAGCGTATTAAGACGAGAGAAACGCGTGATTTTGTTGAAATAAGCGTGCTGTGCTCAAATTCACTCGTCGAGCAGACGGGTACGACAGACGAAATCTGCCGATGCGTGGCCCCAGTGAGCGTATTAAGACGAGAGAAACGCGTGATTTTGATGAAATAAGCGTGCTGTGCTCAAATTCACTTGTCGAGCAGACGGGTACGACAGACGAAATCTGCCGATGCGTGGCCCCAGTGAGCGTATTAAGAGGAGAGAAACGCGTGATTTTGTTGAAATAAGCGTGCTGTGCTCAAATTCACTTGTCGAGCAGACGGGTACGACAGACGAAATCTGCCGATGCGTGGCCCCAGTGAGCGTATTAAGAGGAGAGAAACGCGTGATTTTGATGAAATAAGCGTGCTGTGCTCAAATTCACTCGTCGAGCAGACGGGTACGACAGACGAAATCTGCCGATGCGTGGCCCCAGTGAGCGTATTAAGACGAGAGAAACGCGTGATTTTGATGAAATAAGCGTGCTGTGCTCAAATTCACTTGTCGAGCAGACGGGTACGACAGACGAAATCTGCCGATGCGTGGCCCCAGTGAGCGTATTAAGACGAGAGAAACGCGTGATTTTGTTGAAATAAGCGTGCTGTGCTCAAATTCACTCGTCGAGCAGACGGGTACGACAGACGAAATCTGCCGATGCGTGGCCCCAGTGAGCGTATTAAGACGAGAGAAACGCGTGATTTTGTTGAAATAAGCGTGCTGTGCTCAAATTCACTTGTCGAGCAGACGGGTACGACAGACGAAATCTACCGATGCGTGGCCCCAGTGAGCGTATTAAGACGAGAGAAACGCGTGATTTTGTTGAAATAAGCGTGCTGTGCTCAAATTCACTTGTCGAGCAGACGGGTACGACAGACGAAATCTGCCGATGCGTGGCCCCAGTGAGCGTATTAAGACGAGAGAAACGCGTGATTTTGTTGAAATAAGCGTGCTGTGCTCAAATTCACTTGTCGAGCAGACGGGTACGACAGACGAAATCTGCCGATGCGTGGCCCCAGTGAGCGTATTAAGACGAGAGAAACGCGTGATTTTGTTGAAATAAGCGTGCTGTGCTCAAATTCACTTGTCGAGCAGACGGGTACACCAGACGAAATCTGCCTATGCGTGGCCCCAGTGATCGTATTAAGACGATAGAAACGCGTGATTTTGGTGAAATAAGCGTGTTAACTTGAAGCACTGGTCATACTCATCCTGGTCACGGCACCAGTTAACTTGAAACTCTGATCCTCCTGGTCACGGCGCCAGTTAAAGGCCTACTTGACCGAAGTTTTTCAAACCATAGAAAGGTTGTTTTTTCATAGTACACCCCCGTATTATGCTACCCACAAAACATTACGCTCCAGTTTCAAGCAGTTACGGTGAAAAAGGCACGCAAAAATCGGAGTTTTCAAAACCGAAACTGGAAAAACGGACGCCATTGCCGCCCGCCGGAAGTGACGCATGTTTGAGACTGTACTCCGGACGGGTTCGGAGCGTCTGCTCGTTGCGGCTCGAGCAAAGCGCTGGTAGCGGTAGCGCGTGCAGCACTTTGTGCGATAAATACTGGTTATATGTGAAAACACACATCTTGACACGGATGAAACGCCCTAGAAAAAGTTTTAAACGTGCTTTATTTGCTGTAGTAGACCAGAAAAGTCCCGGCTCAACCTCAGTGAAGATGATCGCGCCGCAATGCTTGTGAGCGCTGTTTGCCTGGCAGTATTCGATTACAGCTTGTGCAAAGTCCGGATATAGCGGAGGAAGGAAGCATATTCAAATGGAGGCCAAGTAGAAGTGCTTGTATTATAAAGTCGGCTTTTTTGAGCGGGCACGCGCGTGGCAACAGCACATGTGCGCTCTGCTGTGCGTGCAATATTGTTGTTGTCTTGATAAAAAAAAATGACCTGCCTTCTCCTTTTCCTTCTCATTTTTCTCCCCCGTCGAAAGGTATTCCTGCCTGTGCACAGTAATTTGGAACAGATGCTGTGAACGCCAGTTAAATCAATAAAAACAGATGGATGTGTAGAAAGAGAGCTGAAGAGAATTAAGTGCTGCGTTAAGCGAAAGAATATGCCAGAAGCAAAATTTGTGTTGCAAAATAAATATATATTTTTCTCTTCGAGGACCGTGGCATCAGTGCGGTGCCGATGGTGGGCTGGTTCATCTTTGCGCGCCTCGGTCGGGCAAGCCACTGCGCGTTGCGAAATACATGTCGATTCAAATGAACAAAAACTTATGCGTTGCGTTCATTACAGTATTTACCTAGAACCACTTAAAGCCCGTGTGCTGCAGGGACGGAAAGGTTTTTCTAATCTTTTCAAACCACACAGCTGGGCAGAACGACGTGGTTACCGAACCCCAGTCGACCGTATACGCCCACCGCGCAAATTACCGTAGGTGTCTCTAACCCAACGTATAAATTTGATATTTATATGTTATGGTATTTATATGTTATGGATCACCAACTAGCCCGCACCCTTACCCTACTGAATAAAATCAAAATTCTTTGAAAAGATTATCATTCAAATAACATGTGTGTGCAGTTCTCTGGGGTCTTGGAGACGCGTCTCGAATGGTAACGCTGAAGCTTCCTGTAATCGACCTCAAGTGTGAATGGCGTGAGGCAGTAAGAAAGTCGACGTTTTCAGTAACGCTTGTGTGGCCTTCAAGGATTCTCAGCCCGGCCTGCAAATCTTCAAGGCAGCAGATACACTCGGCGCATGACGGCATTATTGCGCATTGGGCAGAGCTGTACCTGCAATAAACGGGTGTACATATGTTGATTCCTTTTCAGACGAAGCAGACCTCTCCTAGACTTCTGCCTGGTGGAAATAACGTGCCGTCAAAAAGGCGTTGCTCGATGAGCAGTAAAGCCGTCCACTTTAACTTCTGGACCGGCTTAGCTAGCCTGTGACGAGCGGTTCCCCCATCCTCTTTATTCTCCCGATTAGAGACGCCTCGAAGCCTTCGGTTCGTGGCATGCTTTGCCGATCGGGCCAGAAAGACGTAGGTGCTCTGATGCATGGTGTAGACCGGGACAGGTCTATTGACAAAGCCCAACCCACAAAAGGGGTTAGCGCGAGGCAGAAGCGTCAGTCACCCACCATTATCTTTTTTGAAGAAGAGAGGGGAATTCACGTTAAAACCTGAGCTCCAGACAGCTGACACCAGCTTTCGAGATCGGGGGTGAAGGGCAGTGGCCGAGAGGTATACATGGTGCTTTCCGCATTCCTCGTATTCCCTTCCGCGGCCATGCACTTCGTCTACATGATGCCAGCAGTTTATTTTTCTCGGATACCATCGAACTTCGCGGTGAAAACAGCCAGAAACGCGCCAGAAGAAGAGCGTACAAGGGGCGCGCACTCACTTCAGAACGCCTGAAACTGGCGAGCCGGCGATGCCGGTGTCTCAAATGTGCGTCATTTCCGGTCAGGTTTGTTAGTTGTTCAGCACACCGCTAGGGGTCTGCGTCGTCTGCTACAGAGGTTTTTGAACGCTTCTAACTAAAATTCTAGACGCTTCACAGCCCTAATATTAAATATAAATATTGTTAATAACATGCACACTATATGGAGCGCAAAATTAGCCGAAGTAAAGTTTCGGTCAAGTAGGCCTTTAAGTTTCTCCTCTGGATCGTCGTCGGAATGGCCGGCTCGTCTATGCATGTGGTTAGCAGTTCGAAGGGCACTTCGCGCCAGTGGCGGTCCCAGAGATTGGTTTTAGGGGGGGCGGACGAACTTCCGTATAAAAAAAAAAAAATAGACACATTTTTTTTATCTACATTTTATTTGTACAACTTTTGCGCGTTTTTTTTTTGAAAATTAAATGATGAACGATATAAATGTTATACCATAACTCTTGCCTTGAATGTTAACGGCTACGTGAGAAATATTCATTTCGATGCCAGGGAGAAACAGGTCGTCGGATGAGACATCCCGCCACGGTGGGTCTAGCAAGGTCAATGCACCTGTCCGGGCATTTCACGAGTGCGATTGGCGGCCCTCATTACTCAGTTCGGGGAAGGAACTTTGTTCCGCCCTTGGTCACCTCCGACAAGGCGGCTGGGCGGTGCGTCTTGTGAAGCCAACCGAAGGGACGATCCCCACGCTGGCGTCGCTGCGTCTCATGGTGGGATAGGTGGTAGCGGTTTATTTTAAAGAAAAAAATAAAAAAAGGCGAAGGAAAAGAATGTTGCCGGCCGCGTCAATTGCCATCTAGTATCGTAAGCACGCGAGCTGCAGCCGGCGGAGGTGAAAGGGAAAATATAGCGAGGAGAAGGACAGGGAAGAGCTTTGTATGCTATTTATAAAATACAAAAAGTTATCACGTTCGCGCCGCTCGCGCGCAAATGTCCGGGCTCTGTCCGAAAGCAAGAGCGCGCGAGCGGCCACTGTGCACAATCGTTTACAGAAAACGACAAATTGTACGTAGCGTCCTGTCTCTAACTAATCGCGCGCGTGGCACACTGCACGAGCGGCCGGGGTGGGGCGCCCGGCCTCGTAGAGTCCGAGGTAGCACCTAAGGAGCGTGCATGCCACGCGTGCACTACCTAGCGAAGAGCAAGCGGGAAGTCAAGCCCGCCTGCTCGCCAACGGTGGGATAAAGACATGAATGAGTGGCTCCACGTCGCCCCGACGAGGTTGCTGGCCACCGCAACCGCATGTGAATGGCACCGCCGTCGTCGCCGCGCCGGCGCCAAGGCAAGACAACAGCGGGGCATGGCAGGGCCCCGATGCCTCGACAATAACTACGAATTTTAGAATTGTGTGGAATAAAACTGCCGCTAACACGTTGAACGTACAAGGTAGGGGACTACTGGACACATCACTGACGAAAAAGGTTTGCTGATTTACGTCAAAAATCACATCTCGCCCTGTGAGAGCCCGAAAACGTACGTTCGGGAAGATATGCAAAGGCTTTAGGGGAAGGGGGGGGGGGGGGGGGGGGGGAGCGCCCCCTCCGCCCTTCGGACCGCCACTGCTTCGCGCCTTCGTCCACTCGTCCGGCGACACGTTGCCGGTTGGGGCAGCAACTCCAAACTTCTTGAGAAGCAAAACTAGTTTATTGAAGACGGAAACAAAAATAAAGGCAACAGGAGAAAAAGGCGGTTAAAAAACAGGCGGTTTGAAAAAAGGCGGTTTGAAAAAGGGCTGTAGAAAAGCGGCCGAGATTGGGACTCGGCGCGCTCCTCTTCTTTGTTTGCAGCTGGTTTTAATACCGTCGATAATTGGGCGGAGCTTTATTAAATCTGCTCTCGCGCAATTTCAATCAATACTGCTGGAGTGGCACTGTAGGTACAAGTGGGCGGCGGCCAGTGCTCGCCAGAACCCGACTCCCGACCTTACTGACCCCCACCCACTTGAGAGCTAATCTCTTTTTAATAGGAAACGGTCGTCGGCCCCTTGGTCCCCGTTTCCCGCGGCCTTGGAGAGCGTCCGAAGCGCGCGACGCGCTGTCACCATTCCCAACCCGTCTAGACTTCCGATGGACACGGTAGTTACCGTCGAGAGGGGGAAGGAACCTACTGGCGCCGTAGGCGTCTAGCTTACAGGTACCAACGACGCGTGCTCAGATTCACGCAACATTGACACTTTTAATTGGGGTAGGCAGTGTTGAACTGAATAACTGATAACAACGAAATTGTAGGCTGTGCTTGGTGAGCTTCGAAAAAAGTGCGAAATTCGGGCGTCGTCAGAAGCAACCTTGCAGAAATAATTACTTCATGTGCGCGCATCCTATTATTGCCCAGTCACTTCGTAGTGGCTAGATATTTTTTTCTTCTGGCAGTTAAGAATGCTCTGCAGCTCGTGCTGCGTTGAAAGCCGCATTCAGAACAGTAATTGTAGGAATGAAAACATCTTCGACCGAAGTCCGTCTTGATGGGTTTTTGAGATAGTTGAGAGGAAACTGACGCCAACCAATATTTTTACTTTTTTGCCCACCGTTTCGGGACCAACTTGGTCCCTTCTTCAGGGGTGACTACAGTGTGCCAGCAGCAGCGGGGTGCTGCCTTCGCTCTGCCTTTGTTAGCCCGTGGCGCAGTGCACTAACGCACGACGAGGGAAGCGTTCCTGGAGTCCTATTCGTCGCCGCCTTTGTGAACCGGATGTGCCATGACTCCACATGTCGCCTCTTGAACGGTTTTTTTTTTCGCGCAGATTTTAAAGGTTTATTAAAACGAAATACAAATGAGTTGTAAGTTTCATAAAAAAGTTAGTACAGTAGGAGGTCCCAAAGTGAAAACTGTCTGGGGAACCTCCCATCAGGAATACATAAGAAAAGTGCACAAGTTTGGCAGGGGAGATGGAACAAAAGTATACAATTAAGTTAAAACCTATTAGTGTAATTTGCGCCAATGAATAAGTTATACAATAGTTAGCGGGCATAATTTAACAAAAATGGCATAAAACAGCAAAGCATAAGAGCAAGAGAAAGAACACAAAAAGACATCGGATAGCAATGGGCATTGAATAAATGCAGATATAAAACATAGGCGGAGGAAAAAAAAAGAGGTTCCAGATGAGTAACAATATGACCGTTTGCTGTCAGAGTGGGGAACAGAAAATAAGATTAAGGCAAACTTAAGCATGGCATGAGGCTTAATGGGTTGATGAGAGATGTTTTTTTAGTAAAGTGTAGAAAGCGGACTGCGAACGTGCGGATTTGATTGCTAGTGGTAATGAATTCCAGGTTTTGATGGCGGAGAAAAAAGCAGTTTGTTTTCCATAATTTGTACTCACTTTTGGTAGAAGCATATTGTTTTGTTCAGATAATCTAGTGTTATTGCTATTAGCAAGGAAAGATGCGGAAAAACAGAGAAGTTGATTTCAACAAAATCACGCGTTTCTCTCGTCTTAATACGCTCACTGGGGCCACGCAGCGGCAGATTTCGTCTGTCGTACCCGTCTGCTCGACAAGTGAATTTGAGCACAGCACGCTTATTTCAACAAAATCACGCGTTTCTCTCCTCTTAATACGCTCACTGGGGCCACGCATCGGCAGATTTCGTCTGTCGTACCCGTCTGCTCGACGAGTGAATTTGAGCACAGCACGCTTATTTCAACAAAATCACGCGTTTCTCTCGTCTTAATACGCTCACTGGGGCCACGCATCGGCAGATTTCGTCTGTCGTACCCGTCTGCTCGACAAGTGAATTTGAGCACAGCACGCTTATTTCAACAAAATCACGCGTTTCTCTCGTCTTAATACGCTCACTGGGGCCACGCATCGGCAGATTTCGTCTGTCGTACCCGTCTGCTCGACAAGTGAATTTGAGCACAGCACGCTTATTTCAACAAAATCACGCGTTTCTCTCGTCTTAATACGCTCACTGGGGCCACGCATCGGCAGATTTCGTCTGTCGTACCCGTCTGCTCGACAAGTGAATTTGAGCATAGCACGCTTATTTCAACAAAATCACGCGTTTCTCTCGTCTTAATACGCTCACTGGGGCCACGCATCGGCAGATTTCGTCTGTCGTACCCGTCTGCTCGACAAGTGAATTTGAGCACAGCACGCTTATTTCAACAAAATCACGCGTTTCTCTCGTCTTAATACGCTCACTGGGGCCACGCATCGGCAGATTTCGTCTGTCGTACCCGTCTGCTCGACAAGTGAATTTGAGCACAGCACGCTTATTTCAACAAAATCACGCGTTTCTCTCCTCTTAATACGCTCACTGGGGCCACGCATCGGCAGATTTCGTCTGTCGTACCCGTCTGCTCGACGAGTGAATTTGAGCACAGCACGCTTATTTCAACAAAATCACGCGTTTCTCTCGTCTTAATACGCTCACTGGGGCCACGCATCGGCAGATTTCGTCTGTCGTACCCGTCTGCTCGACAAGTGAATTTGAGCACAGCACGCTTATTTCAACAAAATCACGCGTTTATCTCGTCTTAATACGCAAACTGGGGCCACGCATCGGCAGATTTCGTCTGTCGTACCCGTCTGCTCGACAAGTGAATTTGAGCACAGCACGCTTATTTCATCAAAATCACGCGTTTCTCTCGTCTTAATACGCTCACTGGGGCCACGCATCGGCAGATTCAACAAAATCACGCGTTTCTCTCGTCTTAATACGCTCACTGGGGCCACGCATCGGCAGATTTCGTCTGTCGTACCCGTCTGCTCGACAAGTGAATTTGAGCACAGCACGCTTATTTCAACAAAATCACGCGTTTCTCTCGTCCTAATACGCTCACTGGGGCCACGCATCGGCAGATTTCGTCTGTCGTACCCGTCTGCTCGACAAGTGAATTTGAGCACAGCACGCTTATTTCAACAAAATCACGCGTTTCTCTCCTCTTAATACGCTCACTGGGGCCACGCATCGGCAGATTTCGTCTGTGGTACCTGTCTGCGCGACAAGTCACTAAAAAAACAATTTCACAACCGCCGCGGACGTGCTCTTTCGCTTGGCGAACAGGCGGCGGCCACTCCGGGCAAGGCTGCTCTAACGAGCTGGGCGGTTCCGGCGCGACAGCGTAGCTGTAGGCGGAGGAGAATGTAAAAGGAAGAGGGAACAAATAGTCTGGCCACACTGCGTTTTAGTTCACAATCTGGCAACCTTATAGCCTGGCAACACTGGAAGTCGCGCAAGTCTGGCAACACTACAGTATGGCAACACTGGGATAGCAGACGGCGGGTACGTCTCACGAAACTCTGCCCTGAGCTGCTAGTAGAGGTAACAACTGTGATATGAGCAAATTTCTCACAACCGCGCCTAGCAGCTGCCGCTGGCGCGACGTTGGGTTCCGGCTCGCCTGGCGCCCGCTAGCTCCGCTGCCGAAGGCGTCGAGGAGATTGACCATACTATTATTTTATTGTGAGATGATTCTGTTAACACTACAGCTATTTGTGACAAGTAGGCCTTTTATTATAGCGCAGGCGACTTCCGAAGCGCCGACCGCTTGCTAAACAGGCTATAGGCCTAGCGACGACCACGGCAGCCAGGCAGCAGCAGAGCTCGTCGCCTGGAGCGCCCGCGAGCGGTGCCGTTGCCGAAAGCTCCCAACATAAGCAGACATGCTTTGTCGCTGCTCGAGTATAGCTGGCAGTTCTAATAACAAGGCGATCTTGTCTTTTCTTGTGATATTCGTACACCATCCCAAGCAGCGCTCAGGTACTGCTGCACGGCAGCGAAGTGTGACACCGGTTGTGGGCGGTTGTGGGCGCAGCTTGGGTAGAGCGGCGCAGCGATGCTTACTGGCATTTTGCAGTGTTTCGCATCCTCACGCGAACCCGCAAAGGCGATATTAGCGTGCGAACAAAAAAAAAAGTCGATGTCCTCACTCATTGGAATCAGATCTGTCAGAATCCGAGCTGCTGGGACTAGACGTGCAGTTGTTTGTTTTCATGCGCTGGTCAGCACGTGTGTGGGAAAGCAGACGATGCAGCAGTAGGTGCGTCACAACTTTTGTGGGCCCACGTGACCAAGCGAAGCAGTTGATCTTCCCCCTCTGTGACGTCACTGTACAACTCGGCGTTCCGAAACCGAAACCGAAAATCGTTCACCTAAAAATGCTATAATAAATTATTCACTGTGAATATATGAATCTCTGAGTGTGCATCATGCTTCCTGGAGCCATAAGAAACGTTTGCAACTAAGAAAGCGCGAACCACAAATTTGGTGTCTCCACCCCTTTAAGCAAGGTGCGAACATCAGAAGCCGTTTTTTTTTAAGGCTGTCGCGCAAGTTTTCGTACAATACACATGCTTCAGCAGAGCAAGAGGGACGGTTACCAACCCTTTTAAAACACTTTCGTGTACCTCGGAACAAACAATTCGCTTGTCGTGTACAAAAGTAGAAACAATGAACACCTTAACAGGAGGCCATGCATTTAGAAATTGATAGAAACATTGCCAATTCAAAGCATCTGACAAATGAGTTCAGTCTTCGCTCACACAGAAATTGGCCTTATTTATTGCAGGCATACACGATGCTTCAACATTAATAAATATGTTGTCATTTGTGTAAACAGTGTTTTATAGTTTGTGGCTTCACGTGTCTGGAGCCACGCGACTATCAAATGGTGCTTGCGATTAGAAGGGTCTGGAAACCATAAATACGAGATGCTAGAAAATGTTACACACAGTGCTTCTTGATGCGGAATATGCCGAAAAGAATCATAGTTCTGCACGAGGATCCATGATAAAATAAACATCATTCATCTAGAAATCACTGCTAAAGCTATGGAAGCAGTAGAAGACACGCACCATTTGGGGCACAAGGAACGAAATTAAGGCAGGTTACCCAGGTGGAAATTTTAATAAGGTAAACTGTCTCCAGCAGGTTTATGGAACATTTTATTGTTGGTTTCAATTGGAATCAACTGGAATTATTTGGACGAATCTATAACTTACTCCGTATACTTTCCGAAATGTGGTGCAATCTGGTCAACTACCATTTTAACAACCAAAGTGATCAACAAGCTGCCACGATAAAATGGCAGAAAATAGGAAAAAGGTTGCTTCGATATATTCGGCTGACGTGGTTGGTATTGTGCACACAGCCGGCGTAGGTGCAGTGTTCACCACAGCCGACTGATGAGGTCATCTAATGTTGCCACGTGTGTGTTCTACTCAAAACCGAAATGGATTTGAAAGCGAACAGAATCTGAAAGTAAAACCACAGCGTATTTCAGGCCCCTTTTCTGTAAAATAGGGCATTTTAGGCACCGACGTCAGAAATAGGCATTTATAGGCACTGACACCCAAAATAGGCAATTATAGGCACTATAAAAATAGTATTAAACGTATTGTCAACACCTAATTCGTGCTCATATGTAAAAATGGTGCGCCTACGAAGCGCTGAAAAAAATAGGCATTTGCCTAAAATCCGGTCTCTAGTCATAAGCAATAGACATCTGAGATCATCGGTAACGAAGATAAACTTCTAGACTTCCCTCATACACTGGAGTTGAGTCAGATCCATAGTTTACTGTATCCTCAAGAGAGAGAGAGAGAGACTCTTTAATGAAGAGCAGAGAATTTAGCCGGCGCTTAAAAATCGCTGGCATGCTACTCTGCGTAGGGAGGGGAATTTGGGAGATAAAGACAGAAGGAGAGCAGAGTGGAAGAGGTAAAAAAAAACGAAGATAAAATGCGGCCATGAAATGGGTACTAAGGATGCAATGGCGAGAATTGATGTAACCTATGGAGTGATGGAGTGCATAGTCCGTCAAGTACAGCCACTTTCCACCTCGCACTGCCTTTGTGGCTCATGACCAGGATAACAGTATTTTCGGCCAGCGGTCGAACGCGTCAGTTTTCATGCGCAACCTCCATGGTTATAGAGTTTGCCTTTGAGGAAAGCCTATAAAGAGCGATAGTTAAGGAAAAAAGTAGTATCTTCAGAGGCGGTCGGCAAGCACATGCTAACAGGATGTTGCAAAAAGTATAAAATGCACGATCTTCGCTCTAGTCCCGCATTCTCTTCCCTCGACACCAGGTACATGCAAGACGGTGAACCTAAGGGCACAAGCGAAGAGATTCTTCGCGAAGAAGCCATATGTGGACAGCTGGGGCTTGACGAGCAGTTACGGCTACTGGAAGGAAGAGAGAAACCGCAGCGGAGAGTAAGAGCCACAGCATGCTTTCTTTAAATCCTCTTAGTCATTTAAAAACGCACCAGACTTGCCGTTTGGTTGTCTCTGAGGCTTTCCTTCTCAGTGCTAAATCCTGCGCGTACTAAGAAAGCATCTCAAATGCAACCTCTAGAGTCGAGGCTGAGAATTCAGGCATACACTACATGCCAAGAACACCAGAAGTTCACCTGTAGAGGTTACCAAACAAAAGGAGCAGCGCCAAAGCATGCAACCATGGACGAAGAAAGGAGAAGACACCATAGTTTGCTGTATGTTCAAAATGCACCAACTAGCCCCAAATAGAAGTTTTATTAGAGGTTACCAAGTGTCCTAGAAGTCGTGCAAGAAAGTTTTTTTAATAGTAAGCGTTCATTCAAACAAACAACTTTTTGTTCTCCGTGGCGCGGACGTATGGAAGTAGGTTATAATACATTGGCATTAGAGGCCCCAGCTCAGAAAAAAAAAATGTTAGGCGGCGGTGCTCTCTGAAGCCTACACCTGCCACTTTCCACGGTTGGCAGGTGGAAAGCGGTGAGAGGGAAATCCCCATTTCCCTTTTCAGGCTGAGAGAACGGAGAAGCAAAGTAAGAGGGAAGACGAAGAGAAAGCGGAGGCGACGAGTGGCGAAGACCTTTAATAAATGTTTCTGTATCACTTATTCCTTACACAAGGGGAACGCATAAACACACATATGAAAACCCAAATAGAATGCGCCTAACGATAGCGCGTTTCTTCCGCATCAATCGGATTGATCGTCCATACTTTTTTTTTTTAATATACTAGCACTAAATCACCTACACACCGATTTCGCCCCACAGTGTGTCTAGCGACGCGGGTTGCTCGAGAACAGAAGCCTGGGACTCCCAGGGATCTGTCAATATAAAGCAGAGAATGACCAATTCCGCATATATGGGCATTAACCCGTTAACGTTACAGAGTCATACCCTTAAGGCGGAGTCTAAGTGTCCCCTAAAGTTTTAGTGCGTTATCACAAAGGCCTCCACTCACCGATTTTACCTATCTTTGTCTGAAGCCTGTTCGACCTTGTAAACCAAGCCTCGAAGCGAAACCGAAGTGAAAACCATAGTAGTGCACTGCACGGGCTCGGGCCAGCCCGAAAGCCCGGGCCCGGCCCGGCCCGCGGGCCGGGCCGGGACATGATTTATTTTGCCGGGCCTGGGCCGGGCCCGGGCCTGAAGTTGCGGGCCCGGGCCGGGCTCGGGCTTAAAGCTGCGGGCCCGAGCCAGGCTTCAGTCCGTACAGAAACGGCTGGTGTCCGACTTTTCATTCAATATTGCAGAGTGAAGTGCAGAACTGCGGCATTGAAGCAGCGACACGGATGAGCTATGAGTTATAGTACGCGCTGAGAAAAAAACTAAGCTTTATTCATTGACTTATTTATTTCGTTATTTCCACGCCGCGGTGCAAAAACAGTAAAATTCAACCAGCCTTAATTGGCCATTGATCATTCGCGTTCCCAAAACATACCTATACACTATTAGAAATGCATTAGGGAAGAACATATTAATTTAGGACGTTTATGGTCTTCAAGCACATGCCATGAAATACTCAAGCCTTTTAGCTTTTCGTTTCTGCTGAAAGGTGACCAGTTCGGCTATGAGCTCAACCTGTGAGATCGCGTTCAGTAAAAAAATGTCATCCTACTGCGTGCTAGGCAGCTTTAATATTTATACTTCGCAGGCGGCAGAATATAACTGATTACAATCATGGGGGAACGCAGAGTAGACTAATACGCGTGTATGCAGCTCTTTTTATTTGGCTCTCGGAACTTCCGAGTTTATCTTTGCCCACCTACACGAGATCAGTCTCCAAAAGACGGGCCTGGCAAGAACTACTCTTCATCACTTCCTTCTGGGTTAAAAAGAATACCCTTTCTTTAAGCCAAACTGCGGTTTCAGTACCTTTGTCGGCCAGTTCCTTATCGGTGTAGTAGCAGTCTACTTGCTCAGTTAATGTGAAACGGGCCGGGCCGGGCCCGGGCTGGGCTTCACTCCGGGATTCACGGGCCGGGCCGGGCTCACTAGAGCGATAATTTAGCGGGCCCGGGCCGGGCCCGGGCTTGAAGCCGCGGGCCTGGGCCGGGCTCGGGCTTCAGGTCGCGGGCCCGGGCCGGGCTCGGGCTTCAAATTCAGGCCCGTGCAGTGCTCTAAACCATAGGATACAACTTAAAAAAACAGCAGTTGCTAACACTGGACTATGGTCCGCGGCGTCCTGTATTACTCCGCTGGCCAATCGCAACAGTAAACGAAAGCAGCTTTTTAATGTTTGACTATATCAAACATTCCACGTATCAAAATTCTACCACTCGGAATTTTTTTCTTGTGATAAACTTCTTGTTTAGGTAACAAGAAACGTTTAAGCAGCGCACTACTTTTTCGTCGAGGAGGAATTCTGTGCGCAGAGGCTGAATGTGGGCGGAGCTTCAGTGCAGACTGAAGTTGTATCCGACAGCGTACTTAATTCGCATTCGGAAAAACAGCACTAAATCGCCCGTTTTTTTTTTAATTTCAAGTTTTATAAATACATTTATTGAAGTAAATTGTCGAGAGGAAATTAAAAATAAATCAAAGCTCATTTCGCGCTTCTGAAATAAAAAAAAAATTCCGGAGGCTTCCTCCTCCACAGGGACGAAAAAATGAGATGGATAGTGGCACCGCTATCAGCATTTGCATGCCTGTATGCTACCTATTATTTGCAATGCAATCTTTGTAATGTCGTTTTCTAGTAATACAGAGACTAACTTAATTAACCCTGCTACACTTTTCAAGAAAGGAACCAAAAGTATCTGAAACCAAGGAGCCTTTGTTCCTTGGTTTTAAGGTCTATACAGGCTGCTTATGCATACTTATACTATAACGAGCACCCCCACCCCCCTTTGCTACTGCACTTCTGCCTTCTCATTTGTATGAGTTAAACTTGTTAATTAACTGAATCGTTTCTCAAGATAAGGGCTTGCTGGCTATGTTAGTCTTGTTGCCTTATTTAAAACTTCGGATTATGTCGGCCTGTATAGCACGGCGCTCTTTTTGTGTTATTGGTCGGTGCGTGTGCAATGGGGATAAAAAGCTTTTATTTGCGTGTGTTCAAATTTTGGAGCGAAAAGCTTCCCTGCGCTGGTTAAGAGCCGAGCTTCGCGTGAGCCGAACTGGTGAGTTATGCGCATGCGCGAAACCGAGTGACGTCACGCGCCACGCAGGTGGTCGCTCCTCGCCGCTGCCGTCGCCGACTCCGTCGGCAGACCTTTCGGCGCAGCCGCGCGCAACTGCGCATGTGCGTCGCCTCCTCGCTGTCGCTACAACTGCGCACTTCGCCTCCTCGCCCACCGTTTGACCATTCGTTGCAGCCGCGTGTTTCTCTAGAGGGTGTTGGTGTTGCCCGCGTCGCAGCCGGCCACCCTCCTCTCCGCATTCCTGCGGCAGTTTTAACCGCGCCGATTTCCGTCTCCTGCTCCGCCTCCGTACAGGCAGTGTGTGGACGGCCGTCAAACCAAGCATAAGTGAAGCTTTTCGCTTGTATATCCAGGCTTAACAAGAGCTAAGCCACTCCCTAATTTTTTTCTTAATTTCTGCGAAAAGACTTCACAAAGCTTTTAGCATTAGTTACCAAATCAGTAATGATCGCATAATTATGAATTAACGGAGCCGTTCGTGGCATTCGTCTACAGGTACCCAATCAGAGGCAAGGTGGATAACTATGAGTGCGTCGGAAATGAAAGCGTAGCCATAAAAGGACATCTCGTCCAGGCGCACTGGGCAATAAGCGACGCTTTACAGAGTCCTTTTCGCCTCTATGCCACTGTCACTGTTCCCATGACTGCAAGCCAAGGTATGAAATCGACCACCCTCTCCTTTGACCTAAACAATAAGACAAGAATAACGGCACAACCATCGAAGAGAAGCCTTCCCAAAACTGAACCTCGTGCGATTCGCACGATACTCAAGTATAGGGTAAGTTTTAGCGTCGTCATCTTAGCTATGCCGAAATGTTAATTATCCTTGAAAGCACCAGCGAGACACATACAGCCGACTACGTGCATATCTACTTACGCTAGCTGCTTTTAGAGAGCTGGAAGGCCAGTGCGTTTGCTATTAGTCTCAGCGACTGTCGAACAGCAGTGCAGTGAACAGGCTTGCATTGTACGAAAGCCCAAGGATGGCAGTGATTAGACTTATGCACTAATTACGCCGCAGAGTGAACATCTTAGCCGAACTGCGCGGCCTTATGCGACTCGCGTAGCGACAAATATAGGTAAGTATCCGACCCGTAACCAGGCCTCCTTTCTTCATTCTTTTTTTTTTGATCTTGTCTTCTCCGTTTATCGAAGGGGAGGATTGGCGCGCTTTGTGTTTGTAGTTCTGATAGTGTTTTTTTTTATTTATTTATATGAGTTCGAGAAATTCGGATGTTTATTCTTCTGCATTCTCATTAGGGTACTTACATATAAAATGCGCAGCTTGCCTTCAATTGCAAGGAAAAAAATATTTGGTCACAAATGCGAGTCGTGCACGGGTTCACGAGTATTGTGATTACCAATCTCTTACACAGCGTGGAAACATGAAAGTGCGATTATCGTTGCCTGTGGTTTGGTGTGTGAGAGGACGTAAAGGCTGGAGTTTTCCTGTAACACTCGATTTTCGTTTGCTCGTTTCCAGACCTGCAATTTCGCCTTCAGGGTGACGTTGGACGGTTGGTTCGCGTTCCACATCAGTCGGTCGAAAGGAGACGAAGGTCCTTACTACGTGTCGGCTGTGGTCAGCGATCTAGAAAGTAGGGCTGCAGGACTGGTCCGAAACGGAGACAAGTTGACCTACACGATTAGAGGTGTCTACACAGAAGTCTACCGGACAGAGGCTGTGAGAGGCCCAGAGAGAGCAGTCTGAACTCGCAAGCGTGAATACCAATTCAGTGAGCTGCGCGTGAAAGGATTTCTAATAAAAGCTTAAAATGGTGAAACAATACACCTATAAAAAATGGCGTCTTCTACAAGGTGCTAATCCAAGATAGAGAGAGAAGAGAAAAGACATGGAAGGTTAACCGGGGTAGTGTTCCGGATGGCTACCCTGAACTGGGGGAGAGGAACGAGGGGTTGTTAAATGGTTTGGTTTGGGGGGGTTTAGCGTTTCAAAGCGACTCAGTCTCTCAGGGACACCGTTAATTTCGGTCACCTGGGTGCACTGACATCGCACAGTACACGGGCCTCTAGAATTTCGCCTCCATCGAAATTCGACCGCCGCGGCCGGGATCGAACCCGCGTCTTTCAGGTCAGCAGCCGAGCACCATAACCAGAGAGCCTCCGCGACGGCTCAAAAATGCTGTTAAGTGGGAAGATTGAGAGGGTGAGGAGCACAATCGCAATCGCTCACTCAATCATTTCGCTCTCAGAGAGCTAAACAGCGCTTTGTAAGCTTTCAGGGCCGTCGATGACTGTGGCCAGAGTCTGAAGATCTCACTCTCCGCAAAAGGGCGAGGATAGAGGGTGTCTAGAGCACAGCACAGAGTATGTCTTTCGGCACTGAATGCAGGGCACTAACTCGATTGTCTCTTCAAATACACATGCGTCATAGGCAGGGCAACACCAAGCCGTAGACTGCACAACAATGTTGCTTCGCGTCGCGGTTTGTTAGGAAGAAGGCGAAAGTGTAGACCGGTGTCCAATGTACAGAGGCGACGGTTGTCAAACTCCTCCGTTTTCAACGAAGCAAGTGTGAGCTCCTTCGCCACCGCTTGATGCATACGCTCTAAACACCAATAAGCCTGAATGGGGGTAAAAAAGGGAGTGAACTGTCCTCTAGTACACTCTCTTTTGTAAGAGAGAGTGCGCTAGACGACATTGCTCCCTTTCTACTCTTTTCTGTTCAGAGTACCCGCTGCGTCCATCCTTGACACGAATAGTGAAACGAAGACAGTCATTGTATTCTATGTAGTAAACCCCCCGCCGCGGTGGCTCAGTGGTTACGGCGCTCGGCTGCTGACCCGAAAGACGCGGGTTCGATCCGGGCCGTGGCGGCTGAATTTCGATGAAGGCAAAATTCTAGAGGCCCGTGTGCTGTGCGATGTCAGTGCACGTTAAAGAACCCCAGGTGGTCGAAATTTCCGGAGCCCTTCACTACGGTGTCTCTCATAGCCTCAGTCGCTTTGGGACGTTAAACCCCAATAAACCAAACCAATCTATGTAGTAAATGGTCACGGGGTTTGGGTGCAGGAGTGATGACGGTAGGCGTGCGCCCTCCTTGCGACCGTACACCCCTCACAGTTACGTAAGACCGCTCATCCATCCATACAAGACCTGTGTCCGGCGTTACAGGTGTAGCGAGGGAGAAAACCGAGAGGGAGAAAGGTAGGGAGAGGAACAGCGGGAGTGCGCTGACCACGTCGCCAACGACGACATTACGATTTCGCCGAACCTCGTACTTAGAGCTGTCGATATCCGGGGCAATTCTGTGGAGGCTTGATGGCAGGAGGCGCCGCCTAAGAGCTGCGCAAGAATCTATTGGCGGTGGCCTGAACCCATCTTTTTACAGGGCTATCCGGTTTAGTCTAGCTCCCTTTAAATGGCGTAGTCGTGAGTGTTGGAGGTGTACTGCTCATAGGCAGCGCTATTACGTGATCAATCCGTGCACGTAGCCCTCTCTTCGTGTTACCTTCGTCGTCAGCGGGTGGGGCGTGCGGTAGCAGCTAGACGCCCCAAAAGGCCTTTCAGTACAACATCCTGAAATTGTTAAGGCGAAAGCCTTTAATGGCTCATTCTCCCGTCCGTCCGTCCGGCGTTACATCCAGCGCCTGGGGTGACTCATCGACGAGCGCAGCTGCCAAGAGGTGACGTCATCTTCGTCGACAGCTGGAGCTGTCGGCGCGGCGGCGTAGGCGGCGTCGGACGCTGCTGCGTCGTCAGTCGGTGTGCGGCAGCTAGTGGAGGAGGATGGCTCCCAAGCGGTGCAGCCGCAACAAACACAGGCAGTCACTGGCAGTCGAACTAGCGCGTCAAAGGCTTTCGCCTAGCGCACTTTGGGCTGCCAATGTGCCCCCATAGTTCTAGCTCTCCCTGGGAAGTTTAGAACCTATTTCGCCACTCGTATTTACTGGCGACTTGGACGTCGACGTCATAAGCGCAAACAATTTGCCGCCGACGTGGCATCACGAGACGTCACTCTCGAAACAGTCAGCGCAGTCGACAACACCACGAAATACGAGCACCTTTCTGGACTTCAGTAGGCAAAGCAGTATAAAAACGATATAGAGGGGGCTTCAACTAAGACTTTAATCCTGTAGGTGTTAGCAGCGCACACGAAAGAAGGACGGGCTGAAAAGGGAACGAAAGACAGCGCTGGTGGCTCAAACCCGCCGTGGTGGCTCAGTGGTTATGGTCCTCGGCTGATGACCCGAAAGACGCTGGTTCGATCCCGGCCGCGGCGGTTGCATTTTGATGGGGGCGAAATTCACGACGCCCGCGTACTGTGCGATGTCAGTGCACGCTCAAGAGCCCCAGGTAGTCGAAATTTCCGGAACCCTTCACTACGACGTCCCTCATAGACGTAGCCGCTTTGGGACGTTAAAACCCCATGAAACCATAAACTAAACTTCTTGCAAGCAATTCATCAGTTTCGCATAATTTCATGAAAGGATCATGTGCGGAAAAACATAATTGCATTTGAATAAATCCAAAGAGAGACTCGTGAGGAGTTCCCCGCTCAGAGTCACCCCGCGCAACGGACTGTCACGCTTGAGGGTCTTTGCAGAGCAACAAATTATGACGATTATAGACCCGTGGTAATAGGGATGGTCCGCGCTAGCTGTTCCTTCTTTGTGCGTTTATTGTTACACTAGCCATGCATGAATCTGTGACGATCGCGTTTCTGTTTCCGGAAGGTTTGCGCGAAGCGTAATGAAAAGGCTGTTTGCACGGGCTGGTCATGTGATTCGGTGGAGTGGCACTCCACACAGGGTGCCACCCCGTCTTCTGATAGCGTTTCTTACGCGCTCGCTCGATGGCGACTACAATGGAGAGGTTTAAGCCGCAAACCTTCACCTTAAGAGCCAACGCAGTAAAAAATCTGAGACAGAGAATGTTTTTATTCGGAATACCCGAGCCAGCTTAGTTAGTGTGTATTTTATGGAAATATTTTTTTTTGCGGCTCTTAACTTCTTTTCGCTTTTTATACATTTCCTGTTTGCACAGTGCACAATCTGTGCAGCAGTGTCCTCAGACATTATTAAAGAAATCGGAGGGGACATTAAGTTCCACCTTAAGAGTTTTACGCGATAGCATGATGGGTTGGTGAGGTCATTCTCTACTTTTATTCACCCCTGACAGCCTTCATACGCCTCCTGGCGCAACGGTGCAGCGGTTAAGCGATAGAAGGTGCTGCCACCTGTGGGGCTTGTGCGACGCAGGTTGCTCTTCCCAAGCGACCAATAATTAATACAACTGCCACAAGCCACGGTGGGCAGGTTGTGATGACGCCCCAGGGTCACCTGACCCAGGTGGCCCACCTGCCGGAGTCATGCCCGTGATTTTTCGCTCACAACGCCAGCATCGGATTTTCTGGAGAACGAAGCCTTTAACGCTGTAGTGTTAAGACCTGAAGGAGCACTATGTTTCATTATTGCTTCTTGCTCGTTTACCAACAAAAGGGAATTATTGCTTTTGTTAGCATATTACAAGGTACTTTTCATGAGTGAGACAATTAACTTTGGTAATGCGGATTTTATCACGTGGGAAAGTGCCCTTAAGCGTTAAAAATAAATATTAACTATGTATGCTATACTGTCAAAGCCTCCGCACTGTATCATGGAATACAAAACCGTCCTATCTTTGATGAAAAGCGGCTTAATTAAGAACCCGCCCGTTTCATGCTATACTGTAATAGTTGTTGCACTTTAAAAAACACCTTTGCCTCAGGACGACATTTTGGTTTATTGATTTAGACGATTCGTTCTGTGAGCATGTATGGAGATCTGGTGGAGTGACAAAAATGCTATGGCCAAAGGCCTTTCAGACTTTCGAGTTCCTTTCCTTATCTTGAATACCGGCACTAATATGATTTTCCCGATGCCTGTACTTTGGAGATACTCCTTCAGAAGATTACTTTGGTTTATTAGGGTTTAACGTCCCGAAACAACCCATGCTATGAGGGACGCCGTAGTGGAGGGCTCCGGAAATTTCGACCACCTGGGGTTCCTTAACGTGCACTGACATCGCAGAGTACACGGGCCTCTAGAATTTCGCCTCCACCGAAATTCAGCCGCCGCGGCCGGTATCGAACCCGCGTATTTCGTGTCAGCAGCCGAGCGCCCTAACCACTGAGCCACCGCGGCGGGTCCCTTCAGAAGAACTTCCTGGCATTCGGGAAAGCCCTATATATAATTGCACTCGTTGCACTTGACGGAGCGAAACGTGGTCGTTGAGGCAATGCGCCATGAATTGCAGCTGCCACAGATGTGATTGGCTCTCCTCGCGTGTGGCCTCAGGCGCCCTACAAACACATGTCCTAGTCACATGATCTTAAAGAGAAAAAAAAATTACCGGAGACTCTTAAGACTGCTTACGTGTAGGAATGCGAAAGCATTACTGTCACTGGGTGTATGACACCCACCCGGAACGCTGCAGGATGAAAGGTTGCATCACAATTTTAGGGCGAAAGCCTTTAATGGCTCATACTGTCGTCCGTTAACAAAGCGTGTCACACGCGTTTAACTCGGGAACTAAAAAAGGTAGAAGAAAACCAACGGTTGCTTCGGATAGAGGAGGAAAGAATGAACCTAGAAGCCATGTTTAACTACTGTAGACTAATTAGTTAATTTATTATAGGCAAAAATGTCGAAATTGCGTCGAAATAACACGGACGTCGATATAGCCGCGGGAACGGTGTGACGTCACATCCACCGGAAGTCGTCACGGCATAGTGTCCTCGGCTTTCCCCTCTCAACACTTTAGTTGCCAAAGTGTCCTCGCAATTTTTTAATAGTAATAGTGGTTTATTTAAAAATAATAATAAAAGGAGGCGAAAGATTTTCGCTAGCCCCAACATCTGCCATCGCTACAGGAAGCACCTGAGCTGGGGCAGCGGAAATAAAGAGATAGCAGGCAGACTGGAGAAATGAAATGATAGAGATTAGGGGACAGGCAGAAATGATAGGGGGGAGAGAGGTACAGTATACAAGTAATCTATTTACACTATAACATATGTATACAGGACAATTTTTATGCAAAAATTGGTTTTCGAGGAAAGGAAATGGCGCAGTAATTGTCTCGCATCCAGGTGCACACCTCAATCCTGCCTTAAGGGAAAAGGTAAAGAATCTGGGAAGGCATGCAATTGAGGTGCATAAGTCGCCGGTTCGAATCCGTACTTGACTAGCGCGTCCTTCATAGCCTAAGTCGCTTTTCAATTCAATTCAGTTCACCTTTATTTTCAACTTTTCACAATGTTGACGGTCTCGCAGGCAAAAAGCTGTAGCAACAGCTTGACGAGGCCTGGAAGCCGGCGGCAGGCAACAGTGACAGCAGTAGAAAAAAAAATTCTGTACTAGATATCAATTGCTATCACATTTTGTCACAGTCACATTTTATCACAAATTTACAAAAACAAGAGGTGAAGTAAATGAATCAAAAAAGATGTCGAGATGTTATACAAAGTTTGAGACGCTAAACCCCCATAACACCAAACCAACTTGACTAGCTGAGCACATGCAAGCTAAATGCAACGAGAAATCGCATGACATCATCCGGAACGCTGTACGACAAACGGGTGCGTCACAGTTTTGGCAAGAATGTTGTCAGGAAAACTGGCGCCACATTCATGTCGGCCAGTGGGGAGTATACAAGGTGTCCACGCTAACTTTAGCCAAGGGTTAAAAAATAAGGTATTTGAGGTAGGCCAGGGAACCCACTTGCATACATCTACCAACCGGCTTGCGCATCATAGGGATTTTTTTATTTCGCAATTAATTAATTATCAATTAAGAAAAATTTTCTAAATGCGTAAATATTGACTTTAGGCAGCAAATGTGAATAGGAAAGTTGGAGAGCACCTTCAGAAACCCCCATTCCATTTAATTACGGTAAAGAAAACCTCAGGTGTATCTTTTTTCCGAGCTCCAAAGAAAGCCCGCGAAATCAAAAAAAAATCACGTGACTGGCGCATTCGCGCGCCACGATTGTGCTGCTCCAACCCTGGCTTGAATGAACGAAATCAGCTGCTGGCAAGGCGCGACGACCTCAGTGCGTCGGCAGGCCGATATGTCAACGGTGGTTGCGGCACCCGCGCGAGTCACTCTGCAAGCGTTGACGGTGCAAGTTCCAGCGAACGCGCCGGGCATTGTGAGCTATGACATGGCCAAAGGTGACAAACACAAAGTAAAGTTTCACAAGTTCTTTATCTTCCTTCCTCGCACCAGAGGTGCCCCGCCAGAGACGGTTTGTTTAACTGGAAGACTGAAGCTTTATCTTCGCACCAGGGGTGCCCCGTCAGAGACGGTCTTGCGACGAGATACGATGCAGGGATAAAGGGAATACTTGAAGATTTATGTACAGATATTTACAATCACACACAAGTTAAGGCACTGGAGTCATATTAAGCAGAAAAAAGACAAACAACAAAAAGGTGGAACTGGCTAACACTAGGGGAGGCCCCTACTCGGCATAGCCGAAGATGCATAGCACCTGACCTTAGCTCAGAACCGTTTTTCCCGGCTCCGGGGCCCGGTTTTAAAGCCCTAAAGGCCCGGCCCACATTTCGCAGCTTCCAATCATGCTACACTCTTCACATGATTGGCTCTTCAAGGGCATGGCCAGCCCTCCAGCTTCTATAAGGTAAACCACCCTCTCCATACCAAAATAAAAGCAAAAACAAACACAAACGCACAGTCATGCCAGCACGTGCGGAGTAGAACATTCCCTCGCAAAAATAAAAGTAAAAACAAACATGAAAACACACTCGTGCCAACACGTGGTTTCCTCCGATGACCCCCCGACCTTGACGTCGTCTAGGAATTGGGGATCATCGGGCTTTCACGGTCAGTTACCGCTGTAACTGCCACTGCGAGCTTGGACCCGCGTTCCTTGGCGACTTAGCCTCCCCAGGCTTACTAGCTGGCGCCTCCTCGACACCTGGTTAGCCGCGTCATTCAGCTCAGGTCGTCGCTGCTCGCGGCTAGCCGCACTGTCGCCGGCCATTCCTCATCTCTATTGCCCCCCTCGCCAACGGCGCCCTGACGCCGTTCCGTCCGGCAGTGCTTAATCCTCAGGAATTCTGCAGACTTTTCGAACGAGACGTTCGTCGCGAGCTTGTGTCTCGGCTGGTGTCCGCTGAGACGAGGGGATTAAGACAAGGGGGGGGGGGTGAGGTGTCGTCGTGTGGCGGCTCTTCAGCCCCAAGCTGCCACCGCTCTTTTGCCCAGCCGGGGCGAATCAGTACCGCGGGGCGATGGGCACCAGAGCGACCCGGCGCCTTCGTGCGCGTGCATCGTTCCACGAAATGTCATTCTTCCCTTCGAGCGCACCCCACCGTCCCGTCCCGTCCCGTCGCGGAGAGGGGGGGGTCCATTGTAGACGGCAGCGGCGGTGTGCTGGGAAAGAACGACCGGCCCCAATGACCTCGCATGCACTACCGATCCCTTACACACAAATTCGACGAGTTTTATTCGCCACTGAGAGGCAAATAAGATAGGCAAGTATTTTACTTATCTTCTTTTGCCTCTCAGTGGGGCATAAAACTCGTCGAAGTTGTGTTTGTCACCTTTGGCCATGGCATAGCTCACAATGCCCGGCGCGTTCGCTGCAACTTGCACCGTCATGAAACTTGGGAAAAAAAAACCCACCTGTCGCTGTCTCCCAAAAACGCGCCTGTCCGTTGTCTCCTCGTCTCTTTTTATGCGAAGCATACTACTTTAGCTACCACTTTAGCCCTTCACCGTGGTTATGCGCCTCCAAATCACGTGATACATGACGTCACACCACGTGACACGATGACGTCACGACAGTGGAAAACGGGGGCCCACCTCGCGCCGTCGCTGTGGTTGTGCGCCTCCAAATCACGTGACACGATGATGCCACACCACGTGACACGATGACGTCACGGCAATGGAGAAACGGGGGCCCACCTCGCGCTGTGGTTGTGCGCCTCCAAATCACGTGATACATGACGTCACACCACGTGACACGATGACGTCACGACAGTGGAGAAACGGGGGCCCACCTCGCGCCGTCGCTGTGGTTGTGCGCCTCCAAACCACGTGATACATGACGTCACACCACGTGACACGATGACGTCACGACAGTGGAGAAACGGCCCACCTCGCGCCGTTGCTGTGGTTGTGTGCCTCCAAATTACGCGACACGATGATGCTTCGCATTCTCCAGGCTTAACCAAGTTAAGCCTCAGCCATTTTTTTTGTGTCGTGAAATCATTTGCGCCTAGGTGGTTTTGTTTCCCAAGTTTCAAGATGAAAAACTAACTAGCCCGTCAACATGCCTTACTGCACCGTCACGCTTGCAGAGTGGCTCGCGCGGGTGCCGCAACCACCGTTGACACATCGGCCTGCTGGCGCATTGAGGTCGCCGCGCCTTGCCAGCAGCTGATTTCGTTCATTCAAGCCACGGTTGAGAGCAGCACAATCGTGGCGCGCAAATGCGCTAGTCACGTGATTTTTTTTGTGTGTTTCGCGGGCTTTCTTTGGAGCTCGGAAAAAAGATACACGTGAGGTTTTCTTTACCGCAAATGAATGGAATGGGGGTTTCTGAAGGTGCTCTCCAGCTTTGCTATTCACATTTGCTGTCGAAAGTCAATATTTACGCATTTAGAAAATTTACCGTAATTTATAAAATTATTAATTGCGAAATAAAAAAATGCCTATAATGCGCAAGCCGGTTGGTAGATGTATGCAAATGGTTTCCCTGGCCTACCTCAAATATTTTATTTGTTAACCCTTGGCTAAAGTTAGCGTGGACACCCTGTATATATAGACGAGCGACATGTATGTGACTATGAGGTGGCGGTGCTCGGCTTGCTGTGGGCCTCGTATGGCCGCTTGATGGCGCCACCCTATCTTTCTTGCCATCGCTGGGATTTTCTGCAACAATTGCGAGTACACACACACGCGGCCGGCTTTTCTTGCAGTGAAACTATAGTAATGATTTCGGATTTTAAAAAGCCACATGCACAATTACTGTATAATAACCATTGTTTTGCACAAGGCAGAAAAATCAAACTCCCGTTAAACTTTCAGTGTGGCTCCTTCTCTAAATCCAGAAGGTGAAGTGCAGAATTTCCCTCCAACATTCCATTTTTGTTCACTTGTTTCCTGACCTGCAGCTTTACTGCTTTTTGGTGATTCTTTCGCCTACCACCGAAGCAAATCAAGAGAAGATGGTGATCTTTACTACGCGTCAGCCGTCGTCGGTGCGCTCAGAAATGAGGAAGAAGCATTAGTTCGAATGTACAAAATGGCGCACACAATTATCGGCGTGTACGCAGACAGTTAGAGCTCCAGAGAAAGCATTCTGATCTCTCAAATGTCGGTTTTATTGTGTTAGAGGAGAGGAGGACCATGTAGCCAATGTGCCTGCAGGTCACGTGGGCCCTGAAGCTCCCAAGGGGCTCCATGCGGCCCACATGGAATGCTGCCTGTGGATCACATAGCCTTCTATGGGTAACAAAGTGTATTCCGAGAGGAAGCAAACGTAGCAGTGCGCGGCCGAGAGTGTCGCGAATCGGGGTGACGCGTCCCCAACTGCTCAAGGGGAACGCTTTCGCGTGCAGGTTAGAAGAACAAAACAAACGATTCAAACAAAACAAAACGAAGCCGTGTTTATACTTTAAAGGAAAGGAGCCAATAAAAGAAACGAAAACACCAGCGAAAACACACACTAGACACGCGTACAACACTACGGATAAAAAGGAGAGAGTTCACCGGATAAAAAGCGTCCCAGGTGGAGCGGGAATGCCTTGCAGGTAGCACAGACGCGGGTTGTCGACTTGCGATGCGTCGCTGGCGTTGCATCCAGGGAGGCGGTGGTAGAGAGCCAGGAGGGGAGGAACGGAGATGCACACGGGAGACGCTGACGAACTCCTGTCAGCCGCCCCCAAGAACTGGGCAGCTGCAGCAGGAAAACCGTGGCCAGGTCCTGTCGACGACGTTCCAAAACACCGTAGGCTTGTGCAGCCGCCTATCCAAGGAAGCCTTGGCAGCAAGGACCCTCAATCCTTCTGCTACCTCTTCCGACCTCGAAAGAGACGCAGTAGGCCTGTGTCGTTGATTCAAGGGAAGTCCACGGCAGCACAGAACCGAAGTCTGACGGCTGCCACCTCCACGCTTGAATGGGACTCAATGGTCTTGCGTTGATGATCTAAGGGAAGTCACCGGCAGCACGGACCCAACGTCCGACAGCTGCCACTTCCACGCTTGAACGGGACTCGATGGTCTTGAGTCGATGATTCAAGGGAAGTCACCGGCAGCACGGACCCAACGTCCGACAGTTGCCACTTCCACGCTTGAATGAGCAGACTTGTGGTGCGGTGTCTTCCTCTACACCTCGGTTTGCTGACACATCAGCCCTCCGCTCCTCATGCCTGCCTCGCGCACACGATGCGCACGCGCACGCACACGCACGGCGCTCCGCTGTCCGACGCACCACTGCCGACACGCCGCGTTCCAAAAATCCCTCGACAGTTTGGTGTGCACATCACACAGAGTCAGTTGGGACAATCTAACAATCTACTGGAGGCTTGGAAGCCAGAGGGTATAAGGGCAATGCGTGCAAATCGCCCACGTGGGCCGCGGTTCTTTAACGCTCCAGTTATAAAGTAAGAGGCGCCAGCGCAAGTTTATCAGCGCCCTGAAACCACCTTTTTTGTTTCCAGCATCTCCGAGAAGTTAATCCAACTGTCACATGCGCCTTGACAATCGATCAGCTGAATTCCAAGCCCTCAGCATCTAAGAATGCCGGATCTTGTATAGCGCGGCCACGAAACTGTGATCATCATCATGATATTGATCATGGGCGCGTGCTGAGGGCGTGCGAGTGGCGGCAGCAGCAGAAGTTGTAGAAGAAGTGTCTGGCAGAGAAGAAGGCGTCTTGGGCTGCAGCAGCGGTCGCAGAGAGACCGGTGGACAGGCGCGACATGTCGTTCACCAAAGAGGACGAGCTGGGCGACTCGCAGGTGGCGGAGCTGCGCGACCTGTTCTTCAAGTTCGACACAGACCGCTCAGGCGCGGTGGCCTTCGAGCACGTCGACGAGATCCTGCGCACCGCCGCGCGGGTCATCACCGACCCGGAGTTCAAGAAGCTCGTCAAGAGCACCGTGCCCGCGGACCTCGAGAAGAAGGTCAGTGCAGGCGGGATCACTTGCGCACTCTTCGTTCTAATGCGGGGTTGCATGTGTGCGATCGAGCGTCCAAGTACCGTAGCGTGTTCGTGAGGTCTAGAAGAAGCCGTTGGCTCTTCTTTGGAGTGGCGCTAAGGGTTCTTGTTTTTTGGCGTAAAGGTACAAGAGCCAGTGTTGCAAGAGCGAGGCTTCCGTGAGCTTTTGCACCTCGACCCTGCTCTGGGCACCCTTCGAATCTTGTAAGAGCAACCTGAGGTACAAGCCTCACTCACTCAGGTGCCATTCATTATCTGAGAGAACCTGCTTTATGCGCTCCACCCCAGTCTCATTTTTCTAGTTATTTCCCTGAAGAGAAAAGTATTCAGCACTTGTATCTTACCGGTACTCACCTATGCATGGGTCAAAAACGTGGAGGCTAACGAAGAGGGTTCAGCTTAAGTTAAGGACAACGCAGCGAGCTAGTAAAAGAAAAATGGCAGGTGTAACGTTAATAGACCGGTAGCGGGCGAAGTGGGTGAGGGAAAAAACGCGGAATAATGACACCCTGGTCGAAACAAAGAGGAAAAAATCTTCTTGGGCAGGGCATGTAATGCGAAGGCAAGATAACCGCTGGTCCTTAAGGGTAATGGAGTGGATTTCAAGAGACGGCAAGCGTAGCACAGGGCGGCAGAAAGTTAGGTGGGCGGATGAGATTAGGAAGTTTGCGGGAATACGGTGGCCGCAACTGGCGAAGGACAGGGCTAATTGGAGAGGCATGGGAGAGGCCTTTGCCCTGCATTGGGCGTAGTCAGGCTGCTGCTGCTGCTGCTGCTGATGATGATGATGAAGATGATGACATGCAGGTGCAGTTCCCCGAGTTCGTGGACATGGTGTCGAAGCACACGCGTGCCTTCAACCCGGCGGCAGACCTGCACGACGCGTTCCGCGTGTTCGACCGCGACGGCCACGGCTTCATCACGACGGCCGAGCTGCGTCACGTGGTGACCACGCTGGGCGAGCGCATGACCGAAGAGGAGGCCGACGAGCTCATCCGCGAGGCGGACGCCAACAACGAGGGACACGTCGACTACGAGGAGTTCATCAAGACCATCTCCAAGCCGCTGTACGCACGATTCGCACATTTTGCATAGATTATATACTGTATAGACAAATCCTTTCGATGGAGGCGAAATTCTAGAGGCCCGTGTACTGGGCGATGTCAGTGCACGCTAAAGAACCCCATGTGGTCCATATTTCCGGAGCCCTCCACTATGGCGTCCCTCATAGCCTCAGTCGCTTTGGGCCGTTAAAGCCCAATAAACCAAATCCTAGAGATTAGTTTATAGGCAATACAAATCCTATAGACAGTCTATAGGCAATCTGTAGATTTATGGCCATACACTTTTATTACACTTTTCTGTATAGACACTCTATGGACTATCAACTGACAAAAATTAATATCTATAGGAAGGCACTAGAGACTATAAGAGATATATAGACTGTCTATAGACCATTTTTGTAAGTTCATAAAGCCCTAAATTCATTCGTTCGTTTGTTCGTTCGCTCGTTCGCTCATATACAGACCGCCAGGTGAATACGGCGTACCGCCGAGGAAGAAGGAGCCCCCGCCGGCCCCCGAGGTTCCCCAGGAAGCGGAGAGCGTGACCTCGCCCACATCGGCCGTCCCGGCCGAGATGGCCTCGGCCGCCATGTCCGAGGCGCCCCCACCTGGCGAGGTCCAGGCGCCGGCGGCAGGAGCCGAGATGAGCGAGAAGTCGGGACCGACGTCGGCGCCTGCGGAGTCATCCGAGAAGCCCAGCGAAGGGGCCGCGGCAGAGGGATCCAAGTCCTCTGGTAAAGGCTCCGCGTCGGGATCCGGGAAGGGCTCCGGAGCCGGCTCTGGAAAGGGGTCCGGTGGTGGATCTGGAAAAGGGTCCGGAAGTGGGTCCGGAAAGGGCTCCGGAGCTGGCTCTGGAAAAGGATCCGCGTCGGGATCCGCTAGCGCGTCCCGAAAGTCATCCGGAAAGGGCTCGGGAGGTGGGTCAGAAAGCAGCCCGGCCGGATCTGCGGGCCCGGTTGGGTCCGCGGGCCCTCCCGTCGAGGTGGTCGCCCCAGACCCTCCGGCTGAGAAGACCAGCGGCAAGATCGAGAAGAGATGAGGAGAATGCATCCAGGTTGGTATACCCAGGTGTTGTCTGTCGGGGCTAACGAAGTGATGCCCGGCTGCTGTACCCGCGTTACAGTAGGCGCGAGACGCGAAGGGACTTAATTGTACACGAAGACTTCAGCTGGCGAGATAATAATAATAATAATAATCATGTTTATTTTCACCACTTCATACAAGTGAGCGAAAAGAGGTGGCTGAAGTAAAAGCTGAAGTGAAGCCTCCGCAGCTTGACGACGCCTCAGCCACAGCAGCAGTGACATGGCGAAAGCAAGAACATGCGTTAGAAGGCATTTTCTGTTCAACAAGCCTATAAAGAGAAGTTTTGTCAGCATAAGGCGAGCAAGAAAGATTGCATTGCAAAAAAACAAAACAAAAAAACTGAAGGCAATATAAGCGTTACACAAACAGGTTCGCTATGTGCCTATGCGTTATTGTAATAATATCTATGTACTGGAAGTCAATATCGTTCAAAAGAGACCAAGAGAGATATTACTTACCTATTCTTCAAATGAACGCAATCATTACAAATTCCTCCATTTCGGCTTGCACTCATAGCCCACAGCGCATCTATGCAACATGCAAATCTCATGCCAGAAACATGATCCGCGCTTCTCCCATACCGCGGGATATGCGACACCCCAAGAGTTTTAATTACAAATGCCTGGCAAGTGCCACTGACCCCCTCCCCGATTTCACCTCGGCGTTATTTCTTGTTATGCTCGGTCGACATTCGGCAACTTATTCAGTGCACTAAGGTGCTGTAAAACTGCCAGCGCTACGTTCTGGCTTTTCTTTTTAGCGTCCTGGCCAAATTCGGCCTTTTCGATAGTTCCGTGCACTGGAGGGGTTGCTTAATTTGCCTGCATGCTTTCGAAAGCGGATGTATTTTCGCACGATGCAGCCAGATTTTGTCCAGTCACAGCGGGGAGGTCAGTTGCGCGCTTTCGAAATTATAAAATAACTTATATGGCTGTTACTAACGATCGGCTACAGATATCTGATTGCAACTAGGTACTTAACTCTACTAATTAAAAAAGTTTAAAAATTAGTTAATGAGGTTACTGCTTAAGACGATTTACCGGTTTTCTGGTGTCCGCCAACACTGGTAATACTATTCCGCAAAAGCCATATTTTTGCCCCAGAAAGCCTGTTTTCGGAATTTTTCGAAAGTGTTCGCATGCACCTCGGCAGGTTTAACCGTCTACAGAGAGACCAACAGACAAACACACAACGGCTAAATGCGTAGGATGGCCACCACTATAAGGGCCAGCGCACTAAAAAAAGAACACATTGTAATTTTGCATATATCAGTTCTTTATTGTTCTGACTTGTTGACAACACTCTTTCATCCTCACTTATTCTTCAGGATCACCTTCTTTATTGTATTTAATGTACGGATCCCTCGCATAGTTATCTAAAATTCTCGAATTCTGCCTTTATGAAATTGGCGCTGTAAAACGGAGGACGAGGAATGAATTATTTCGGAGTGTGGCATTATGACAATACGATTCTTACCTTTAAGGCGAAGGCCTTTAATGCCTTATCGTTGTCGACAGAAGCTTGTCCGCAGAATGTGGTCAGCAGAGGTGTCTCGCATTTCTAGTCAGATCTGAAAAAAATCTTTGTGCACGGTGGGATTCGAACCACCTTCCATCCGTTCCGCAGCCGAGCGTGCTAATGGCAACGCATATGTAGTTCTCCTTGTGCAGGACGCTGGAGAGTTTACAGAAAGGCGTCGAATCAGACGGATGCCTCTCAAGCGCCTTCCATTGTCTCCAGCATTTAAAATTCACACACAATTGCGTACTTAATTAACATCTTAACCACACATCAGTGACACAGGCAGCAACACCGCGCTAAAGGCTTTCGTCTCACCGCACTTTAGGTCAACAAAGTGCCCCCCCCCCCGAATTTTAGTAACGCATTTTTTTTCTCTGCAATGAAAACGTCGCAGGTCCGTGTGAAGACAGCGTGCTCTAAGGGCTGGCTCAGGGCTGCGAAGAACAGTAGGGCACACGTGCTTTCCTGAGGTCGCCATCTGCGGCCATCGGTGCGACCTCCAGCGGACAGAGACTCAGGGGTGGAGTGTCTTCGAAAAATAAAACGAACGGGTGAACTCGGTCTCGTTTTCATAGTCACTGTGGTCGGATACAACTCGCGAAAGCATCTACAAATTCCCTCAAAGGAGGACCAATAACGTCGGGTGGACGTCGGATGGACGTCGGATGGACGTCGGATGGACGTCAGGTGGACCAATAACATCCACCGGACGTTATTACCAGTGCCACAATAACTGCGCTATCATGGTCTTGGAAGTGTTGAAAACTTAATTCCTGTTTACGTGTTCTCCGTATTGCTGGCACTAGAAAACTAATTCGCAGTGACACTTAGTGGCTCTTCTTATATCTATAGTATGATACAAGTCAAGAAGGCAGCCGCAAATGCCCCTCACAGAGGCCGTCCAGCCAATGGCGTCGACCGATGGACATGCCGTTGCTGTTAGCCCCATTTCACACAGGCACTTGGCAGTCACCAACGATTTCACTCTAGGGTATTACAACGACGTCTTGGAAACAGGTCGACGCCGCTATTCGCCGCTTAGTTCTTGAGTTGTATCTGAGTGTGGTTATCGTGTAAACATCTATGTAACGTCTCTTATCAGATATTTTTTTCCCAGCAAAGCTCGGAGAACAACCTTTGAACGTGCCGGCGAACCGCTCTCAGTCAGGCAACGGACCAGACGAGGCTCCGCCGAGCGCGACCGAGTTCGCCGCGTAGCCGCAGCATGGTGCCGATTTCGTGAAAATCGCCAATGCTCTTGGGGCTTTCGATACCCCCGAGTGAGGGAAAATTGCAAACAGAACTATCTGAAAATCAAACTAGTTCCCATTCCAATTTCGTTCAGCTGTAAATTCCCATTAAATCTAACTGGAATGCCAATTGTAACAATGTTGGAAAAGTCCGAAAACCCATGGAGCCAATGGACTTTTTCAGCTGTGCTTGAAACGATAGTCCATCGACATAACGGCAATTGGCCTCCAAGCGCAGGCAGCGTTCCAGCCACTGTAGCAGCGTGCAGAGTCCGATGTCGCGGGCGCTCACAGCTATCCGTGATGATAAATAACATTGGAGCAGTGAAATAAAAATTCCTTAATTCACTGCCTTAATTTGTTATTTTCGCGATGCAAACTAGTGGTTTTCATTAGCTGATAATTAGCTCAAATATATACAGCTAATTAATACTTTTTACCACAGGGGCTTCACAACACAAATAACTTATTAGAACTGTTGATATTAAGCGCAAGGGACCTTCAAGGGCTTCAAGGTACATATCATTTTTCCTGTCGCGACACTGCAAGGATCGACGGATGTTCCCCGGGTGGTTCTACGTGGGATTTAAATTTTGCGGGCTGGTCGATTGTGACTCATTCTTGGATGAGATCGATAGACGAACGCGGCGGTAGGCAAAGCATGTTGCAGGAGAGAAAAAAGAAATAAAAAACTTGGCGATTACTGCGGCGACCCGCATTGGAGCGGGTCGCAATGTACTATATCGACGTCCAAGGTTATTTTGATCTCTAAGTGCACCGCGCATGCCAGACCTAAAGGCACACCTCACCCTGCAAGCTTAGGCCGATCATGAAAATACTAAAAAAATGCTTGATGGGTTAATGAAAATTAGAAAATTGGTCTTTCGGAAAAAAAATGGCGCAGTATCTGCCTCACATATCTTGGTGGACACCTGAACCGGGCCGTAAGGGAAGGGATGAAAGAAAAACTTAAAAAACAGTGCCCTTTTGCGCCAAGATAACGAAACCGAAACTAGTAAATCGAGTGTACCTTCTCAAGCTTCTGTTTATAAACACTAAACCTAATGACAACACATATTTTACGTATACAACTAACATTAAAATTATATTAATAATAGCGTATATTAAAAATATTTTGTAAAGGTATTTTATGTTGCAGTTTCGGTTTTCTGTTTGTAAACTTCAACCACACGAGCGTTCTCTGTCGCTGTCATCGCAAACATGTAAAGATGGCCGAGGGCACGTAAGTCTCCGCGATTTGTGAAAATCGCATTGCACCTCTTTTTTACAGTGTCTGCGATGCGAAATAACATTCACTTTTCCCTTCTGAACATTTCATGACCTCGAAGCGTTGATCTTTTGGCTGTGTGCAGCGCGTTAACCTACTGTTGCCATCATTTTTCTTTGCGCAGCAACCCGGACGAAGGAACGCCGTGGTGGAATAGTTGGTTGCAGACAGCAAAAGACAAGGTAAGACATACATTGCACGCCACAACATTGCCTTGCCAGGCCTATGAGTGAGTTAAAAAGCGATCGAGGTTGCGCTTGCGAATAGCGTTACGCAACCGGCATCCACTACTTGGCAGAGGCGCGGCGAGCACGCTGGCCCAGAGCTACGGTGTGCTGTGTGTGGCCTGCGCTTTGGATCGCTATCGACGGATTTTTAGCGCCTCATACCCCTCCCCCCACCCCCCTCAACTCCCGTTTGGCTTTTTCATCTTGATTAGACTGCATATCTGGTGCATAATCTTGTTGCGAAAGCCACACTAGTCGTAACCAGCGGCGTTCTATTGAAGACATTTAGCGTTCGTTGCACCCAGGCCAAGCGAGCGAACCGTTTCCTGGCGTCGTCATTTTTGTGTTTTGGAAGCGAACACGGGCCACAGGCACTGTCTCTGGCGTCGCGAATGTCGCCACTCTTCGAGCACACTCTTGGCGTCGTGTACGAGGAGTTGACATTCTGTAATTCGCAACTGTCGCTAACAGCGGAGGACCGACTCTCGGCAACGTGCTGATCGTGTTAAGAGTCGCTAGGTTTCTGATCACGCTTGCACGCTGCCGACCTGCATGCAGACACGTGCGGAACCTAAAAATAATGTTTATGTTGTCATGTTAGGTCAGAATATTCGTGCTCTGACCATGCTACTTCTTGATAACCCCTATCGTAAACGAATAATCGTAGTTTGGACTTCTTTGCAGCTATGCTTCGGAGGGGTGATCGCGACTGTGAACAGCTATCGAACAGTCGCGAAGCTAGGAAGGATGTTTGCTTCGCCTGCGAGCCCCTGTCTATAACTCCGGATATGCGCCGTGATTCGGCCCTCGCACACCTGGCAAAAGTGTTCACGACGGTATCGAGACACGGCTAATCGCTATCGTCGAAATAAACATGCAAGAGCGGCCGGACGTGATGTTTGATCACGCCTCTATGCAAATTCGCCCGCTGTTTCTAGGGTTGAACTCGCTCGCCGATTACACATTGTCGCGCTGCCCTGCGCCGAGCGATTACTCATCCGGTGTCTGGACCTGCCAGGCGCGCCGGGTATGTTGGCCAACTGCGAACCGTTTCTCGTGTCGCGACGCTTTTACGGGTCGACCCAGCTGTTGCGGTCGAGGCCGCGTTTTTTTTTTCCCTTTTGCTTCTTTTGTTTCGTAATAGTTTTCATTTCTTGCATGATTCGTCGCCTTGGCCCTCTGGCTGTTGAGACCACCGGGTCACGTGTTTGTAGAGTTTGCGACTGTACTGGAGTTAAAGATAATAAAAAAAGACAGTAAAAAGGGGAGGTGAAGTTGAAGATACATGCATTCAGCGGGTTTCGCAGATATGCTGTCTCTGCGCGTAGTTGCGGTACCTCGTCTTTCTTTTTTTTTCCTATTCACTTTCTCATGCTGCTGTAACTTTGATAAGAGGGCTGCCGCCAAGCATGCCCTTCAAGACTTCTACAGCAGTAAGCTTTAAGTCGAGGTTATCAAGCCTGCTGTCTGGAGAGCTTTGCACACACAACTGTCTGGAGGGCTGCTGGAATAAAGGTGTTGCAAGCGCTCGTGTGATGTACAGAGACTGGTATTGTTCTGTGGTTACTTTCAGCCGTTATTTTTTATTGAATCTCTGAATCCTTTGTACCCTGAACTTCTTCGCGTCAGTCATGAATTTGCACTTGCTGACATGGGAGAAGATGATTTAACGGGAATCATAGGAAATGGAAAGGATAAGTGAGGCTGGGGGGTTAGTGGCTGTTTATGGTTTACCTGGTTGTCTCATTACTAATGTTTGTGCTTACGAGACCACTGCTGCAGTCCCCGTGCTCCTGCATAAATAATTGGTTACATCTATTTAATAAAGCTGGAACAGTACATTAGCTCTATGAAGTTCTTTGGCAGTGTAAACAACTGTTTACTTAACTTCAGTTAGGTACATAGCATCTTTTTCCTTGAATGCAGGCTTTTTTGCATTAAAGAAAAAATTCTGGATGTCTGATCGCAAACGAGTCAAAATATGTTGCGTCAAAGAAAGAATCATGACAGCCTTTGATGAAGAACAGTTAGGTTAAGCTAAATATTATGGAGTGAAATGCAAGGAATGTGGCTGGGAGGAAAAGCTGTGGCATGTTAAGCATGCTTAACTGGAGCAGGGGTGTCACTTACTTTGTAGAGCTGAAAGAAAAATGTTTCTTGCTGAAAAATTTGCACATTCGTGCCTATCTGTTGCACGCTCTGGAGTCCATTAGTTCAAACTCGCTGCGCTCGCTCGGTGGTTAGGGCACTCGGCTATTGAGCAGCTGCGTTTCGATGGAGGTGAAATGCAAAGGCTCCCTAGTGCCTGTTCGTTGTCTTTGCATGTTAAAGAACCCCCCCCCCCCCCCCAAAGATGGCTTGTACTAAGGGCTGGAAAAGGAAGGAGATTGGCCTTTGTCTCCTGAAGGCTGGAGGACCAAAGTGCAAATTTCGTTCCGCGGCAGTATTTAACGGCAAGTTAAATTAATCCGGAGTCCTCCGCTACGGTGTCCCTCAAAGGCCGTTTGCTGCTTCAGGATGTTAAAACACACAATTTACAATTTTATTTTCAAACTCTTCTGATTTTTTAGATGAGATGGGATTAATGGCTGAGAAAGATAATAGAGTGCTTGAGGATGGCGCTTATGAACGGTTGTGCATGATAGCAAATTTGTTCTTAGTGGTACAGCAGCATTAAAGAGTGTGATGAGCATTAAAGAGCAGTGATTTCTTCGTTTCATGCCAATTTTGCAGTCTTCATTTCACAAATAAGCATAATCGAACACAGTAAATAATATCCCACGAAGCAGTGAGTGGGGTAGCATGTCGTTTGCCATGTTTGTGCAGACACATTTTGCCACCAGTAGTAACATCAGTTTGGTTTTTTATTTTCACAATTTCAAGCATTGTGTGCATTTTTGTGCATTAACCCGATAAGTAATGGCATTTTGATGATCCTGTTTTTCATCAATTATTACACTTTTTTATGAAATTTCGCACATCTTTGAAAAAAATCGCCCGCTAGTATTTTGCACTGTAAAGCTAACAAGTTGTTTTTTTTTTAAGGCTTGACTGCACTATTTAGGGAAGATACTTCGTTTTGTCGGAAACTAAAAATGGCATACCGAAGGATTACTCTACCTCTTTGAAAATGAGGGTGACTGGTTCATCTAATTTCAGCCTAGTTACATAAGCAGCTAAAACTGCCGTTCAGCTCAGCAACAGTTCAGCTTTCTGGCTGCCATTGAACTGAACTTCAGCTGAGCGCATAGGTCACTTTTCCTGAAACTCAGTTCTGCCTTTTTATCATGTGATCAAGCCATTTGCAGCCCATTAATGAGCAGAAATAGGTGCGCATTTTGTTATGTTTAGTTTCAGGCTCTCATTTTATATCACGTTTGTCTAAAGTGCAATTTCTGTGCCTGCTTTGTGTGCACTGCAGCTGCATACTTCACAGAGGACACTCAGCATATGTATGCTTAGTTTTAATGCTTAACCGCAGTTTTTTTAATGTCACTTTGCATACAGGTGTTGCTGTACACATATGTTTAGTGCAGACTTTAGTCTGCACTAGCCAGGACAGCAAGCTTTCGTGTGATTTGCAAACATGTGGCTGCAGTAAATGGCGTGTATTTGGTTGGCATGGCAGTTGACCTTTTAAGCTGGCACGCTCTTCTCAGTTAAACTGAACTGCAGTTTAGAGGTCAACGGCAGTACGTGCTGCCATCTAACACCGCTTAACTCTCATTCATCTGAATTGAGCTGTCATTAAAGGTGCGTATGCAACAGGGGTATTACTGTATGTTGGTTAGGGCTATAGGCACGACTATCTTATCTGCACTCATTCATTGCTGGCATGAGCGGGAGGAGGTTATTTGCATGTCAAGCGCTACCATACATTGGTACTGTGTATGGGTAGGGCCCTTTGTTTTTGTTTTTTTTCAGAATTTGGTGGGTTATAGATCAGGTGACATTTTATAAATTAAAATTAGGGTACGGATTTAGTTATTTAGCAAAAATTTTCCTAATTCGGGTTTTTTATGGTCCCCGCTTTGCAGCAAAGGACAATTTACTTTAACAAGGTGGATGCTAGGCTGAAGCGTCAACTTTTGAACTGCTGTGCTAATTTTGATAAAAATTTCTGGAATGGTTTATCTTCTTGACATTAGCCTATATTCTGAATTTCATTATCGTAGCGCAAACAGAAAACGCTTATATATTGTCATATAGATCAGTTAGGTTGCTCAGTTTGGGATTACTATCATTTCAAAAATAGTGAGGATATATTAATTGTTTGGGATTAGATACCTTCGAGGTGGTTTACAGTTCAGGATAAGGCTATAGTTGCGTGTTTTTTATGTTATTTCTGCAAAAGTGTCATCACTTTAAAAACTAATTTTATTTTTTTCTGTTATTATATCTCAGATACATTTTTTTTGTGTTAGAAAAAAACTAGAAACCTAGAAAGTACGTCTTCTTATTCCTGACAAAATTTCAGTCTAGACATCACCTTTAATTGAAAGCAGCTTTTCGCGAAATAGTTTGGAAATGATAGTTTTCCTAACGGTTTCGTTTTCCCAAAAAGTGCAAAGTTAAGTGAAAAAAATGCGTTCAAAGATTTCAATACATGCTATTCAAAAGTGCCTGCTGCTTAATTTGGGCCCACCTATTCCAACACGACGCTGCTCTGTGGCAATTGCTCCATGTTTTCTCTTTTTTCTTCAGCTTTAAAGCTGTCCAGTGCGCTTCTCTGCGCTCGTGAAATGCTTTCCTTGGCTGCTTGGTCGGTTGGAAAGATAAACAAATAACCAGTGTCGAACAGAGCTAAAACTAGGTCTGGCCTAGTGATATTCCGAGTGGCCCGAAAAAAGCTTTGGAAGGTCGCGTGCTGTGTTTCCGCCAGTTGAGGCTTGTGTTTCAGTTTGCCAGCCATGCACAGTTGCCATGGTCAAAAAGATGCCTCTTTTTCTCATTTTTCTTTAGTAGTCTGGTGTAGTCTCGATAGAAGGTCTCCCATGACTAAAAAGCACTAAAATAAACTTTCTAACGTAGACATTCACTTTGGGTTCGTTTTCTTGCCGCTGTGCGGCCAAGTCTTGAAAAAAAGTGTCCATAGGCACTTTAGACACTGGACACACAGCACCATGTCATGAAAAGAAGTCATTATCTTCGTTTCAGCTGCTCAGATAGCTGCCAAAGTTGGTGAGAAGTTTATTAAATCAGGAATCCAACATGGCACAAATTTAAAAATAATTTTTTTTTGGCAAAAGTCGTATTTTAGCCCCGCATCCCCCCTTAAGTGCTCGTTTCTGTGCAGGGCACAGAATACCTTATTTTTTTGCTCAGTGTTTCACAAACACTAAAATGACAAGTTGCACAGAAAAAAACTGCTACCAAATTTGATTTTTTTCTCATCTATTACAATTATTTCGTTGCATAAACTATCAATCTTGTATTCAACACTTCGCATGCATGCAAGACTTACCTGCCTTGTACGTACACTGCGAAAACAGTAAATACGCATCACAGTGGCTGTTTTAGACGAGCAAGAACCCTGGAGTAGGATGTCGTTATTATGGAAAGCGCTTGATACATAACACCGAATAAATGCCTGGTCAGCACCCGTTTTTTGGCGTCCCGCTTCTCAGAGTTACTTTTCGAACGTATCCACAAATTACGCCACTTATGAATAACAAGCCCATTAAGAGAGGTTTAAGATCGCCAGTTGAACAAATAGTCCTCCGGAACGAGCCCCTCATTTCCTTGCCCTTGTGTGTTCTCTAGAATGGATATATTCCGGGAGAAATCTGGTTTAACCTGATTTTTTAAGAGATGTGTTTGGGGTGGGGGGCAAGAATCTATTTTACCCGAAAATGGAAAGGCTCTGTGCATGAGTAAAGGTTCTTCCCATTTTGCATCGCAGAATAGGACTGGCTGAAAGCCCTCTCATCGTAGGGCGGAACATGCGCGGATTGAAAGTTAAGATGAGCACTTGGCACTGTTGTACATGTCTTAACTTTCAGTGTATGTCTGTTATGCCTAATCTTGTATCTATGACTAAATACGACATGTGAACGCTCCCCTGCTTTTCTTAGAAATCTTACATGTGCACTTCATGTAACTGTAGCATTGTAATGCCTTTAATTTAATGGTGTATTACATTTCTTCCATCTAGCAAACACCAGTGTAAAGATGCTAAGGGTTCAGAAGTGTCATCCAACATTTCAGTTTTATAGCATTGCAGGATGAAGAGGTACTCCTTTCTGAGTTAAGGATGTAATGAGATCAGTACTGCTGTTATTATTATGTGATAACTGTGGTGTGCAGAAACATAACTGTTGCAGAGGGAGGTTGCGAAGTAAAACTTGGTTTGGTTTGGTTTGGTTTGGTTTGGTTTATAGCGGTTTAACGTCCCAAAGCGACTAAGGCTATTTAGGCCGCTGCGGTGGCTCAGCGGTTATGGTGCTCGGCTGCTGACCCGAAAGACGCGGGTTCGATCCCGGCCGCGGCGGCTGGAATTTCTTTGGAGGAGAAATTCTAGAGGCCCGTGTACTGTGCGATGTCAGTGCACGTTAAAGAACCCCAGGTGGTCGAAATTTCCGGAGCCCTCCACTACGGCGTCTCTCACAGCCTTAGTCGCTTTGGGACGTTAAACCCCATAAACCAAACCAAACCATCAAGCTATTTGGGATGCCGTAGTGAAGGGCTTCGGAAATTTGGACCACTTGGAGTTCTTTAATATGCACTGACATCGTACATTACACGGGCCTCCAGAATTTCGCCTCCATCGCAATTCGACTGCCACAGCCAGGATCGAATCCCCGTCTTTCAGGTCAGCAGCCGAGCGCCATAACCAATGAGGCACACTGTCGCTTTTTGCAGTTAATTTATTTTTTGTGCGATGAAAGTGGGCAGTTATTTGGGGATAAAAATCTTGTTCAGTATTGTTTGAAGGGGTTGTTTTGTCAGTGTTCAGGGCTTCGTCTGGGATTTGAGGAGCGAAGAGGTTGTTAATGTTGTGCCCTGACATCCTTGTGCAGTCATCCACAGCGTACGAGTTCTTCAAGCGGGACCTGACGGAGTTCTCAAGCACAGTCCAGCAGGACACGGCACAGGCGGTCTCTTCGACGGCAGCCTTTGTGCGGGATAAGCTCAAGGTCAGCAGGCATGGCACCTGTAAAGGGACCAGGAGATGGTCTCTCTCTGTCTTTTTTTTAAGGCGGAAGCCTTTAATGCCTCATCGTCGTAAGCAGGAGTTGTTGACAGAAATGTCACGCTCTTCAATTGGTCGAAACGGTCGTGACGTCAGAGTGCACGAATTTCAAACGGGGCCAATTGTACTTTGGCTAGTAACCACGCAGCCAATTAAAGGGGTCGTATAGTGATGCGCCAAGTAAGTGGGAATGAGGTTAGTTAATTACCTAATCACCCAATTAGCCTAATTAACCTTTGTAATCAGGCCAGATAAATAAATAAAACTGAGTAGAAAATTGGTCGAGTTCGGGAATCGAACCCCGGTCCCCGAAGTGCGAGACGAGCACGCTACCACTCGGCCATGCCAGCTCAATGGTTTGGAATGAACAAAGGCGCGTCTAGTCTTCGTTCACTCCCATCTTCCTCCCTTCCTGTTACCATGAGGCTCAGGTGTCCACCCAGGTATGAGGTTCACGTGTCCACCGAGGTATGCGAGGCAGATACATTTCCTCAAAAACCGATTTACCGATGAGCAAGGTGTAGAACCCAACGGATGATGGCGTTCTGTGGACTCCCTGGCAGCGTTGCAAGACGCTGTCGCGTTTCACTCTTAGAGGCGAAGCTTAAATCTTAACAACACATCAGTGACACAAGCAGCAACACTGTGCTTAAGACTTTCGCCTCACCGCACTTTAGGTGAACAAAGTGCCCCCCTGAATTTTCTGGATCTTGTGGCAGTCTGGCTTCAGTGTTAAAATGGAGTAAAATAGCGAAGTAACGACCCTTTTCCAAAGCAAACATTTGATAACGTCAGCACTTTATGTGTGTGTTATTTGCCCTCTGTTGCTCGGCAGAGCTCAGTGGTTGAGTTGTTGTGGCAGGATCTGCTTTTTTTACTCTTTGTTTTATATTCAATCTTCCATCTCCCAAGTTTCTTGCACCATTGTGAAGGCTTGGGCGATCTGAGCCAACCAGAACGGCGTGCGCTGCGAAATGTGTTCCTCCGGGCCTCTCGCCCCCGCGACTAGTGGCGCCATCTCTGGGTAGGAAAGAGTACCATTGTCCAGCTGCTGAACACTCGGCTAATGCCATGTTTACGACTGGTGACATACCACTTCGCAGCACATTGCTGTGTACGTGCCAACTTTCTCTGCTAATTTTGCTAATGAATGAAAGGCTCGCTGTGGTTTTCAAACACCACCCTTAACTACCTTTTCAATTACTGCAATAGTTGCCCGAAAAATAGTCTCAATGCCGCACAAAAAATTTGAGGGACTATTTGCTTTCTCCCTTGGCCGTGATTGGAAGAGAGAGCTCTACCTTTCTCAAGCGCTGCTAACGACTTGTGAGGTGAAGTATCAATGTGCAGTAGTGGCCTGTAAATGCACATTACCTGCCTGTTACTCACTTGATCACCTGTCTGCATTAACGTGTCCAGCTGGATGGGGAGAATTCGGTGACATCCAAAGCCAAGGAGGGGCTGACCTCTCTGATCGGGAGCATCAGTGAGGCCCTGTCACCCACCTGGGACCCGGCCGACGACGAGCTGTCCGTCATCCACGACAATGAAGTGCACCCTGTGGACCGCTGGCAGGTGAGTGTGCCGTGAAAATATCCTTTCTTTTTAGCATCACAGTGGCCTTGGCGTTTGCAGCGAAGCGCTTGAAACGGGCCCAGATCCCAGGGGTTGCATTGTGGCTTTGATCCTAGTGCACTTTGATTTCCAGGATTGCGCATTGGCTGGCCGAATCAATCAGGGTGGTTGCTCTGGCTGATTGGATGCCAGAAATGTAGTTAACCGTGTATGCCTATTTCCCTGTGTTGTAAAAAGTCTAGGTGTACGTTGAAGAACCCCAGGTGGTCGAAATTTCCGGAGCCCTCCACTACGGTGTCCCTCATAGCCTGAGTCGCTTTGGGACGTTAAACCTCCATAAACCATAAACCATGCAAAAAGCCTGGAGATGTATCTCTTGGTTGCGTGTGCCCGTGAGTGATGGTGGCAGCTCCTGTTACTAGACTGCTACAAATTACTAGTTGGATAAACTATAGGTTGATGTATGGGAGGATTACTGCCAGTGCGTCGTCACTGTCTCACTTTCGCTGCGGATGCTTTATGACTTGTAATTCACCAAAAAGTCATTCCTAAACTTTCAGTTTATATTGTCATCATTGGCGTGCTGGATGTGTTAGTGATGCCAGAAATGCACATCACGAGCTTGAAATGAGATGCGAAGCTGTGGCTCAAAGGAACACCTGCACTGTTGTTGCTAAGCGCAATCATTGCTTTGTTTGGCGCGCCCGAGTTAACAGCTGCTTCCGCTGCCTGCCTTTGTTGTGGCGGACGTCTCTGGTAGTCGTTCAGTAATCGTTTAGTCGCACAAAAGCTGATGCCCAAGTTACAAGTGAGCCTTCTGTGTTGTGCTAGTTTTGCAGGGAAGCCCTGCTGTTTCAGCCCTGTGTCAGCTTTGTTACTGCAGCGTCATTTGCGCTGTGCATATTGTGCATCATGTTTGTGAAATTTGTGGTTTGTGCTGGAGCACTTCGTTGGGATGTTCTGAGCATTCCACAAAGTGCCACTCGTTATTTCGTGAAAACGTTGCATTGGCGTGTGGACCACTTGGCATTTTTTAGATAAAGTCCGACAGGACAGGTTGGCAGTAGTGTTGCAGGTGCATTTCTGTTCATGCCTTGTAGTGCGTAGGTGATGCTCACATCTGCTGGTGACCAGTTAGGCCTCCACTTAGTACAGCCTGATAGTGGGGCCGCTTAGGATTGAAGACTCAGGTTTTAGGGTTCCTTTTGTGGCTGATGCACATCGGCAACCTGTCTGCATAGTATTTTTGTTTAATTTTTCTGGTTTACCCTTATTATAGCTTGCTGATTCTGACTTAGGTTTTACATTATTATTTACGTTCTGTGAGTGAGTTTCATTTGTGTGTGCTCTGGTTGAAAGGAAAGCAAACTTTTCATGGCTCCCTTGTTGTGTAAGTTGTTTGCCACCATTCCTATACCAGCCGTGTGAGTGTGGATTACAGCCACACTTGTATACTTCTATCTATACTCACACTCAGCTTTGCCACTGCTGAATTTATCTCATGAGCTGGAATCTGTGTACTTGATGAAAGGATTTTCTTTTTTCAAGTGTGGCCGCCGCAGTGACTCAGTGGTTGTGGTGTTAGGCTGCTGGCCCGAAAGGCGCGGGTTCGATCCCCGGCCACGGCGGTTGAATTTCTACGAAGGAGAAATTCTAGAGGCCCGTGTGCTGTGCGGTGTCAGTGCACGTTAGAGAACCCCAGGTGGTCGAAATTTCTGGAGCCCTTCACTACGGCGTCTCTCATAGCCTGTGTCACTTTGGGTTATTAAGCCTTATAAACCAAACCTTTTTTCAAGTGCGACTCGCTGTCGGAAGCTCATGGCTGCTATCACTTGCTGTCACTTGCCTGTGATATTGTTGTGGGGCTGCATGGAATTACCAGTACCGGTACGTTGTACAGATGGTGACGGTGGCTTGCCAACCTTTGCAGGCATGCCTGCACTCAATTCTGGTGGATCGCAACACTTACTGCCACGAGCCGGACTCACCGCCAGAGGTGTACGAGACCTGGCTGGAGACCTTCAACATGAACGACCACAAGGTCAGCCGAGTGAAATCGTGTTTTTCTTGCCTTGAACGAGGTCACCTCGTCGTTAGCTTGGTTGGTTGGTTCAGTCCTAGAGAAGCACCAAGGCCTTCTCCTTACGAGCTCCAAGTACCTTTGTGAAAGCTGGAGCCAAATTATACCAGTAAATTTCATTGCCATATCACTTCAGTTGACCCCGTGCTTCCCCTGACTGTCATTTCCTTTCGTTGAGGTTCCTGTGATTTGTGGGAGTACCTTGGGTTTTCTCAGGATTGTGAAAATGAATCCTAGGGAATAGTAATAGCCGCAGATTTTCTCAGCAAGTTGAGAGGTGAATTTCTGATGTGAATATTTTAAGCGGGTCGCATGAGGAACACGATTAGTTGAACGGAGTTAGGCATGAACTGTGGTTTTGAATTGACTTCCGAGTGTTGATAAAAGATTTATGGCCCAGGTCCCATCTGAGCAAGCTCATACTAGCAATTTAAGAGCTTCACTAGGTATCAGTTTTAGTAATGAATGTGCCTTCAAAAAGTTACCAAGCATCTAAGCGTGCTGTTAGTGCTGTCAACATTGTAATCAACATGCATTTGCCAGGTCAAGTCGCTAGCCATGTTAATCCTGCAAAACACAGGTGGGACACATGGGTGCTAGTTTGAAGGAGCACTGTAGGGGGTGCAAAGTCTAGCTCGAATGAAGGGGTAGCAGTACCTCATGACAGGAGATACGGTTGTCCTTACGAAGAATGTAGGCTGCATAAGTCAGCAAATTACATAAAAGTGAAAGGAGTAATGCAACACCGTTCACAAATTCTGGTTAACTGCACCCACTGAAGTGAATTCCTTGCTGATTGTGATTTGGTAGTCACTTTTGCATGCAACAGTGTTTTGATGGGCGGGTGTAGTGAAAATAGGAAGTGCTGCGGTGGCTGCCTATTCTGCAAGGACGTGAAGTGACTGCATGCCACACAGTTCGGCTGCGCAAGGCTGTTTCATGTGGAAACTTTTGAAGCGCAAGCCAAGCACAGGCTCTGCTGCAGCGTCATTTGCGTTCTTTTTATATGCTGGGACCAGTGTCTGGAGAGTTCAGCTCCCCAGCATGAATATTGGTGCACAGTATACGGTCGCCGACCGTTTTTTTTGGACTCGGCGGGACCTGGAAAATGGTCCGAATAATCGAACGGTCAGAAAAATCGACGAACTTAAAAAATAAACTTTTCTGCAATAAACCAGCTTTCTAAAGCGCGAAAATCGCTGCTCCCCGTGTTCTGCCTACAAGCGATAATATTAGACGCTATCTGAGTCGTAGCCATGCCTTCTTTATGTCCCCACCTTATCACATCATGATACCAGATAGTGCGACGCGGCTGCAGTCACGCCGCAAATGAATGCACTCGCTACGCGAAGCAAGAACTGCCAGTTTACATGGGGCAATGGCACTCGCAAAGATCGAGGGGTAACCCACGGGAAGACGCAAGCAGAAGCGAGCACCTCCAAATGCAGTCCCTCCACCTCCCCCCGTCTAACGCGTTTGCTGCCCTGCACCGCGGGGTGCGTCGTCCAAGCTGCGACGGACGCTGCAGCTATCCCGCTGTCCCGTTTTCAATGCGATCGTGCGCTCTTTGTAGGCCATCTCGATGGCAATGGAAAGCATCTCATTATCTCGAATGGCAACGATGGAGAACAAATGGCCAAGCCCATTCAAGCCAGTCTGACTGCGCCCGCCGAGCCGATTCCATTTAAATCCAAGATGGTGCCTCTCACATTGGCGGGGAATGGGTTGGTTGTGACAGCGGTGCCCGCTCGTGTCTATATTAGGCCGAAGTAACGAACTTTCGGTTGAAAAACTATAACCACAATATTGATGGCGCCTATTTTAGTCGGAAATTTCGAACTTTTAGACTTCACAAAGTCCGAAATATTGGTCGTGAAAATGCGCACGTTCTTATGAGGTGTGCGACGGTTCCTCAGCGAAGTCCGAATTGTCGCACTGGTCCGAATTATTGGAGTCCGAAATATCTGTCGGCTACTGTATATGCTGGGACCAGTGTCTAGAGAGGTCAGCTCCGCAGCATGAAATTTAGTGCACAGTATATTGTGGTGCCATCTCTTGCTAAATATGCGGCTACAGCAGTTTTCCCTGATTTGCAAGAGCTCGGGAGCTTACACTGCATGAAAATGTTGACACTGCCCGTAGTGGGAGGCGGGGGGGAAGTAATTTTGAGGATTTTTGTCTGCGGTTTTGTCAGCAAAACGGTCATCTTTTTACACAAAAAATGGTATTAGTGTCTCTGAAGTGCAGTATCAGTCTGTTGTACCTTCTTGTGTCCCTTAATGTTTCCCTTTAGTGTCCCATAAGGCCTACTGCTGTAGTATTTAGGTGGTTGCTGACAGAGTTGGGTGTAAGGCCGAGCATAATTGTTCTGCTGCACAGCTGTGATGCTGAGTAGCGCACGTTCAGGTCATGGCTCTGGTGCAGCGATGTTGAAGAGAGCACAGGTGTTACTCGGCTAAGTGCAGGAGGTGCGGACTTCGCTGGGTGACGCCTCCCGAGCAGCGGCTGATGTCACCCTGCTTGCGTTGAACAATGGTGCAGGACGAGATTGCGGAGATCCTGCTCAACCATGCGGAGGTGCAGGGCCTCTACGATGAGCTGGTGCCGAACGCGGTGTCGCACGAGGAGTTTTGGCAGCGCTACTTCTTCCGCGCCTTCCAGCTGTGGCAGGCCGAGGAGGAGCTGGTCAACAGCGTGCAGCAGTCGAGCGAGCGCCTCTCCATCAGCGGCGGTCAGTCGTCTCCTCCACCTGCTTCGCTTGATTGCAGTGGTTATAGCTGCGCGGTGCTTTTTTGTTGTGGTTTTTCTAGTTTTCGTGCGTAGTGAAGGCAGAGGGCAAGCACGGTAGCAAGTGCTTGGCTTGACAAGCAAGCAATTCCCCAAAGTCTTCATATTGCTTGTTTGATGGGTGGGAACAAAAAGTTAGTCAGTTAGTCAAGACATGGTGAAGCAGACATGTCGAGAAGGCCGCAGAGAAACAAACGCTGGTACAACTTGGCTTGGCCATAGGTACCTGAGCGTGATGCTGAGGAGGTAGAACTGCTGATATCATCATAGTGCACACCAAGCCTGCTGATACATGTGGCACTTGGTGCGACGTAACTGCTCTGTTGTGAGTGTGTTAAATTTCTAAATAATAAACTCGAGGCAACCAGCACACTTGTTCACTTGATGTGGTTGTTCAGTTAGGTGAGGAACGGCCTTGGCTCTAAGAGCTGCCTGCAGTGGGTCCATTGAAGAGTGGACTTTTAGGACATGGCATTGACGTCACCTTGTTTCAGGTTCGGACAGATCTCGTATGTCTGCTTTTTTACCACTCAAAGGAACACTGTAGGATTCGTTTGCAACTGGTGCAACTGGTGAGAGTGTGTGACTTCCACCCACAGTGGACTCTGACCACCTGCTGGAGACACTGGCGGCCAGCCCCGGTGGTGCTCGGCTGGGTTCCCGGCCAATGGTGGTGCCTCCCAACACGCCCAACGCCCCATCAGCCGAGCAGAGCGGCTCCAACTCGCCCCAGCCAGCCAAGGCGACGCCCACCCCTGCAGGAGATGCTGGCTGTGATGTCATGGGGCCCCTGACACCTGAGGAGAGGGAAGAGGAAGAAGGGGGCGAGGAGCAAAACAGGACACTGCCCAACAACCCCGGCAAGGTATCACTGGTGGTGGCCACACTCTCTGTTTCTGCCTTTAACAGCCCTGATGAGCTGCACTTGTGATGTCGGCAGGGGAGGCAGGTTTTATCGCCATCCCCTTTGAATCTGGGTGTGTAGCCATTTTAAGGACAATGCAGCGAGCTACGGAATGATAGGTGTAACGTTAAGAGACCGGAAGCGGGCACAGTGGGTGAGGGAACAAACGCAGATAAATGACATCCTAGTCGAAAACAAGAAGTGGGGCTTGGGCAGGGCATGTAATGCGAAGACAAGATAACCGCTGGTTCTTAAGGGTAACGGAGTGGATTCTCCAAGAGAAGGCAAGCGTTGCAGGGGGTGGCAGAAAGTTAGGTGGGCGGATGAGATTAAGAAGTTTGCAGGGATACGGTGGCCGCAGCTGGCAAAGGACAGGGTTATATGGAGAGGCATGGGAGAGGTCTTTGCCCTGCAGTGGGCGTAGTCAGGCTGATGATGATGATGTGTAGCCATTTTTAGTGTTGAATTATTGTATAATGCTGCGCTGTACAAAAATGACCACCTGAATTTCGGGGGGATGACCTACGTGCAGAGTCGTCCTATTTACAGGGTCTAATTTAGATTTGACCGAGCCGTGGGTGTACATGCCACTTGCAAGTGCCTGTTCCCGGCAAGATGTATCAAGGGCCATTTGTCGAAGAGCATTTGAATGCAGATCAGTTCCTCTAATGAAAATTCAAATTGTGCACTGTTTGCCTCGATTTCTCGCGCTGGCGGTTGCTTTCCTTGAGGAAGTGTAGATAGACGGTGCAAGAGCAAACTTCCAGCAACCTCCGGAGCGTGTGCGGTGTCGATATCCAAAACTGCAGGATCGTTGGAAGTTCGGTTTTCTGCTAGTCAGCTAGGCCACACACAAGTATGTCAAGCAAGATGGGGCGCCGTTTTATTGCCTACAACTGCTGGTTTTGCGATTGTATTATGCATCTCATGTGCTGCAATGTCATCCCATGGGGAAGTACATAAAGGGTGCAGCTGTGGGTGTGCACATCGACTTGTGTAGTAAAGCCCCGCTGTTACATTCCCGGGTGCTGCATTTTCGTAAGCTGGTCGTGTCCAATTGAGCTTCCATAGATGCCCGTGCAATACAAACTCAGCTGTTGCATCGCAACTGTATTGGCGTTCCCGCATGTTATGCAATAGCGCTTTACTGTGTGCTGGAAATTTGACAGCCTACGTATGTTTGGCGCATGCGGAAAGGTGACGGCGCACAGGCCAAAGCGGGGCCCGACTTCATCGATTCTTGATTGATGCCACACGGGCTTATGGTTGGCGTGAATCTGTTGGTGTAGTTCCATTGCTGCTCTGGCGCAAGTGGAAACGACTGATGGCGCAATAACAAAACCACCGCACGGTAGACGAGGTGTGGGCAGCGCTGTACGGGGTGCGGTAGTACGGGTTGGCTCTGAGGCATGTTTCTGTCATGCACATTTTCCTTGCTGCCTGCGGCTTAAAAACACAATTTCTAGGTTCCAGTAGATGATGATATGGGTTTAAGGGGGGAACGAGGGTCTTAAAACTAACTTTGTTATTTATGGCTAGAATCTCATGAAGTTTTGCACACATATCCATTTTTCTCGTCTGATTCCAAATATGCAATCATAATTGAGCTGGTGGTCTTAGATTTTACAAAGTCTAGAATGTAATTAGGTAATTTCTTACGCAGCTTTAATGAACTTTCTCATTGCATTTTGTTGCCTTTATTTACATGAATTGATAGCCACAGGGTTCCCATACCCGATGACATTCTTACTTTTTCTCTAAAGGCATGTCATCCTGATATACTACATCGAGAATAAAAGGTCGCACTATTTTACACTGCAACTCGTTAAGCTAATTGTAAATTGCTTTTTATACATGGCCTAAACAAAAAAAGTAAGAATGTCATCGTGTATGGGAATTCGCTGGCTATTAATTCATGTAATTAAAAGCAACGAAATGCAGTGAGAAAGTTCATTAAAGCTGCGTAAGAAATTGCCTAATTACACTCTAGAACTTAAGATAACTTTTGATCTGAGACCACCAGCTGAGTTATGATTACGTATTTGGAATCAGAAAAGAAAAATGCATCTGTGTGCAAAATTTCATGAGATTCTAGCCACAAATAAAAAGGTCAGTTTTAAAACCGTCGTCCCCTCTTAAAGCGGGTGCCGCGAAAGCAGTTCAGAAGCACCCATGCATGCCCAACTTAGCCTGCCCTACGTGCTCCCGCTTTCTTCGCTATTGTGTCGCTTTTGCCGACAGCTGCCAAGGGCTTTTAGGACATTCTGCACGTGTGAATGATCATGAGCCCAAACTAGAAGTGAAAAAATGAAAATCTGCCGACAGTGATGTGCATTTTTTTTCACACTCGCTTCCATACTAGTACTATGTTTCCAGGCTGGTACCTTTGTGTTTTCGCAGTCCTGTGAATTACGTAGCAGTGGGGTTCTCTAAAATTGTATGGATTGTCCTCAGTCTCCATTTAATTAAGGGGGGAAGAGGGTCTTAGATACAAATTTTTATTTATGAAGCCACAACTATAAAATCTTCAACAAACATGCATTTTTGCATGCCGATTCCAAATACGTAATTTAATTTTATATACAAGTCCTTGTGCACTTATGCAATATGTTAGGTAACCTTTGCCGAGAGTTTGAAAGAAATTCTACTGCAGGGAACTTTTTAGATTGCATGCCATTGGTTTCTCTTGACATCAAGCTATGCAGTAAGGGTAAAATTATCATCCTGTCTATTATAGAAGGTGAGTTATAGGATTTTGAAGTCATCAGTTTCTTCCCGTTTGTGAAGTGGCAAATTCAAAACCCTGTAACTCAACTTTTATGATAGGCAGGATAATAATTTTGCCCTTATTGCATTGTTTGATGTCAAGACAAGCCAATGGCGTGCGTCCTAGCAAGTTTCCTGCAGCAAAATTTATTGAAAGCTCTTGGCAAAAAGTTACATAACATATTACATAAGTGCACAAGGACTTGTTTCACATAAGATTAAATTACTTATTTGGAATCAGCACGCAAAAATACATGTTTCTTGACGAATCCATTATTGTGATTTCATTAACAAAAATTTTTTTCTAAGACCAGCTGCGTTTCTAAGACAGATGCGTTTTTCTTTTCTGATTCCAAATACGTAATCAGAACTGAGCTGGTGGTCTTAGATCAAAAGTTATCTTAAGTTCTAGAGTATAATTAGGCAGTTTCTTACGCAGCTTTAATGAACTTTCTCACTGCATTTCGTTGCTTTTAATTACATGAATTAATAGCCAGCGAATTCCCATACCCGATGACATTCTTACTTTCTTTGTTTAGTCCATGTATAGAAAGCAATTTACAATTAGCTTAATAAGTTTCAGTGTCAAATAGTGCGACCTTTTACTCTCGACGTAGTATATCAGGATGACATGCCTTAGAGAAAAACGAAGAATGTCATCGGGTATGGGAACTCTGTGGCTATCAATAACCATTTCCTCTTCCGCTTCCTGCGCTAACATCATCACTCCATCTATGGGTCTTTGCGCCATCATTAATCTTGCTGCACAACCAACGCAGGTGCTCGAGGCGAAGGAGTCGCCACCCGTTTCAGCTGCGGCAGTTCTGGCTGCCAAGCTCTCGTCGCGAGTCAAGGCTGCCGTCGCAGCTGCCGACGACACGGCTTCGGAAGAGAACTCTTCTGGAGCGACAGCGATTGACTCTACCGAGTCAAGGTCACAGCCGGCCGAGGCTGGCGGGGCCGAAGAACGACTTGCTGCGGCACCTTCGGCGGCTGCGGAAGCCAAGAAAACAGCGGCACTTTCGCCGGGGGGAACATCGGGAGAGGCAAGCAATAAGGGCCCTGGCTCCGAGTCATCGAGCGGAAAAGGTGAGGGAATTGCTCGTGCCTGATCCACCTTTGTGGTGATGGCTGTTTGTGCACAGACTCCTTCCTGCCGTTGGTGGATGAGTGCTGAATTGCTTTGGCTGTCTAGGAAAGCAGTTGCATTGTTTTTAACCTTGGGGGGGGCTGTTGGAAGGCGAGAAAATGGAACGGTGGGAGGGTTGCGGTTTTGTGTGCCAGCAGTATCTTGTGTTGTTACTTCATCAAAGCTTTTGGCGTGGCTTTAGAGAGCTGTGTCAGTTCATTTCAATTCAGTTTATTTTCCTTAAAGGCCCCCTTGTATCGGGGTATTACATAGGGAAGCTTATGAAACTCAGTCAGCAAAAAAAAAAGGTGGGGGGGGGGGATGGATTTTGTTGGTGTCTTTGCATGCAATCTAGACTAAATACATGAAACCTAATTCTGAATGTGCAAATAGTACAGTGCAGCATTAAATCTCGGTCAGTGTGTGCCTCGTATGCAAAATTTTTTTTTTTTTTTTTCATTATAGTTGCGTTTCGTGAAGTTCTTACAGCGATTGTACTCATAATTGGATATGTAAGGGGGGGGGGGGGGGGGCACTGTTATACGAGGCAGAAAGGAAGCAGCTTGGATTAGCAAACAAATTCAGGAATAGTGTCCTAGATGAATTCAAGAGGAGGAAGCGGATATGGGTATGGGGGACCAGTAATCTGCAATTGGCATCTTCATCACTGGAACACAGCAGTCTACTGATGCAAGTCGACATCAGTTTTTCGTCTGTGCGTGTCCCTTTAACACCATCTGCCGTAAGGCACGCACATTTCTCGGTGACTATTAAAGAATGTGTTGTGGCAGCATGTGCTCATGTTGATACCCCCCCCCCCAAAAAAAAAAAAAAAAATCCATCGGCTTTCGGCCTCAGTGAGCATACTGTGGGACTAGGGCATTGGAAACAAAAAAGCATCAACCTCTCTGTTCAGGGCTTCCTGAATTAGGCTTTCGGTCACACTGTTGTTATTAGCAGGACTTTCCCTAGTTTGCACTTCATGTTAAAGTGTAAGTGTAGTGCTAATTTTTGCACTGCCTTCAGCACAAGCTGAAGAGGAATCTAACGCGATTCCTCTGAAGCAATATTTCTGAAGTTGCCCTTATAGCTGCAGGGTAAAGGAGGGTATTTGTCGGGCCCCCCTCCACGTACGGTCAGGTGTGTTGATTACGTGGAGACCACCGTGCCATGTATTCGGTTGGACCACCCCTGGTAAGGGTTTCATTTGTGCATGATGTTGTGCAAGCGTTGGCGCCATGCTGCCGCGATGCTTGTCATCAGTCGGTTGTGAGTGTGTGAGGCTGTGGGTGGGTAGTGTCACTCGTGCCCGCAAACTGAGTTGTTGCCATCTTCTCGACAACGCTTGCCTTTAAGTTAGTTCCTTTAAGTTAGTTCCTTTAAGTGCTCCTTTCCTTTTGGATCAGACAGCCTGGTTTTTCTTTCCTTTGTTTGCTTGGCACTGTTTCTGCATTTCCTTTCGCTTCAATTCTGTTCTCGGAACTTCCCAATTGTGGCTTTTCCTCATTTAGGCGCGTACTAATTGCTGCCTGCATTGTAGAAGGTACAAGTGGTGTTTAGTTAAACCTACACATTGCAGTCTTGCTTTTTCTTCCTTTTTCCTTCGATTTTCTCTACCGTAGTGCTGTGCCTTTTTGTTAACATAACTGTTGTTCTTTTCTCTCTCTCTCTCTTTTTTTTTGTTCTGTTTTGGGCAGCTTTTGAATCTTCTACGGCACCTTTCTGCATCGCGTCAGTTATGCCTACCTTATCTAGCCTGTTGTCTTTAAGGTTATTCATTTAGTGAAAAAAGCCTGCCGTGCTTTTCCTGTGCCTGCATTGTCTTCAGTCTTCACAATGCTGCCTTAATGGGGCACAGTTTGCATATCGATTGGGAGAACAGTGGGAAAAGAAGCAATATCACGAAATTCGGCTCTTTGGGCAAGGTTACATAAGAGGTGGGAAATTTTGGCACTGGTCATGCCCGGCCAAGGAAACTGATTTTCCTATTGGTGCCTGTTTCATTGGTTATGCTTAGGCTTGTTTGTTTGGCCCACGTAATATGTTCTGCCCCGTGTAATAAAGGCACCCCCGAAATTTGTGCTGATTTGACAAGACAGTGCATTCATTATACAAGTGAATACAGCTGGCATCAGTTCCTCTTGGGCATGCTATACACTCATGGTAGTTGCCACATCCTTCAAGCTGGTCGTTCTCATCTTTCTCTTGTTTCGGTTTCTACACAGTAATGCTACTTGACATCTCCAGGTAGACTCCCGTCAAGTCAGCCTTGAGGGCACGATGAAAAGTTAATCATCCTATCAGAAGCTCGTCTTATCATGAGTGCCGCCAAAACAAGACGTGTGAACACGCTGGCTGTGTACAGACATGTTACAGAAAGCATGGAGCGAAATGGGCTTGCTGCGAGGTGACAGTTGCAAAGAGCATTATATTTGGGCTATGGATGATGGAAAGCGATGGTTGCCGGGCCATGAGTGGTGCAGTAGTATGTAGCAGTCTGCTACCATGCCGAGGTGGTGCAGTGCCGGGCTAGTTGAAAACATGGGGCCCATCATCTGCTGGAAGCTGCTATGTGCACCAGGTATCTCTGCCGCACAAAGTGTGGGGGTAGACTTGGGGCTTTACTTGAACCACCGTACCGAATAGTCTCCCTCTCTCTCTTTTTTCCCCCCTTTCTTTGATAATGCTGTGCAGTTCGTGTACAGTGTGAAAGACTTGTGTTAACTGAGAAGCAAACACGAGGCAGTTTATTATATTGCTACGGACGCTGGGAGGACGACGAAGTGGTTTTGTTACGAAGACGACGCTGAGGTGCGAGCTTGTGTGCTGTGAGTCTACTTCAAGCCGTCGGTCCCTTGCGTAGCAGATTACCTCTGCTGTTTCTATTGCTGCTTCTAGCCGCCACGTATCATTATGAAGTGGATTTGCTTCGCATTGTTTGTAATATCTCCAGGATTCTCACTTAGCTGACCTCATTTGAACTTTGAGTATGTTTTGCTAGCCCTGTTGTTCACATATTATCATATTTGCTCGCATAATAGGCGCACCCTGAAGTTGGCACTGTGATCAATACTGTATTTACACTGTTGCAAGCTTATGCCCCCACCCCAAATCTTGGGTGGAAAAGAAAACGCACGCACATTCCACAGCTTATTTTAGAAAAGGTTTTGCTGAACTGACTACTAGTACTCACTATTTTTGCTGCCGTCACAGCTGCTGCGGACCCACAACACGTACGACGACATTGCGTGGAACAGCCACGCATGCCGAATTCCACACATAGTTTTCAGGGATGCTCACTTTACACGGCTGTTTGGAAAGCCTCATCTCCAGCTGGAAACCTTCACGACTTAGGCCCATGAAAACCTCAGCGCTTGGAGTCGCATACGAACATTTAGGCACGCCGCAGTCGCAACTGCCACACTTCTCAGCCACGTTGAATTTGCCGCCCGCCGCACGCTTGCCGTGTTGGAGAGCAAACTCCCAGCCATGTAGCTATTAAGGTGCGCGCTCGTTGTGCTAAAATTCCAACGCTCGATGATAGCACACGAAAGCCACAACTATGGTGAACTAACAGGCTGCCACAACTCCCATGCCTTTAAAGGGACCCAGAAACACAATCTTAGTAAACTGTTTTGCCTGTTGATTGCATACAGTGAGTTATAATGGTGCTATTAGCGTCGGTAATACCGCGGTAATACCCAAAAACAACTTCATGGCTCTGATGGTGTCCCCACAGAGTGGCGGGTTTTTAGCAGCGGATATGACATCACCTGGCGCGAGCTTGATGATCGGACAAACAGTAAATATACTGCAAATTGTGTGAATAAATAGAGACACATTTTGTCACCTGTCTGCGTTTAATATTAGATCAACAAAAACAACTTGTTTGTCATAGATAAAAGCCCTGCAAAGCAAGAAAAATAAAAATACACCACGAGGGGCGCTCTGGCATGGAAATGACGCTGCCAGTCTCAGCAAGAACGAGTTACAGAGAGCAGGCAACCATGGAGTACAAACTTCCGCGACGTGCTCTGGCTGGCTGTTTTGATTGGTTGCGCCAGGTGCCGTCATTGGGAGAGCGAAATAGGAGTGGGAAGCCCCGCCAAAATCGAGTTGAGGGCAGCGTTTTGTTTGCTTGTATTTTCAAATTTCTCCACTGAATAACTCCCGTTCCTGTGCATCGATTCCTGTAATTCTTTTTAAGTCAGCATCTGTGTGACATAAAGAACCCACCTGAAGTATAGCCGGTATCCCCCCAAGCAGTGTTTCGCAGCCCCTTTAACAGCCACAAAAAGCTGGAGCTGGTGATACTGATGCCAATATGGATAGTGGAAGAAAAAGTTCATGATGATGATGACCCGCGACCTCTGGTGCTATCTGTGGGCGGCACCTGGAAGCTCCTGTGCGCGTGTGTGGCCTCCGTGATCAAGCGCACTGTTACTCACAGCCGGAGCTGATCGCGGAGGCCACGGCGCGCGTATTTTGAAGGCTATCCCCGCTTGAGTCGTGGAAAGTTTGGGTGCGACCTTTACAGGGATCTTTTTTTTTTATATTTCCTTTGGGAAAACAGAAACAGGGTATGGCCTTTACATGTGTGCATTTATATGTTATGTACAGTATGTTCAATTTTCCGAGTCAAAAAATTTTACCCCACTTAATAGGCGCACCCCGAACTTTGAGCCGGATTTTTTGAAAAAAAAAAAGTGTGCCTATTATGCGAGTGAATACAGTAGTTTTTTTTTTTTTCGCATGCACTCATTGTTGTCATGCCACCTCAACTGACTGTTCATGTATCAGTTTCATTTTTGGCAAGTACTCATTGTTGTCGCATCACCTGAACTGTCTGTTCACATATCACTTTCTTTTTGGCATGTACTCAATGTTTCCATGTCATCTAAATAGTCTTTTTTTTTTTTAAGCGTCTCACCACAGCAATAATGTTTTGCATTGCCTGTGTATGCATTTGTTTACTGGTGAGGCACTTTGGTGTAATTTGGCACCCGTTGCCATGTTTGCCTTGTGCCAAATGTGCCATGGCATTTCTTGTTCTGGTGCGAGTCTGTCAGCTTTTGTGGTCTGTCCTCTCCTGTTGTTTGTTTTTGACTTGGCCCTCTTGCTTGCATGATCCAGCGTTCTCTCTCTCTCCACATACTCTTTTTCGTGCGTCAAGCTATCCTGACCGTTGCTTTATTCATGCTTTCAAGACATTTCTTTATCATCTTTGACTTGTGCTTTGATTTTGCCACTTCACAGTTGCTTTCTTTCCACTTCCTATGCCTTGGCTCTTTACTGTATACACTCTTGCGAGCGCATCTTTTTTTTTGTTTTAGTTTTCGACTCCGAAATGGGATATCTACCACTCTATTCTCGCATTGCAGTTGGACGTATGTCCGACATCCAGTTGTGGATGCCATTTCTTTATAACTGCAGTACGAACACTTCACATTGGTGTCACTCTTGCCACTGCTTGGGCTTTCAGTGCTTTCATAAATGCAGCCATGCTAAGCACCATTCATTGCATTCAAAATTCCTGTACCCTAAAGCTGTAGAAACATCTGGGCTCACTTGCAAGACATGCAGTTAAATCTATGAGTGAATGACCTGAGGTGATGCCCTCTCTAGTCGTAATAAATGAAACTTAATTGTTTATTCTTCCAAACATTTTAGAGTGCAGCTCGTACGCCTGTTTGTGGGTTGAGCCTCATCGCCGCTGTCGGTGTAACCAAACCAAACCAAACCATGAACAAATAAAAATAAACATTGCCATGACTGGGTTTTGAACCCGTGGCATGAACAGATCAACTTCGTTGGCCACTGCACGAGAGCACTAGACAGTCGCTGCAGCCGATCACGCCTAGAGTTAAACTACAACACACTCTCACTGTGTGCATTGCACATCGTCGTCGTCTTCAACTAATACTGCTATCGAACTAATATCATCGCCAGACGTGCTGACAACTCAGCAAAGCAAAACAATGAGCCTACAGAGACTGAGAGCACTAGGCTATTGTCGCAGCCGATCACGCCTCGTGTTCAACTGCAGCACACACTTACACTGTGCATCGCACATCGATGTTGTCTACAACTAATACTGCTGTCAAACTAATATGCATATTCTCGCACGCTATGCATTACACATTGTCGTCTTCATCAACTAATACTACTATTAAACTAATATTGTTGACAGGCGTCACAACGACTGAGCAAAGCAAAACATTGAGCCTACAGAACCTGAGACACCTGCAGAGTTGCACTCAAATTTCGCATTAGGGAGTACCGTAATCATCCTTCGAATTTTTTTTTCTTATGCTCTCGAATTTCTGGCTGCCAAGTTGAGGGGCGTGGCACTCGCACAAATGCGTCTCGTCGAGTGTATACAGTACCGCTGCCTGCTGACATCTGGACCTCTTCCATTCTGTGTCCACTCTGGCTTCAGCTAAAGCGCCTCCTGCTGCTGTGCCCTTTCCTCTTGCATCGTTTGCCTTTGCTCCGCTCCCTTTCCTCTGCTGGCCTAATTGACCTCTCTGTGTGCGCTGCCAGTCTTGAGTTTGTTTTTCTTTTCCTTGCCTTGTGGAGGCCGGTGGCAGCCTGTGTTCCTCTGTGGTCTACATTGCTTGTAACCTCTTCCGCAACTGCGCCTCTGCCTTGTGCGTAACCGCCCCGTACTCTGTTTTTGTTCTTTTTGATGGCCCCGTCCCCTCCCCTTCCTCCTGTTCAACCTTTGACCTCCCCCACCTTCGACCTCTTTCTCTCCTGGCGTCATCCCCCCTTCTGTTCAGACCTTAGCGACTGGGAGGAGTTTGAGCTTGAGTTGGCGGACACGGATGTTGCTACCACACCGTCCGTCGCGAAACCGGCCTCCCACTCTGCGTCCGAGGTAAAAACGCAAGTCAAAATTTTAGAACCTGGTTACAGTGGTCCGGGCACAGTCCTTGCGAACTGTTGTGCGGATCGCTGTTGCACTGCGGACGTGGTACCAGCGTGGTACTGCGGACGTGGTGGGCAGCTTGGGGGCAGATGGAGCATGCAGTTTTTTGGGTGGGGCGAGGCGGAGCAGCGGTAACTTTTGTGTTCTACTTTGAGCTTGGTATAGTTTATCACACAGTGTGATTGGGGCAGGATGCTGCAGCTGAGCGAGTGCTATTAGGTCACTCCGAGGTGCCTGTGCCTGTTGCAGGGAAGGATAACATACTACCCTTTGTTGGTGTCAGGCTTAGGGGCTGTGTTCATGCTTTAGACATAGTGTACAGAGCGTGGCTATGAAACTGTAATGAATCAGGCGCTCTTTTTTCCACTTCTACCGTCAAGTGAAGCTGCGAACACCAAAACTTGGCCCCAACGTCACATGAGGCATGCGTCGTAGATTAAACATATGACAACAGCCGTGTGCATCATGCCAGTTCACTGTTGGCCAGAGGTGTGCTGGGCAAGTGCTGAATAGTTTCAGTTGTCAGCGAAGCCCTTTAGCAGCTATTTTCGGTGTTACAGATCTGAGGTCGATGACATTGTCCCTGTGTAATGTAGCTAGGTAGTGTATTTGCTGCTGCTTGTCAGTGTAGGAACGTGTCAGGTTCGATAGGAAACAAGTGGCCATATTCGGGCTCTCCCACAGTTAGTGCCATGTGTCGTCACATGTACAGTGCCTGGCCCCACAGCATCTTGTGATACGTTAGTTGAGCAAGTAAATGATTTGGCCTCTAGACTTGCTGAACAGTAGAGAGTGGATGCCTTTCTGCGCAGACATTTCTTTGGATTGCTCTTGTGCGGCTTCAGGCTTTGGTAAGCTCACTTGCACATGTCGCCTGTTAAGTGCAGTCTACAATGCAAAGTTCAAGGGGAGTGGGGGGGGGGGGGGGGGGGGGGGGCTGGCTCTGTGCCACTCTTATGCTTGCTCAAGTGTGGTGGGCGCTTTGCCTTCTGTGCATCCTGTGCAAACAGGTGCGGTGATGCTTATTGCTGGTTTTTATTTTTTGAGTGGCCAGTTTTTAAAAAAATCTGGATGAAAGTCAAGTTAGAAACGAAAACCTCGCAGGGATGTCATCTGGTGGCACATGAATCGCCGAACATGGGGTAATCACTGTAGATATGCTTGCACATCACTAGACTTAATTACACAAGTTTCTTGTTAAAAATGGCAGCACTATAGCTGGATCAAATTCAGGAATGTAGCGACAAATGCCCCTCAAAGGATGCCCCTCCAGCCAATGCCGTCGGCTGATTGTCATGATGTCGCGGTCGTGATGGAGGCACCTGTCAATCACCTTTAATTTCACGCTAGGGAATTAACTGCGACGTCATGAGAACAGGTTAGTGCCATTCGCTGGCGGGCCCCCTTTGAGAGGGGCATTTTCTGCTGTTCCTGAGTTGTACCCATCCATCCATAGTAACTGCGGTAGTATGGACGGAGTCTTTTCTCGTCACCAGATGGCACCACCATGCCAGTGACTCCTATGCATCCATTACTATATAATGTTGCCACTACAGAGCCTCACATTTATTCTTGCTGGTCGGCCATAAAATGAAGCGGAGTTCTTTTTTTTTTTGTGACGTGTGTTACCTTAGGTATAACTTGGCTGCTTTGGCTTAGTCGGGCACGGGTTTGTAAGCACCAGTTCTAGTTCTGTGCAGAACTTTGTTTTAGCTTGCAGAGTTCAGGTGCTTTTTGTACGATCTGAACTCATTGTGGCCCATTTCATCATTTGTTGTGAAAGTTAACAGTTGGTGTCAGTATTAAGTTGATCACTTTCGTGCCGGCCAACCAAAAACCAGTAATATATTTCTGATGCGACAGTCCCTGATTCTCCGAAAAAGGTGACGGTGAAGGTGAAGGATACAGGGATAAAGGAACTAGCTATTCGCATCAGTGTTCTTGCAAGCACGAACTGCTGTACAGCACTATGCGACTAGGTTAGCGCTGAAGTGGTCATCTTCGTATCGACGCCAACTGTACGGGGTTGTGCAGTCAGTGCCGAAGGAGAAGACAAGCTGCTTTTGTTGGCCTCTTCTATCTCTTTTGCAGGGTGATGATGACTGGGAGAAGTGGGAATGACTGAGGGCACAACGGTGTCCACAGTGCAACTCGAGAAGATGACACACACACAGAACCAGGAATGTATACATACACGCATGTACACACGAGAGAGGCTCCGTTATTTAAAGAAGACTGGACAGTGAGTGTGAAGAGAGTGAATTGCTGCAGCCAGGCCAGCGGATGGGAGCGAGAAGGAAAAAAAAATTGTACCATATCTACCACGACCGCCGCCACCTGCGTGCCAGCCAGTTTGCTATTATATATAGTGGCGTGGCGTTTTTTTTTTTTCCTCTTTTTGTCAGTAAAGCAAGGGGTATGTGGAGGGAGGGAAGGGGGAAGGCGAAATTTGCGCGTCTTTGCTGTACATCCTTGGGAGGGGAGCAAAAAGTCTTTGGAAATGTTTAAATAAAGTTGAACTCTAAGAGGCAGATCTGTGTCGTGTTTATTTCAACGTCAGCAGAGTGACTGCAGACAAGATGGGAAATGACATATTGGTGTATTTTTTGTCTTCTTCTGTTGAGTGTCACCGTAGTCAGAATTGGTCAGACAAATAAAGTGTTTCAGGTATCGACGTTGTTGTGAATACAGTCATGAACAAGCTGACCTGAAACGACGGAGTGACTGCAAAAAACTACTGGTAGCTCTGTGCAGCTGTGATAATATGAACCAACTACCATAATAACATTGGCACGATAGTGCTGCTGGCACCCCCTTTAAATTGGAATGCCTTTGTGATGATAACCCTTGTGTAGGCAAAATTTCCTAAATGGCAGAAGCAATCATGAATAATTGCGATTACACGGCTCGTAATGTGGACAATCAGCACTAGCTGGCATGCGGTAATGTACGTATCCCCAGCTGCTGTGTGCACAGGGTGGTCACGTGATTGCACATCTATGGGGAGTCCCTCTCCCCGTCATTCTTGGCTGCACAGACTCTTCCCTTCACTATGGCATCTCTTCTTTCATTCCCTTCTCATCCCTTCCCTAAGGTGCGGTTGAGGTGTCCACTGAGAAGTGAGACAGTTACTCTGCTTTTTCTCCTCCCCATTCTGACTAGCACAATAAGAAACGTGCTTTGTCCAGGAACCTTCGCATTACCCGCTGCGGTGGCTCAGTGGTTAGGGCGCTCGGCTGCTGAGTCTGAGTACCCTTGTTCGAACCAAACCACTGCGGCAGCGTTTCGATGGAGGCGAAACACATAAAGGTGCCCGTGTGCTGTGCGATGTCGGTGCACGTTGAAGATCCCCAAGTGGTTGAAATTATTCTGGAGCCCTCTACTAAGGCACCTCTTCCTTCCTTTCTTCTGTCAGTCCCTCCTTTATCCCTTCCCTTACGGCGTGGTTCAGGTGTCCGCCGAGTTATGCGAGACAAGATACTGCGCCATTTCCTCCCCCCCCAAAAAAAAACAAAACAATTATAACAGCTGGTGCTGTAAAACTGCAGTGGTAGTGTAGAAGGCACTCGTGAATGGATTGTTGGGATGGTGCAAGTGTTGCGGTTCTCGGCTCTCCTTATGCCTACTATGTTGATTCAGGTGCGTGTGCACACTCATGCTGGTGTTGTCATTGGATCATGTTCTTTTAGCTGCATGTTGCCATCAGTAGTTTGTCATTGCCACATCATTTAAGGTTAGCTTGTGACTGCATCCATCTCACTTGAACAACGAACACCTTTACAAGATCTCCTTTAAACGCAAGCATATTGAGATCTACAAGGTGAGTATCACCAACTAACCACTTTATACTCTGTTATGTGCAGGAAATTGTGAAGCAATACAGGTGGCATTCTGTAAACTGGCATATTTGTACAGTCGCGAGCAAAAAATATTAGCACAGATCACTGGCGATTAGAATTCGTATATCTCACTACGCGGCGCTGCGGTACGCAGACGTGCTTATCAGGCCGTTCCCATGTTTTGCAGCCTAGGGGGGGGGACGGCAGGAAGTAAGCTTTATCAAGCGTGCACCCCCGGACGTTGAAGTGCCAACCCTACGTGACTGTGCATGCGGCATTTATTTTGGCTCGGTCATCAAGCAAAGATAGCTTCTTTTTATAACTGTTTTTTTATGTCAGCGATGGTTTGTCAAAAGGAACTCGCAGGAAGAATAGCTGATAGCGCTGCTTTTAGCCAGTAATTTTGCTGGTCCGTGGCAGTCCACTGAACCCCCCTAATACTGTAGAATGGGAGCGGCCCGGCACTCTCGTTGTCAGCCTCTTCGCCACCCGCAGCGCCACATGTTGTCATTCCGGCGCTCTGGTGTTCCGTCTCGTGTGCTAATCTTTTTTACCCGCGACTGTACCACTATGTTGAACTATTCCATGCAGTTAGTTTGAGCTGATATAAGTAAAGATTCCAGCATGATATTTTGAGTTTGTTTCTTCTTTTCTTGTAGGTAAGCAGAAAATTGAGAAGCTGCTTTTGGAGGATTTCCTTGATATTTTTCTACCCTTAGCTTACTCCACACCCCCTTGCCCCGCGACTAGTAGCGCCATCCTTGGGAAGGAAAAAGGACTAGTGTCCAGCTGCTGCACATAGAAGACACGGTGGATGCCGTGTTTACAAATGGCGATGCACCACTTCGTGGCAATCCTCCACAGTGCCAAAATCATGCGAACTTTCTTTAATTTAACTAGTGAATGAAAGCTCGCTGTACTTTCAAATGCTATCCTGTACCACTCTTTGAGTTAGCGCAAGATTTGTTTGAAAAGTAGTTGCAACGCTGCTCCAATATTTGAGGAACTATTACCTTTCGCAGTGCTGCAAATTTGTGAGATCTGGGCCGAAAAAACTGTCAACACACCAGTTTACTCATGAAAGTGGCCAGTGAGGGTGGTACCTGTATTTTATTTCTGGCCTTCTGTAGCTCTTAAAGCTGTTTTCAGGGAAAGTATTCGTCTTTGTTGTTATAACGTGCCATTTTTCAATACAGGCCTACTTAAATTTGACATCAGCACCCCTTTAAGCATCTACACTTAATCTCCACCAGTTAAGCATTAAAATATGTACCACTAAGGATGACTTTTCCAACTCGCATGTGTCCAGTTAATATCACCGTACAGGTTTGTTCTTTTCCTTTTCAGACAACTAAAGAACCGAACAAACTACAAAGCGCCCTGCCGCGGTGGCTCAGTGGTTACGGCGCTCGGCTACTGGCCCGAAAGACGCGGGTTCGATCCCGGCTGCGGCGGCTGAATTTCAATTAAGGCAAAATTGTAGAGGCCCGTGTACTGTGCGATGTCAGTGCACGTTAAAGAACCCCAGGTGGTCGAAATTTCCGGAGCCCTTCACTACGGCGTCCCTCATAGCCTGAGTTGCTTTGGGACGTTAAACCCCAATAAACCAATAAACTACAAAGCATGTTCGATACACTAGCCTTATTGGGGCCATATTACCTTTATAATCTGCTGTAGCACCACAGCAGATAGTTCCTTGTACAGAAAACTGCTGGAGGAAAAAGTTGATCCCAAGGTGAACCATTTGCGAATACTATAAGAATAACATTGAATGATAGCATGCTAAATTATGTAATTGAAGTTGATTGTCTGATTTAATATCTTTTTTTAGAGCAATTACAGTATGCAGTTGCTGTTGAACTGACATTGTTTTTCTGCGATTGATGATGGTTTGGTTTGGTTTGGTTTGGTTTATGGGGTTTAACGCCCCAAAGCGACCAAGGCTATGAGAGACGCCGTAGAGGAGGACTCCGGAAATTTCGACCACCTGGGGTTCTTTAACGTGCACTGACATCGCACAGTACACGGGCCTCTAGAATTTCTCCTCCAAAGAAATTCGACCACCGCGGCCGGGATCGAACCCGATGAATTTGTGCACAAAATGTATGTGCTTTCAGGTCTAGTTAAGTGTGTTCATGTTCAGGTTGACCTGTTGCACTGATTGTGATAGATCATGCATTTAATCAGGTGTTTAATGAGAATTTCAGTGTGTATCACACCAAAAAGAGATTGTAGACCAACATGAACCTTTCATAACATTTTGTATACACTCCGTTTATTAGCACATTTGATATGCATATCATCACAGATAAAACTGTATGTAAAATAAATGCAGAGGCAAATATAGTCTGCCACGATAGCCAAGAGACTTAGTAGCACTAAACTAGTATTGCTAAAAATGCAAGCAAGACAACATCAATCATGCACTGAGCGAATCTTGATATCCTCTAGAATATTGTGCTGAAATCTATCTAATGTACACATATATACAGATATATATACACAAGCGCTCATTGTAAGATGATGGCGCAGCACTTGCAAGAGATTGAACCTCAAGATTATCATGGAAGGTAGGGATAACACTAGGTGATGGAGTGTAACCGGGAGAGAGTAGTCACACTTTCTGATTTTTCTTGGGAACACCTTGAAGAGTAACCGCAGTCAGTGAAGTCATTCACCCACATGCTCAAGAAGCACTGCAGTCCTAAGCATCCTCCTAATCAAAGGATTCATGGTCTTTGTAACACTAACAAAAGAATGCTGCAGGCGCTTAGAAGTTTGGAATTGTCACACAGAGCCCAACTAACGTAAAATCTTTTAAGTAATCTCAAAGCAATGTATTAATTTCATCACGCAGTTTGGAAGAAGCATGCATGATGAAGATCTGAGGCATCTGCATTCGCTCCTGCAACATTTTGTTTTCTTGAGAGACTGCCCGTTAGGTTGTGTCTCCTTCGATGCAAACCTCAAAAATAGTCTTCAAAAATAAATGGCCTGGCTTAAAGTGGAACATATAGTATTGTTAAAGTAAAATCTTGAACACTCTCATGCTAATACGTATAAAGACAGGAACAGGCTCATTTTTTGGTTAAAAACTTGAGCTAAATCCTGCCTTTTAACTACTGCACAAGATAACAGTGCCTTTGCAAAGCACATGCTTAGAAGAGAGATTGGTGGTGTACTATGAAGGATATAAGCATAACACTGCTTGCCAGTACAGCCAAACCATGTTAATTAGAACTTTCTCTTTACTCAAACCAACACTTGGTCCCACTAAAGTCATGTCTATTAAAGGAGTAGACACACGAAATTTTTGGGTGCGGGTTTTTTAGGGGTGTGCGAATATTCGAAATTTTCGAATATATTTAGAATGTTATATTTTTAGTACTCGAATTCGATTCGAAATCCAAGTATTTGTGTTGTTTCGAATATTCGACCCGACGCGAATATTCGTATCTAGCCAAATATTCATTGTGAGCACCGGCGTTCATTTCTGTCCGCAAGCCCTATCGACAGATACATAACAACATGACGGCACCTACACGGAAGGAAAATTCTTCCTCCAAGGGCCATGCTGTAGCTGACGGTGAGCTTTTTTGCGGCTATACCTGCGAAGCTGGTGTAGTCAGAGCTGTGCACGAAGTACCTCGCAATACGTGCCAGGTCAGTGCCAAGTGAGAGGGCATTTTCTGTGGCTGGAGAAGCAGTTTCAGCTAGAAGGGAACTACTTCTACCTGACCATGTGGAGCAGCCGGTTTTCCTTCACGACAACCTTTTATGCTCATCCCAGCAACGCGCTTTTGTGCTTATGGCAAGCTAGCCTTGATCAATGCTATGTACTAGCCATCTTCTCTGATATTTCCGCTCTTCTAAGAATAATGTTCAAGACTTTGATACTTTTTGTGCGGCCACACACACCTTTTGTGTTCATTTAATCATCGATAGTTGAACTGTGATGCTTTTGGGTGCCCAAATAAATGTTTTGTAGTGATTAAATGCGTCTGTCCTTGATTATTCGATATTCGATTCGATATTCGGAACTAAGTATTCGTATTCGATTCGTATTCGAAAAATTTGATATTTGCACACCCCTAGTGTTTTTCTCTTTGGAATAGGTTGCAAGACAGTATAGTGTACTCGCAAAATGACGTAGAATTCACCTAGACTGGGTGAATAAATTATAACTGAATTCTTTCTTGTGCCATGCCAGAAGCCCGAACTGCCACGTTAGTCAAATTGTTGTACCATTTCAGTTTCGGTTTCAATGGCCGAACAACAGTTATAGCATAACAGATATTTGAAGTCATGTGAGTCATGCAAAAACTGCAATATAATCGCTGCTTGCCCATTTTTTGTCATTCTGATTCTTGGGTAGGCTTGCATAAGTGTTGGTGCGAGTTAAAACGAAGAAAGCGGCAACATACTGCAGTTTTTACATGCCTCGCATGACGTCAAATTGTCTGTTACATAACAAACGTTGAAACTAGGGGTGTGCGAATATCAAATTTTTCGAATACAAATTGAATACGAATACTTGGTTTCGAATATCGAATCGAATATCGAATAATCAAGGACAGACGCATTTAACCACTACAAAACACTTATTTGAGCACCCAAGAACATCACAGTTCAACTATCCGTGATGAAATGAACAGAAAGGATGTGTGTGGCTGCACAAAAAATATCAAAGTCTCGAACATTGTTCTTAGAAGAGCGGAAATATCAGAGAAGATGGCTAGTACATAGCATTGATCAAGGCTAGCTTGCCATAAGCACAAAAGCGCGTTGCTGGGATGAGCATAAAAGGTTGTCGTGAAGGAAAACCGGCTGCTCCACATGGTCAGGTAGAAGTAGTTCCCTTCTAGCTGAAACTGCTTCTCCAGCCACAGAAAATGCCCTCTCAATTGGCACTGAACTGGCTCGTATTGCGAGGTATTTCGTGCACAGCTCTGACTATACCAGCTTCGCAGCTATAGCCACAAAGAAACTCACCAGTGCAGCCAGCTACTGCATGGCCCAACGTTACGCATTGCTCTGGGCGCCGCCATGTTGTTATGTCTCTGTCGATAGGACTTGCGGACCAAAATGAACGCCGGTGCTTGCAATAGAATATTCGGCTAGATACGACTATTCGCGTCGAGTCGAATATTCGAAACAACACGAATACTTGGATTTCGAATCGAATATGAATACTAACTATATAATATTCGAATTATATTCGAAAATTTCGAATATTCGCACACCCCTAGTTGAAACCAAAACTATGTGACTGTCCGTGTTTTGTAATGTGCTGTGCATCATTCCAAAAACACAGCACAGAACTAAAATTTGCCGTGTCTATTCCTCGGAGGGGAGCCTGATCAAGCTCCTCTTTTTTTGGACTCCTCGTTACTGAAACACATTTTCAGACTCCTTCAAGTTCATGCTGTCGAGATTCAACTGTATAACACAATTTCGGGGACCTAGAAACCATGGTTACACTGGCATTCTTTTGTGATGGTCTGTATCTTGGAAGAAGTGGGCTTGGGCAGGGCATGTAATGCGAAGGCAAGATAACCGCTGGTTCTTAAGGGTAACGGAGTGGATTCCAAGAGAAGGCAAGCGGAGCAGGGGGCGGCAGAAAATTAGGTGGGCGGATGAGATTAAGAAATTTGCGGGAATATGGTGGCCTCGGCTGGCGAAGGACAGGGTTAATTGGAGAGACATGGGAGAGGCCTTTGCCCTACAGTGGGCGTAGTCAGGCTGATGATGATGATGATGTATATTGGAGTGAATGCCCAACTGGATGATCAGCTGTCAAAAATTTGACAACCCACCGACTTATTCAGCGCTTGATACTGCGTTACAAATAAAGCGATTTTTTCTCTCTCTTTCCCTTCTACAAGTGCACTTGTCCCAGAGCTTCCACATAATTTGTCCCTGATTGAAGAGTGTCATACTATTAGTTTGACACAGAATGCATGAGCAAAGATTCCGTTTCAAGGGGCGCCGTTTCCATCTGTGGCACACACAAAGAGAATAAAACAAAAACTTTGAGAACGGTTTACGCCTTTACACAAATGGTGCAGGCACCAAGGTATGCACTTATCAGAAAAAATTGTTAGTGAAGCACCTACTCTAAAATGCATGGTATAAAGCTTTCCTTCAGTGAAACTTTCACTACAGCTGCAACAGTAAATAATGGAAGTTTGAACAAAAATGCGACAACTCATCCTAAGCCTAAAGGATGCAGCACTTCTTGACTGCAGCTAGAAGGTTCCTTCTACGGAGATTTTTCGTTCACAATGCCGCCGCTCCCCCAAATTTTCTGCAGAACGGAAGCCTTAAAGGGACACTGAGGAGAAATTGAAGTTGACTTGCATCGACAGAATACCAGCTCCTGATTACAAAAACGCCACTCATACTGACAACAAAGCTCTTGTAACGTAGAAAAGAGCAAGAACCAAAATACAGGTATCGCCGCCACAGGCCAAACTCGCAAGTACAAGCTTCATGACGTCATAGGACAAAACAGTGTTGCTAGAACCAATAGTTCTAGCAACACTAGGACACGAGACCACGAATCACTGAGGCGCAGCAAATGCATGCGCAAATCTCCTTGACGTCACCAGATGGCGCCACGTACCCGACTGCTACGCGCGCTCCTGCAGCGCCGGGACCAATCAGCGCCTGCTCATAGCGGTATGCGGGCTCCCGGTATTCTGCTAACGGTAACAAGGTACACGGTATGCTAAAGGTGTCTATTTGCGAGAACTTTGTTGACGACTTCGAGAACGGGATCCATTGTAATGCTGGCAAAACGCCGGTGCAAATGTAAACGAAGCGACGGCCGCAATAGCCGATAGATGCCTTCAACGTGTGGCCGGCGGTAGCTTTCTTTTCGGCTGCTTATGGGCCGCACTGCTGGCCGTCAGAAATCACGGAGTCTGCGTTACGTCATGTGCACATCATGTTTCATGTCACTTAGTCCTGTGTCGTCATAGGAGAACCCCAAGTTTGAATCAGAGCGGCGGGAAAAACTTTTTCAACTTCGAATCCAAATTTCTTGGAAATAAATGCATCTTTCGCTGCCGGCCAAGTGGCAACAAAGCCATGAAATGCCGAACTATCGGATTTTGCTATAAAAAAAATATTAATAGAGCTCTCCTCAGTGTCCCTTTAACACTATTATGTTAAAAACTCGCTACATCATAAGCAAGATGCTTTTTTGGATTTATACTTTCTGAACTGAGATAGTTCCATATATGCTACCTTTAAAAATCCCGAGTTTTGGTGCATCCCGTTTTCTCGCACTAAATATGCCCAACAAATGCAGCACCACAGTGCTTCGTTGCTGCTCAGTGAGCTTCTCTTGGTGAATGTTTGTATTCGTAGCAGCAGCCTGCGAGACATTGACGATGTATTTTTATGGCTGTAATCATACTTGTTTGCATTACTTAATCTTGAGATGGCAGTTGACTGTTTGACACACTATTTTCTTGCATAACACTGATTTTTGGGTTTTACAACCACGTTGCTTGATAACTCTTCTATGCTGAGCAATCAGCACAACGTGCATCCTAAGTGCCAAATGTTTTGTGCTTTTTCCTACAAGGGTCATACGATGGTTTCCTTTCTTTCAATGGGTCGCCTTGCTGTATGCCAGTATGTGGGGGGGGGTCAGGCTGCCTCAAGTGAAGATTAATTCCACTTTTTTCCTGGGCCCATCCTCATCGTTTCTGATGAAAATGGAAAGGCATGAAATTAAACAAAAATTAAAAGAAATCTCGAACTGGAGCAAAGAAAAAAAGCAAAAATAATTGAATAGCCCCAAGCCCAAAGCCCAAAAGCCCAAAACCTTGGGGGATTCCCCTAAACATTTGACCAACACCGTTCCCACTTCGAGTTATTGATCAATTCGCTCTCGCCCTACCATAAGCTTGCCGTCCTGGTTAGCTCAATTGGTAGAGCGACTGCTCTGGTGTAGCGGTGTAGCGTGTTGTGAGGATAACTTCACGTTATCCCCACAACACGATTCATAAAATGGTTCATCATCATCATCATCAGCCTAACTACGCCCACTGCAGGGCAAAGGCCTCTCCCATGTCTGTCCAATTAACCCTGTCCTTTGGTCAAATGTTTAGTAAAATCCCCCAAGGTGGAGTAGATTTGTAATAAGTAGACTGCTCCGGTGAAGCGGGGGTCCCGGGTTCGAACCCCGGACCAGGACGAATTTTTCTTTAACTACGAAGCTTCTGAGAAAGCTGTATAGCTTTCCTTTGCAGCCGTATGGCTGCGCTTGGGTGGATGTCAATGAGTAATTACTCCCTTATTACAAATCTACTCCACCTTGGGGGATTCCCCTAAACATTTGACCAGCCCAAAGATGCCTCGGCCATCACAGCAAGTCTGTTGCTGAAACACCATTCGTAACATGCAGATATTACACATTCATGCCTGCCATCAAATTTGCAAGTGAACCCGTGTGCAACGAAAAGCACCTTGCACACTTCGGTCAGCTTACGAGCGATGCTGTTGAGAAAGAGATTTTCGTAAGTATGCAACGCGGACAAAGAAATTATACCTGTACAATATTTGTATTCAACTTAATTGCATTTCGGCCGAAGCTATATGAGCATGAAGCGACAGTGACCAGCGTGGTTTGCTTGTAAACATATGGCATGTTTGTGGAAGCCGTCAGGGCACTTTTGTGGCCTGTATTCCACTGCGAATAAGCAAACATTTTGCCATCAAATTAACAAGTTGCCATTTCTCTTCACCCTCAAGTTGCGTTTCTATAAACGTGGCACTTTCACAACGTCCAGTGGCATTTCCCATTGAAACCTGCCTTTAACTACTAACTGGCACTAGTTAGGGCAGGCACTGATCTTCACTATCTCCCAAATGGCAACTACACCAGCCACACTGAGTATTACATCATGAAAATGCGATAAAGGATCCGTGAGAAAGACGGACTCTGTTCTCACATTCTGTGAGCGCCATGCACTGCATAGGACGACGCGACTTAGCTGTAAAGTTGACGGCAGCGCAGTCTACAGGTGAATGTGGTAACTCGCCAACTCCAAGCTCAATAGGGACGGGAGACAGGGTACCATGTTCAACCAGAGTGCTGTATACGATGATGTGCACTGTGTGCCGTAAACATGCTGATGCAGCTATCGCCAGCAGATCACATTTGGCAGTCCTCTGACACTGATACCACCAGTCACGACTTGAGTCCTATACAATGAACAGCTCAGATGAGCAGTGTTGCCGACCCACTCACAAATTCGCTGGCCAAGCTTTCACAAAAGGCCGGGGTCGCCGCCAGGAAGTTTTGCATCGACCAGGAAGCCGCCGAATCACCGCCACTCTCGTCTTGCGGCTGGCCTAGTCTCATGTTTGGCGTCGACTTCACATTCTGCAGTGCCTTCTTCTTTGTCGAGTCCCCTGCACTGTCTGTCGGCGAAAGGAATGACTCGAAACCAGCGCGATCTGGCAGGCATTCGAAGAGCACGAGGCAGGAACAGTGCCTCCTGAAGAAGTGGCCCAGTGCAGCGTCGGCCACAAACGGACGGAAGTTGTAATTGACCACGTGGTGGCGGCTGGCGATGCGGTCCTTTGTGATGCCGAAAGCCTCAACCTTGTTGTAGTACGAGTCGGATCCACAGTCAGCGAAGCTGCACTCTTCTGATCGCCACCGGTGGTGGCTTTCGTCGAGCGAACAGTCTCTCAAGTCGAACCTAACTCGGCAAGCTTCCCTGGGACTTGTGATGCTCCCTAGATGACTCTGCACGATACTGAAATGGCAAATTTCACTTTGCCTTGTTTCATCTCTGTCTCGCATTGTTCCGCTGAAGAGCCTTCCTTCGCCACATGCCTCCCCTGTGTCGAGGTGCACATCGTTGTCACATGGTGAAATTGTACTGTCGTCGCTCAAGGACGGCGATGCTGCCCTGGTGTCCAACTGGCGCGGTGTGGACGTCATCTGGTGGGTGCAGTTTACGTACTTGAGGGTTCGGAATGAGTGTGATGCGCTGACTGCAGTTGCTGCTGGTCTTGGCTTGCTGCGTGGAGTAGCCACGTCGCCCACTGCAACGCTCGGTTCCTGCAAGAAAGTGTATGCAGAAGTGTAGTTTGGAAGTGCTTGTTCTAAGTTGTTTGTGACGGAAAGGTGGCCAGCACTACAAAATGCTGATAAAGTAAATGCTCATTCATTCGAACTTCCAGGGATCGGGAAAAAATGTTTTAATTATTTGACAGATCGAGTCATTGACCGAGCCTGAAAAAACTTCCAAGGACTGCTTGCAACAGAGCAAATTTATGTGGTGTGAGACAGGGCAATGGTTGCTTGCTTTTGGGATCAGAACAGCGCGACGACTGTTTTTTGCTTTTCCATCAGTGCTTTATTGCATGCACACTGTCAGGAGCATCAAAGCAGAACTGCTCCAAAATTGTAAAAGCCTCCTCGACATGCCTCAAGGTACACGGTTGTCCACTTCTAGTTGGATCATGGCTCCGGGCGGCCGGCACTTTGCGCAGCACCTCTCTCTGGCACCTGGATAACTAGCGCGCAGGCGCAGTGGAATCCATAGGCGTGGCTTTCGCCACGTCGTCTGCTACAGCGCGCCAGCACCGCCGGGTTAACCTCGCCTTGTGGTGAAGAGCACTTTCGCACTGAGCGCGCAAAGCGCCCGGAAGATTACTGCTTCCAACACAGCAGCTTAGAAGCACAGCACCTGCGCGTGGTCGAAAGCTGCATCCGAGGTGGCAAAGGCTTTTCCTTATTCTTCTTTCTTGTAATCAAGACGTAACAATAAGCTGATACGGTGAAAGACGTCGTCCGAGTGGGAGTTCAAGCGGTTCACTCTGAGGCCACTACCATTACATGGCTGCAATATTTTATCATTTGAAGCTATTCGTGCCCAGCAGCCAGAACAAGCCGGCGACTCATGGGTGCTTTCATCCGCTCAAATCGCCATTCTGCAATGTCAGTACTAGATGTATGGTGCGCTGCTGTGGAGGGAGACTAATACAAAGCCAGCACGAACACCAGCACTGCACGGTAAGAATCGTGAAAAAGAATGAACGAACGAAAAACATGGCCATGTTTTGCTCATATGCCCAGAAAAGGGGTTGCATATGAGCAGCAACCAAGGCCTGCGTAGAGACCAGTGAAAATCTTTTCCAGACGAGTGCATCAATATGCGAAATGTTCAGGCATTATTTTAACAAATTCGGGGAACTCCCTAGCAACTGAGCCCCTTCTGTGTTAAGCTAAAGAACCAAATAAGAAAATTTTGCCTTACCTGCACCTGTATTGCCAGTAAACATAATTTAGCACTGGCATTGTACTGCGATGCGGCACTTTAGCGGATGAAAGCACCCGTGAGTCGCCGGCTTATTCTGGCTGCTGGGCACGAATAGCTTCAAATGATAAAATATTGCAGCCAAGTAATGGTAGTGGCCTCAGAGTGAACTGCTTGAACTCCCACTCGGACGACGTCTTTCACCGTATCAGCTTATTGTTACGTCTTGATTACAAGAAAGAAGAATAAGGAAAAGCCTTTGCCACCTCGGATGCAGCTTTCGACCACGCGCAGGTGCTGTGCTTCTAAGCTGCTGTGTTGGAAACAGTAATCTTCCGGGCGCTTTGCGCGCTCAGTGCGAAAGTGCTCTTCACCACAAGGCGAGGTTAACCCGGCGGTGCTGGCGCGCTGTAGCAGACGACACGGCGAAAGCCACGCCTATGGATTCCACTGCGCCTGCGCGCTAGTTACCCAGGCGCCCGAGAGAGGCGCTGCGCAGAGCGCCGGCTGCCCGGAGCCGTGTTCAGACTAGAAGTGGACGACCCTGTACAACGATGTGAAGCTCCCCTGCTACAGCGTCACACGGCTCACTAGCGGCAACATTGCGTTTGAGGAGACTTCACTGCACAAGTGGCAGATGGCACGCAGTTTCGGCGCTCTGGAAAAAACGAAACCACGCGAATGGAAGCAAAGGAAACGCTCAGCGGCACTGAAGCGGCAAGAAAAGAGGGGAAGGAAACACCAGCGACACGCCAACCAGCGTACAAAGCGACGTGCAGCTGAGCTCGCTGGGCTGGCGCGAAGCTCAGAAAAGCGAAACCACAACTAAGTGGTCAGACTTCTCGGAGACGGAGTCATCGTTCATCATCACGCCTGCTGTTGTGCACATGTCAGGAAATGCTAGTGACTGTGCAGCGTAATGCAGATTTTGAGTAGGGCTATTTTGACGATCTCTTGCCACGCAAGTCACACCTGGGCGCAACCTCCCTTCGGGAGCCTTTTTGAATGAGTCAGTGCGAGATCCAAAGTGCCCGAATCAGCGAGCATGTGACTTCATAGACTTACTTCACTGCTAGCTGGGACTGAGCCAGCAGTTCAGATTATCTGGATTTCCAAATTAACGAGCTTTTACTGTATACACTAGTAAAAAGCTGCATTCAAGCACTAAGAGTTGCTGATGCAGTTACTCTGCAGCATGTCTGGAGTACTTGTGTAGATCTGAATTCCATGACTGCGTTTTTATTTGCAGTTACCTTTGCACTCTTTAAAACCAATCATTTTCAAGAAACTCCTTCCAAAGGCAATCTCACAATTATTCGCTACAACACTGCATTGGTTATGGTAAGCAGCGCAGCCAGGTGGATTGAGTTAATTTGCCTGCAAACGAGATTGACACACTAAACCTCCTTGACAAATTACATGCCTGAGATTTCGATTACTGGCTGGTTAGAGCAGGAACAGAAGATGGTTGTGCCTTCAAAAACATGTTGCTACTCGTGCGACCGTATACTAGTACCAACTGCACACAAAGGTGCAGTCCTGAAGTCCGAACGACTGAAACGAGCAGAACTTTGTACAGCAAAGATGATACTATCATCCGTAGCTGAGAAAGCAAAATGAATGTGGAGGGGGGGGGGGGGGGGGGGGGGGAGCGTTTTACAGAGGCCTTTGTATAGACTGTTTTGCTCTCTTAGCAACAAAGACCACCACAGCCTTTATATTGGTGAAATTCTGCTTTGCTTGTGCACAGCCAATCCCAAGGTTTTCAGAATGCCTGTACAGCATACATCATCAAGTGTTATGTCTATGCGATGACAAAGGCCTCTCCCATTGATATTTGACTACTCTCTTTTTCCACTGGCTATTCCAGTGAACTTTTTGTGGTCAGATACAACTTATCAGACTTCAGTGAAGCGCTGTCCACATTCATGGCTGCCACACAGAATTTCTCCACGACTAGAAAATAGTCCATTGTTAAACCTCCCCTTGTAACCTATACAGGAAGCTGATTGCAAGACAATATACATGCAAGAATTTTAGTGCCTACATGGGCGTCCGGAGGGGGGGGCAAGGGGGGGCGGCTGCACCCCCCTGGAAAATCACTCACTCGAACCGTGAGTGATGGCCGCACGCCAGGGGCGGTGGTGCGCTCAGCCAAAAGGGTGAAAGCAGCCCCGCTTCCACGCTTTGGGTCACATCTGAGAAATGCCGCGTCCGGGCACGCGTCTTTACGCCGTTTTCAAACCACGCCATCGTTAGCTCTGTTGAAGGGCGACCTGTTGCAGACATACAGCGGCACCGGCGAGCATGTGTTTCGAGCCGTCTTGAGATGGGTGTCTAGAGAGATAGCGACACGGAGGCAGACAGTGCACGGGGCATCTTGTTTTCGCCTATCGTTACGCCGGTCACCGATGAATTCTTAAGGAGGGAAGGACAAATCAGCCGTGTCCACCCCCGCTTTGTCGGGCTGCTCAGGGGCAAGCGGGCGATGAGTTGGCGCCGCCGCCGCTCGCTCTCTCCTCCGATCCACGGGAGAGTGCAGTTCGGTAGAAGCGCCGCTTTCAGAATCTCCGGCAAAGGGGATTAGCTGCTTTTGTTCACGGCGACGCAGTCTCCAGAGGCGCCCCCACACCAGCGTTCTTTGCGTCTTCTGCGAAAACCAGCGCCTTTGGTCAACGCAGCCCGATGGCGCCTGCCTGGCTCGCCTGTCACCTCTGGCTGGGCCTCAAATCACAACAGCGCCCATGTACTGTGCGTGTCAGTGCATGGTAAAGAGACCCAGGTGGTCGACATTATCCGGAACTCTGTACTACTCCGTCCCTCATAGCCTGAGTCGTTTTGGGGCTCTGAACCCCATAAAAACACAAAAACAATTTTTCCGACCGGAGTGGCGAGTGTCCCTTCCCCTCGGAAGTTGCGCGGCGTTCCTTTCACCCCCAAAGTGCGCATTCGGGGATACTGCGGCAAGTGCGCGCCTCTGTGTTTGTGCTTCGGTGTTTTTAGTGCCCGGTTGTCAGCGAAGCTGAGAACAACCAAGACAGCGGACGAGAAAACGACGAGCGGCGAGCAGTGTGTGTGCGGTTGTTCGACTGTGCGGATGCGCAAGCAAGATGGAGCGAGGTGTATGAAGCTGCGAGCGTGCATTTATCATGTAAATAAGTTTTCGTTGTATATATAGTCATCTTTTGTTTTCAACGTACGCGTTCAACAGTTTTTCCAATCAATGTGTATGATGAGTGTGCACCGAGAGCGTGTAATGAAGCACAGAAGTGAATTCATCACACGTGTAATTACGCAATTCGCCCAGAAAAATCCGAGGCGCCTACAGTTGCTGTTCAAGGAAGACTGACTGAGTGACTGTAGTTGCGTGTTTGTGAACATGTTGTGCTGTGTGCTGGTCATCAATCCGGGTGAGTCGAGAACCCGTATGCAGCAAGACTGAGCACTCTTCTCCACGAAGTGATAGTATCTTTTTGCATTTTTTATTAATTTTAATTGTTTCTTCGTTGATAAACTCCAATGTACCTCTCCTAGCCGCGCTTTAATTTGCTGTTTGTAATTTCTCTTTCATGTGTGCATTTTGCTTAATTTTTATTTATATATAAATAAATAAATTTACTCCGCAAATAGTGCCTGTTTGCTACGAACATACCCCCCCCCCCCCCCCCCCCCTCCGGCGCCAACAACCAACGGGGCCCCCCCCTGCAAAAAATTCTGCGGACGCCCTTGGTGCCTCAGACTTCATTTACTGTTGATATCGGTCAGCACAGTAACACAAGTGGCCTCTGGTCCTTGGCACATTGTTGCCAAACACTTTTATGCGAAGCATATTGCTAGAGCTACCACTCACGCCGTCGCCGTGGGACCCCCACGTGACACTGTGACGTCACACCACGTGACACCGTGACGTCACACCACGTGACATCGGATGAGAGAGCCGGCCTCCACCTCGCGCCGTCGCCGTGGGACCCCTAGCCGTCACACCCGCACATTTCGAACGCGCGCTCACACTCGGTGTAGGTGAAACGCTCGCTCCACCGGGCAGGCAGACGCGACTTCCGTGGCAATCCAGGCGCTCACCCAACGCGCGTCTCGGGGTTAGTCGGCGTTCCGCTGTAGCCATGCCGTTGTCTTCCCCCACAACGAAGGCTTCTAGTGGTTGTATTAAAATGACCAAGTATGCAACCAAGGAAAGCCATGTATTACCAAGCCTAGCCATCAATATGCTTCGCATCTGACCAGGCTTAGCCAAGCTGAGCCTCAGCAATTTTTTTTGTTTAAGTTGCATTCAAGTATAATCATGAAACTCCAACTGAGCACCTGGTACTCTCATCTACACCTTCCACCCCTTAGTACCTGCCCTGTCACTCAGAGAGACCATCAATAACCTGTTCTGCACATTACAGGTGTCTTGCCCAAACCCATTTATTCATCTTACTTCCAGCTAAGCGATCACAGTTTTGCATTTTTTCATTAATCCACACTGCTCCTTCTTTGCCTCAGCGGTGCACTCAACATTTCCCTTCCCAACGGTCACTGACTTTATTTAAAATTTCTAGACCATAGATGTCAGACCTTCTATTTGGAGAGAAGACTTTATTCTACCTGTTCAAAGAAAGTACCATTACTCGCTTGTGAGATGAAAATCGATCATAAAGCACACTACTGTCCATTCTTTCTTGTGTGCTCGCCACCTCACCTGCGTTTCAAGGTTCCCTGCACGCTGAAAACTCCTGCTGTCAGGAGCACACAGGTAGATGGGACCACTGGGGTGGAAGAACCGGTAGTACAGGGCCATGCAGTACATGCCTGCACAAAACAAGGCAGGCAGGTATGTATTTGCACAGTATATAGTACGTATTTATTAATAATAGTAATTAATAGAGAGTATATGCACAGTGCAGGCTTGGAGGCACTTCCCAGGACTGACAACTCGGGCTAGTACTTGAGACAAGATCGTTCAGACCGTGCACAACAAACACGAAAAGATGAAGAAGCGGACATACAGAGTGTTGGTGTTTTAAGTGTGCATGTATATGTATTCGTTTCTAATCTGAATACATTTTCTCTGAGGTAGTACAAATCTTGACTGTGTTGACGTTTATTAACACGTTTATTTCTACGAAATGAAGCTAAGATGAACCAGTGCAGTTCGTGTCCTCAACCGTATGAAATAGGGCACAAGTTAGCATGAAACGATATGGTACGTGTTCATTTCTTTCATTTTTGCTGTGAAAGCAACACTCCAACAGCCAAAGCGAGACCTCGGGTGGCCGCCGTAGCTACGCTAAGCTTGTTTTAATTGGTCGAAATGGTCGTGACGTCACAGTGCTCGAATTTCAAACCGGGCCAACTGTACTTTCGCTAGTAACCATGCAACCAATTAAAGAGACCATATAGTGATGCTCCAAGTAAGTGGGACTGAGTTTAGTTAATTGCTTAATCACCCAATTAGCCTTTCTAGTCAGACCAGGTAAATACATAAAACCAAGTAGGAAATTGGTCGAGTTGGGGAATCGAACCAGGGTCTCCGAAGTGCGAGAGATGAGCACACTAACCACTCCGCCATGCCAGCTTGATGGTTTGGAATGAACAAAGGCGCGTCTAGTGAATACGGTGTCTTCGTTCACTCCCATCTTCCTGCCTTCCCGTTACAGCGAGGTTTAGGTGTCCACTGAGATATGTGAGACAGATACACTTCCTTTAATAAAAAACCAATTTACGGACAAGCAAGGCGTAGAGCCGAACAGGCGATGGCGTTCAGTGGACTTCCTGGCAGCGTTGCAATACGCTGTTGCGTTCCACTCTTACAGGCAAAGCTTAACATCTTAACCACACATCAGCGACACAAGCAGCAATGCTGCGCCTAAGGCTTTCGCCTCACTGCACTGTAGGTCAACAAAGTGCGCCCCTGAATTTTTTCTCGTCCCATTAAAAAAAGGCCAACTAGTTCCAATTGTGTTATGGCCAGCTTCAAGTGGCCTTTCTTAACTAGGTTGCTCATCTTCTAGATTCTAATTCGAGCTAGTTTTCAGGTTTGTAGAGTGAGCTTGAAATGAAAGGTCTTCCAAGACATTCAGGTGACTAAAAACACCTCCGAGAAATTCAGCCTCGTCCTGTTTGCAATTCCACGCAAGGTGTCAGATGAAGCCTAGGCACCATTGGAAACATTACGTAACAAAACTACGCACTCTGTTATAAAAGGTCAACCAAACCACGCTTGATGCTTTAGTGAAAGAGGTGCGTGAACTCACCAATGCCAAAGCTGCTCAGCACCACGGCCGTGGCTGTGATAGCGTGCAGGTCGTCGGCCTCAACCCACGTGAAGCAGTAGGCAACGAGGAATGCAACATTCTGCACACCGATGAGCGCGTAGAAGCTGACCACACGGCCGCGGGAGCGGCCCTCACGCACGTTGAAGAAACAGAAGGTGTAGATGGCGCCCACGACGGCATTGTAGGCGAGCTCCTCGCAGCGCGACGGACAGAAGTCGGTTTTTTGCCACACCAGCCAGCTAGTCATCAGTGCCCAGTGGGCACCTATGCGGAGCCAAGAGAAATATAAAAGACCGAGATGTAACTAATTAACACTTCCTGCAATGCAAATGCCTATGTGACAGGTACATTTAGCTCCATTATAAAAGGAAACAGTCAGTGTACACACAAGAACAAAGTCTACTGTTATTTCTGTGCTGAAGTTAAAAATGTCTCAGGGGCTTTATATCTGTCCAGAGGAAAGTGAAAAGTGAGGCTTTCACTCATATACTTGTGGAGTTGGCCGTTAAGGGAATGTGGATAAAGCGTTCCCTTTTATATTGGAGCCACGTGTACCTGTGCTTACGTGCGTCCTTTGTCAAAAGAAAGGAACGGCTTTGCTTCTAAGCCATGCACTGGATCTCTTGTAGTGTTCATGGAACTTGTAAGTTTCAAAGGGGTAAGGACAAAGGTTCCTCTCGTCTGCAAGAAACTTAGAACACTGAAGATGCATTATAAGACACGCAGTACAGCTCAGAAGCAAACTCCTTGGGCTCTTTATTTTTGACAAAGGCTGTACCTTTAATTAAAGCCACTTATGACAATTACCTTACACTCTGCATTTATACTGACTCTGTGAACCAGCCCAAACGCCCCAATTTTAATTACCCTGGGTGCTGAAACTTGTGAAACAACTATTATTTCTTATTTTGGAGCAGAAATTCAATTCTTTAACCTGGGCCATGAGGGTCTTTCAGAGTAGTACCAACATGATGCATGTATACTGAGATACATCAAGACTATGGTTGAATGTAGCAGGGTTTTCACGTAGATTGCATTTGCGCTTTGATCAGATGCCACCTGTTAGTGCTGTCATTTTGGTTCCCCTGTTTTTGCTACAGCATGCACCCTATACTGTCACGATAGGCAGTATGGTTTCCAGATGGAAAAGTCAATGCCCAAAGCAAGACTAAAAAGCTTACAAAATGAAAGTATTGTGCTTAAACAGATGCTTCAGTTCCTGAAGAATGCAGGATAACAAAGAAAAAGAGCTTCAACGGCTACTCGAAAGAAAATATATATACCTATACAAATTAATTTTGATAAACCGGAACATTACTGATAACGGGATACACATGACATCCAGGCGTAGAAATATAAAGCGACAGGGTCATTGCCTTTTTTGCGAATGACCAGATCCTTTCTTCAGAACCAGTTCTACAGGTAACCAGTTCTAAATAAAAAAAAGTTAAACTACCAGGTAGACACTATGCCATGCAGTAGCTTCAGCAGCGCAATTCTATAGAATTGTACATTCAGTGTGTAACTTAATAACACTGACAGACTGACACAGAACATCCATTAGCAAGGACAGCAAGGAAAAGCCAGTATATTTAGTGTCCAAAAAGGACACCAAAAAGACAGTGTCATTGTCAATGACATAATCAGTCTAGCAGGATGACTCTGCTGCTGTGTACAAAAAAGCACAGTCTGAGGCTCACGCCTGTATTGCTTTTGTTTCTGTCTCTCTTTTTGGCTTTTTTTACATACGAGGAATGTAACTGCAGTTAGCCACAATAACTGATCACCGCTGATCAAAACACACTAACCAGCACAACACAGACATTCAGCTGTGTCCTCAAAAGGTGTTGTTAGCCAATTAGAACACCTTGCACCACTGAAGTACCCCACATAATAGAATGCTGCATCTCACAATCCTCTCAAACTGCATACCTCCGTGATGTCAATACAAAAGATTGACAGGATGCCAATGGGGCACTTCTTCAACATCACTGGAGGCCATCACTTGAGCTACTGGCAAAGGGCAAAAAGAATGGTGCCATAAAAGACCTAGGAAAGCATTATCTTATTATTCAGACATGACTCCGAAGATATGGTAAAATACCTGAAGCCTGAACCAGAAATACTTGAACCTTAAATACCTGAAACCAAAGTAAGCAAACCTGGCAACACTTCATGCCTGCCTCGTTCCTTCACACATAGATGCAAGGATAAGTACAGTTTCAACTTCAGTCAAGCTTACGTTGTCTTGTGCTGGGTTTTATGGCACATAAGCATCTAAGGTCACCACGTGCCAAGAACACAAGCTTATGAGTCCCCCACCATCGCTCACTGTAGCCCCCCCAGGAGTAGGTACCTACCCAGTATGACCAGAGCCCAGGCACCACAGACGCAAGCCAGCAGCACCATGGCGGTGACACGTGAAGTCATGGTGCCGAACCGCCACAGCGTCTGCAGGACCAGGCCCGTCCAGGAGAGCTTCTGCTTCTCGGCACGGTGCAACCGCATGGCCTTGCCGTAGGCCGCAATGCCCCAGCCGAGGGACAGCAGAGACAGCAGTGCAGAGACACCTGCCATGATCCACAAGACAAAGTCACATCAAAGACAAGCCTATCATCAACTCACTATTTCAGCCCGAAAGCAGAAGATCATCAGCCCGAAAACAGAAGATTTGACAGCCGTCGCCGTAGCACAGCGGTAGAGCACTGGACGCGTAATTCGGAGATCGTGGGTTTGGATCCCACCGGTGGTATGTGGTTGTTTTTTCTTCTGCTTTTCTAATCAATTAGATTTAAGCGGTAAGATATTCAGTAATATTCTAAATTGAACAACAGCACAAAATAAATAAATGAATTAAAAAATCCCCTGTGTCCCTTGGTTTCTGTGGCTGTTGGCTTCTCTCATATTTATAACGAGCCCCTCATTTCGCTTCCCTTGTTTGCTTAATTGCTTAGCGAGGGCCTCGGTTCTGGCAGCCTTGACGCCATAGGAAGCATAAGAGGGTTTTCACACAGCTTCCACCCTCGCCGTTCAATGACGTTCTACGTCACATCAGCGGTAACTCAGGACTTGCTACGTCCGCCGCTTAAGAACGTGGGTGGCGCTGATGAACACTCTAAAGGTTAGGTTATTTGTGAACATAAATACCCCCGAAAGCAGAAGATTTGACAGCCGTCGCCGTAGCTCAGCGGTAGAGCACCGGACGCGTAATTCGGAGGTCGTGGGTTCGGATCCCACCGGCGGCATGTGGTTGTTTTTTCTTCTGCTCTTCTAATCAATTAGCTTTAAGCGATAAGATATTCAGTAATATTCTAAATTGAACAACAGCACGAAATAAATAAATTAATTAAAAATCCCCTGTGTCCCTTGGTTTCTGTGGCTGTTGGCTTCTCTCATATTTTTTCAGCAGTGTGACAGGCAGCAGTGCCAAGACACATGCAATGTGCAAGACATTAACAAAGGCTGTCTAAGAGCTACTGTCTTTGCCACTGTCTTTAGACGGGCCAATCAGCTCCCCAGTTTTCAGCACTGTTCAAAGTCATTGCTACTATTCCTCGTGACAACTTTTTATGGCAATGCAGCGGAAGCTACGGCGCCGAAACACACCCTCTCTTCTTACGAAGCAGAATATAGTCCCTGCATGTAGTCATTAGTTTTCTCTTAAACCGTAGTATATTGTCAATATTCCTTATTTAAGGCACAGTACTTCTAACACAACAGCCCCCCCCCCCTGCATACGATGGGAGGAGCTGACCAACGCATCGAGTGCCTTTTGAGTGCCTTTCAGGCAGTCGCGTGGCGACTTCGCTTTCGGTCTTTTTTTAGGTTTCCGTGAATAAATAGATCCAGTCAGAGACTACACAGCTGCAAATTAGGCCCACGGAAATAAAAATACGCGTGGACTCTTTGCTTTCGCCAATCACTGCGTATTTTTTAACATATCACTCCGCCATCAGCGGAGTGATATGTTAAAAAAAAAAAACGGTGGGAGCCCGACGTTAATTAGTTTTAAATTAGAGAAATCAGCCGCACAGGGCAATAATTCGAAGTTTCCAAGAATGCTCGGAACGTGTAGACCGAGTTCCCGTGGCAAAAAGACGAGTTCAGATTCCTCTTCAGTGCACCTTTAACTCAGGAACATATTGATTAGCATGAACTGTTACAGCATGATACTCACTCAAGCAGGTGAATAGCTTCTATGATCGTGTTGCATTATGCAGACAAGAACAGGGGAGATAAGGGCTCGTTATGATACATAAGAAAGATTACTGGCTTCTTTTGTATGTGTTTCACTGTGCAAGAAATGACAACACAGTAAAGAGGGCAGCAACGCAAACAAAGGTGAAGATCTTATTAAACGGGTCTTATATCCTTCTGGTTGGCAAGGGCAATGGTAGACCTACCTGTCCAAGGGTTCCAGTCTTCCTGGTTGACCATAATGTACAGCTGCAACACTAGCTGGGGCGCTGACTCGAGGAACGAGTCAAATAGGCGTAGCATGCACAGGTCACTTTGGTGCTGGTACAGCTCGCGGAAGTCGTCGGCATCTCGTGTCCGGTCTGCCTTGAGCCCAGCACGCAGGCACAGCCAGTACCTGATGGGAGAGCATGGATCAACCCAACACAGTTACACCGCTCCCTACACTGTTTAAGGGGGGACACTGGTCTTGAAAAGAAAATTTTATTAATTTAGCCATAGTTATGAAATTTTCAGGGCACATGTATTTTTGTGCGCTGATTCTAGATATGTCATTTAATTTCATGTAAAACAATTCCTTGAGCACTTATGCGCTTTTTATGCAAGTATTTTGCGGAGAGTTTTGAAGAAAATTTGCTGCAGGAAACTCGCTGAGATGTATGCCATTGGGTTCTCTTGACACCAAGGAATACAATAAGGGTAAAATTATCATCCTGGCTCTCATAGAACTTGAGTAATAGGGTATTGAAGCTGCCACTTCAGAAACAGGAATGCACACTTTCCTTCTCATTTCTAAAGCAACAACTTCAAAACTATATAACTTAAGTTCTATGATAGGCAGGAAGACAATTTCACCTTTATTGTATTCCTTGGCGTCAAGAGAACCCAATGGCATACATTTCGGCGAGTTTCTCGCAGCAAATTTTCTTCAAAACTCTCCGCAAAATACTAGCATAAAAAGTGCATAAGTGCTCAAGGAATTGTTTTACATGAAATTAAATGACATATTTAGAATCAGCACACAAAAATACATATTCCCTGAAGATTTCGTAACTGTGACATCATTAATAAAATTTTTTTTTCAAGGCCAGTGTCCCCCCTTAATGAGCCCCGAATACCTCCTCACCAAAGATCCTTTCATTTCTTGTCTCTTCAGACCTTTCCCTTTTCGTGCTCTTAGTGAGTCACCAGGCGCACGTGTAGGACTGTGCAGTGCTTGAAAGTGCTGCAGAGCGCATGTCAGCAATCCACATCTTTTCACCATCCTTTTCTGCAGTGTACTGATGAATTCACACTCAATTCATATAACAGAATCGAGGACTACTGGAATTTCACTTCCGCTTGAACAATCTAAGTCACTATGATGCAGCACGGGCCTTCAAAGATTACCAGGGTTGATGGGCATGGATTAAAAGAAATTCAGGAAAGGGATGACAAGAATGTTTTAGGGTCCCTTGCATGATCTTGATAAGCGTCACTGACAACACCAAAAGGAGGCGAGGGCGAAAGTTTGCTGGGCCACAGAAATATTTGCAGAGTATATCGCAGGGCAGTAGCGCACTGCTTAACCGCTGCACCACTGTGCCAGGAGTTGTATGAGGACTCCCAGGGATATATGGATCTAAATTAGAGAATGGCCTTCTGGATATATGAGTATTAACCCATTATGCTGTCATATGCTTTCATATTGCACTGATGACTACTACCCATATTGTTTTGTAATTCTACGCGACAAATGCTTAGACCTGCAAATCAATTTCGTACTCTCAAATAAAACTTCACGACAAGTACAAAACAACTTAGGCATTCTCTGACATGTTGTAATCTACATGAGCTTTCACAAGAAGTTTAATGGTGATAGTGTTCGCACGCTGCAATAATGATCCCCATTTGGGACGTCCCATGTGAGGGATATCTTGGGTGAGTGCACATGGCTAGTTTTTTTTTTCTGTTTTCTTAAAGTGACTGACAGGAGGCTCACTGCACAGAAAACTGACACTGTACAAGACCTGCTGTCTGTGGCACTGTCAAACTCGACACAAACTGCAGCGGGTCGCCTTTCAGCAGTCGTGTTTAGGTCTCAGTTCCACATTTTACGACCTACAACAGAAGACTTCTTATCTTATCGCCCGCGCGCCTTCGCCGCTGCCGGTGGAGGCATCTCTTTTACCCCGATAAGAGTCGAGAGGCACTTAGCATTCCGTAAGCGTCGTTCGCACAATGCGATTTGCCGACGCCGTTCCCAAGACGACCACACTCATTAGGAGACAACGCGGGCATATGCCACCACCTCACCTGTGCAACACGCCGAACTGAAGAACGTTGGCCACCCAGATTATCTTGGAGACACGCTGGTCGTGAATGTGCCACCGGAGACTACAAATGTTCACCACCACAGATGGCATCAGAACGAAGAACAAGGTCATGCCAGCGTACACCCATAGCTTGCCCAGTGCGTACTGTGTCACCACGATCACATCTACAAAAGAAATGAAAAAGATAGCAGGACTCAGAGAACCATCAACGGTGCAGATCAGCACACAGATCGCAACGTAAACGCTCTTTCAACACGTGCAGGTACTGTGTTTCGTGCGCAGAGTTTCGTTGACAGTTCAGCAGCATAGACGCAGCGCTGGTTGTTTTGATCAGAACACCGTTTGTCATTGCGCCATTATGATATCTGCAGTTGTAGTGTGTCAAAATATAAACATATGTTCTTCAGGAATCAACAAAATGTGTCCCCTACGAAAAACCTCAGAGCAGCTCTTTCCGAATTCCTGAAACCATGCGACATGAAAAGTTGTAATGCGGCGTTCCACGGGATCTCCGTGGACAATACGAAACGCTGACTGAGCGGACACGCACATTAAAACGCATCCTAACGGTCTCACAGTCACGACAGCAAATCCGCTTGTCGCGAACGAGCTTCATGTAAAAGCGAGTTTTGAAAGTGTCGCGGAGGTGCCATAACGATCGCTTAGGGCGGAGAACGGTTGTTTACGTACCGGTCGCGATGTCCGAGAAGAAAGTCACGATCGATAGGAAAGTAAAGAATACATCAAGCTTGGTGAACCTAGGCCCCTTCTTGGCCTCTGGCGCCGATACGGAACACACATAGACAAAGTTTTTGAAGAAGATTTCGTTCAAAACACGCGCGGTCATTGTTCTAAAAGAAAGTTCACGCACGAACACCGCGCTGACGACACTGACGCCGCGATGCGGGCGACGCGGCAAACGCGTACACAGAAAAACTAGGCAAATAGCTCCCGCCAAGTTTGAATCATGGCTAGTGCATTCCCCTCATATTTTCCGATTCTTTAGCCATATAATGCTCAAAGTCCAACTGGAATATATCACGTAACGGTAATTACTGCTGCTTTAACGAAAACAAAAGTAGATAAAAATTCAAATATTAATTATTTACAGCAAACAAGCGAATTTCTAGTAGTGATAATATACCAGTTCTCATACATAATTTTAAACAAAATAGGAGGCGAAAAATTGGTGCCCATACTTCTTTGACAATTTACGCAGCATGTGCGTGAGTATTGTTGAAAATTGCATCGATCACTACCTGATTTTCTTTTTTGTTCTTTTATTTTCACATACTGTAGCCTCACATTTGGCACTGATAGAAGGCGATAAAAATGCAGAAACAAATCATGACATTCAGCGGCGTATGAGATACTGCCATG